>NC_141900.1:71592519-71906749 GCF_057802395.1 Ceratotherium simum simum | reverse complement strand
AGCTTTTCAAAGGAAAGCTGTATTATAAGTTTAGTTAAATATAAGAATGGAATTCATTTTGATAGGTTTAGGATCTTAAATTTTCTTTAAGATTTTGTTCTTTTAATTTCCAGACTTTTCACAGGAAAAAAAAAAGAGTCCTTTCTAAAGTACCCTTTCTGATAAAGTAAATGAGTGTGTTATTGAAAAATAATTTAGGGCTGTGGTTTTGACAGGAAAGGATTTGTTTTCTGGCTTTTTCTCTGTCATATCAAGAGTGGTTATGTTTTGTTTTTTAGTTTGGGTGGGATGTTATTTAACAAATTAAAAAAATATGATGCGCTGTATTTGTTTTGCCATGACTTCTAAGAAGTTTAGAGATACATTTAGGATTTATTGCTTATCCATATATAGCTGTCTGTTTCGACTTATAATTGTTTTTAGATAATTGTTCTTTTTATCCTTTTTGAAAGTAGGGGCAAAAAATGTGAATAAATATGTGTGTATGAAAATGTATAGACGTATGCACACACATGAGTGCAGTCATACACAATATGTAAACATGCTGTTTTAAATTTCTTTTAGCCAACAAATGGAATCTTCTTGAGCATGTTTCTAATTGTTTTGCCATTGGAATCCATGGCTCATGGGCTCTTCCATGAATTGGGTAATTGTTTAGGAGGAACATCTGTTGGATATGCTATTGTGATTCCCACCAACTTCTGCAGGTACAGTAATCCAATATAATTAGTAATAACTACTTGACTCTAACATTTTCCTAATATTTGTATGAATATAAATATAAAATATGGTAGCTCACTTTTTCAAAACTCTTAATATTTTCAAAATATAATACTCTTTCATTTTTTTTTCATTTATCCCAAGTGTTTAAAAACCTTTACTCTGAATAATAATCTTCAGGGTTTGATTTAAATATATTTTTGATAAATGTGATTAGTTTGTATTTTAGCTAGAAATCAGAAAATATGAATGAATTTTCTAAGGAAAAGTCCTATCCTTTCTTTAGAAAGGGATGTCTTGTTTAAGAAAATGTCCCCTGAAACAACATGGTGAAATATAATAGAATGTACAATGGACCGTAGAGTCCTAAATTCTAGATCTGTGTTACCTTAGGCAAATCATAACTTCTCTGAACCTCAGTGTCGTTATGTAAAATGGAAATGACAATACCTATTCTGCCCATCTCAGAGGAGTATTATGAAGAGCTAATGAGAATATGAATGTAAAAACACTCTGCCCACTGGAAAATGTCATACAAATACCAGAAATTCAAAAGATTGGCAATGAATATTATATATATATTTGTTTGATTGCAGTTTTATTCCAAAATAATTTTTGGCCCCAAATGTGTGGCAGATCTGTTTGAACTGTAAATATTGCCACATTTTAATTTTTCTTTTAATAGTTAAGTACCTTTGAAGTAGAAAAAAATTAGTTCTTTGCCATTAATGAATTCTGATGACCAAGTATTCATCATACTTTCCTTGGAGGTAGGGAGGGGACGACTTGAAATCAAAAAGTTTTTATCTGATTTCAGATATTTGACATATAAACTCCAAATAGACTATTTGTAGTAAATATTTTCCTCCATGTTAAAGACTTGATAAAAAGTTGAAGAGTCTCATGAGAAGTAGAAGAAACAGATTTAGAGGGTCCCGTGAAGTGAGATGTAACAACTCTGCAGAAAGAATATGGAGAAATAGTAATTTGTACAGTTAGGTTTTTATTTCATTACAATTTTTATTTATGCATTGCTTATTCTTTTACATTTTTGTGATTGTTAAATGTTACAAAAATGGAACAAAATGTTTTATTCTTTTAATGAAAACTAGAGTGTTATCAGAATAGCATTGATAATATATGAAGCAAAATGTAAAGTTTTCAAAATTCCTGATATGAAATTTCTTTTCTGGATAGGAGTGATGATTCTTTTTCTCCCTCAATATTGATAGTATTTTGATTCTGCTAGTTGTAAGACTTGGTTTACCATCTTTACTAAAGTAGCATTTCACTTTGTTCCAGGATCAGAGATCTGAGTCTTCAATTAGAAGTCAGTAGTATAAGGCAAAATTTAGGCAAACCTAAATTTTAGTAATTCTTTTAAAATGCCATTTACTAATAAGTCATTTCTTCTATAATTTATGTACCTTAGGTTAGTAAAACTTGAACACAACTTTATAAAGACTGTCTTTTTCAATACAGAAAGTAAATATGTAATTTAAAATATTGCTTTCATATTTTGTTAAGATTTTATTTCTTAAGAAAAAAAGATTCTTTCATTATAGTCGCACCCTGGTGTTCTTGTAACACTTTTGTGGTAAAATTAGTATAATCTTGCTTTTAAAAATCTTGTCCAGTATCTGTCATTTGGTAAGAAGTTGTGAATAAAGAATGAAGAGTAGTACTGTTTACATTTGGAGTTATTATTCTCCCAGCTTTTGGTTTGGTTATTGTTCTATTGATAAGAAATATAATTTTTAGAAACTAGGCTTTGATTTTCCAAGCTTAATTCTTAGCACTGTAGGAATTTTAGAAAAGATGATTTAAAAAAATTCCTACCATTTAGTTAGCAGCAACTATTATGATTCTTAGATAATTAATTATAAATAAAGGATATAAATATGACATAGAATGAATACTTCGTAGCATCAAAATAATATTTTTTTCTCCTTCTTCAGTCCTGATGGTCAGCCAACACTTCTTCCACCAGAACATGTACAAGAGTTAAATTTGAGGTCTACTGGCATGCTCAATGCTATCCAGAGATTTTTTGCGTATCATATGATTGAGACCTATGGATGTGACTATTCCACGAGTGGACTGTCTTTTGATACTCTACATTCCAAACTGAAAGCTTTCCTTGAACTTCGGACTGTGGATGGACCTAGACACGATACATATGTTTTGTATTACAGTGGGCACACCCATGGTACAGGAGAGTGGGCTCTTGCAGGTAAATTCAGCTCTGGCAAGTTCACTATGATGAAGATACACCAGTTTGTGGAAATCTATCCTTCACATTGGAAACGTTAAAGTTCCAGAATTCTCAATTTTCCACTTCACAGTTTACAAAGTATACATATGACTGTTTTGTTTTTCTTTTCTGTAGTATACCTGTTCAGCATAATTCTAGTAATCTCTAAAGGTTTTGAGAATTATGTCTTATATTGATTGGAAGAAAATCTGATCTGAGACTTATAATCAGTTTCCCTTTAAAGTATTTTCAGAATTATTAAATATAGTTACATTTTTCAGAAGCTGATTAACTTATTTGACTAGTACCTCTTAAGTCTTTAAATGTTATGGATGCTGATTTCAGTAGTCCTTCACATGTACAGTTTTATTTATGTTAGAAAGCTCATCAAAATTTTAAATAGCAGGCACTGTGATATGGTGGGAGTAGCACTTAGATCAGGAGACTTTAGTTCTGGTCCTAATTTGCCGCAACAGTGTTATTTTAGGCAAGTTACTTAACTTCTCTCAGCTTCAGTTCTCTTGTCTGTAAAATGAGGGGTAACATTAAATCTTCCCTGCCAAAGGAGAAAGGAGATCTCTATATTACATGTAAGTTTGTTTGTTGGTCTTCCCAACTAGAATAGACACCCTGTAAGTCAAGGGCTTTGTTTTATGAATTATTTGTTCAGCACCTAAAACAGAGCTTGACACATAGTAGGGGATCCTTAAGTAACTGACAGATGGATGAAATCATTGAATGAATCATGAAAAAAAGGATAATTTTCTTATTTTTAGATTAGAAATAGTTCTTTTAGGTTTAATTATACCCTACTTTTTTCCATAAGATATTTTAGATGTTTTTCACCAAGAACACATACAAATAATAAAAGTCATAAAATGTAAATAGAAATAGATACTCAGATCAAAGAAAAATATAAACGGAAGTATTATAGAGGGACAGAAGCAGAGCTACCAATATAAGAACTTCAGAAGGAAGGAAACAAACTCAAGGTTAAGTTGGAGATGATTTTAAACCGTCATGGTCTCGCTAATTTCATGCCAGATTTATAACAGGGTTTTATCATAAAGGAAAATATTTTTTATAATTTTTTGTTTTTGCAAATAAATATTGAATAACTCAATAGCTGTCTAGAAAGAGTAAAAGCAAACCAATATTTATTGGGCACATTTGAAGCGCAGCTACTATGCTTAGTACGTTATACACATTATTAGATTTAACCTTCACTTGAAATCCTTTGAGAAAAATACTATCACCTCCATCATCTTTATTTTTCAAAGCATGAAATGAAAACTGAAAGTGGTTATATAACATGTGTTGGTTATACTACTGATAAGTGATGAAACCATGATTCAAGCCCAGATATGCCTGACTCCTTAAGTATATTTTTCCCCATTGTACCATGTTGCTACCAAAGGCAAAAACCATGAAGGTAGAGAAGTGGCATGTTCTGGTTAAGTAGATGTTTTTTGTTAGCATAGTTTACCCATTTTCAAAATATTAGAATATAGAGGGAGGTAGTCAACATTAAAACTACTTGAATATAGTTTATAAAATCATTTACTTGGCCTGTAACTTTTTAATAATTCAATGTAGAAAACAACTTTTTAACCTTATGGTTACTTTAATTCCAGGTAAAGTATAGCATTCTGTGTACTTCAGAGCACAAGAGAAAAAGTTATAGTCAATTCAAAAATTTTTATAGAAATAGGATTTCAGTCCTAAAAGCAGGGATTGATTATTGAAAACTTACTGCAATGCTTATAATAATAAACTGTCTCCCAATCAAATGGGGAAAAAAAGGCATAATTTTGGTGTTCATGCATATATCCTTAATTATTTTTAAGTATTATAAGAAAGTATTTTAAAAGTAAGCTTGTTGCATGTGTTTACATGAAGGACTTTTTACGTAATATAAACATTTTTCAAAAAGTTTGCATTTTTCTTAAATCTTTTAAAATTTATTTCAGGTGTTTTTTAAAAGATGGCTTTGGATATAAATTCTAGATGTTCAGTTTACTAATATTTATATCAGCTTTTTCTTGTCCTAGGAAAGTAGACACCAAGATGAATAGTATATATATCAGTGTTCTTAAATTTTCATTTACTATGAGTTAGGAATAATTTATGAAGACTTAAAAACTCTAAAGTAGGGTTATATTTTAGGTAAATGTCTAGCAGTTATATTCTGGAATGGTATCTTTATAATATTTTTTTGAAGTATGTCACCAATAAATTGACCATTATAGAATTTCTCTATTAGACGAAATCTTCTTCTCAAGAAGATTTGTTCCTGTATGTATAACTTTCTTTGTCAGAGACTTTCTTGTAAAAAGTAGAAAACAATGGAGAAAACATAGCTGGCCATGGCCTTGCCTTCCCTGAGAGGGTAGGTTTTGTCCCATAATTCAGCAACTGTATACTCTTACAGCCTGAGGCACCTGGCCCACTTCGAGTTAACCGAGTTGAACCAGGCCCGGAGGCTGAGCCCTCTTTTTAGTCAGTTTCTGACTGGCCCTGGCCTGCCCAAAGTACAGCCCTCGAAGGCTAATCCTACCTCAGAAATAGTATTGAACCACCCCTTCTCTGAAGAAAATGCTTCTAAAGGATTCTCTCTCTTTCTCTCCTGTGTTGTCATTTTGATAGTTTAGCAAAGAGGATGGTTGCTCTTGGTAGAAATGTATTTTCTGAAGTTACGTTGTTGAATCTTGTGCTAGTAAATTGTAGCATGTTAAAACTTTTTTCTAATTATAAAAGTAACATATGCTCATATTTCTTTTTATCATTTATATAACTTTCTATAACTAATTTACTAATAATTTATATAACTTTTATACTTTTATATAATTTTTTCTTTGTTGAATTTTGGAAAAGATAGAAAAGTATAACAGAAACCATGTGAAATCCAAACACCCAACAAAAACCATTGGTGTTATTTTTGTAGATACACTTCTATGTCATGCCTTTCTCCTAATATTATAGACATTTTCTTATCATTTAAAAATTTCTTTATAAATACTTTATTGTAAAATTCTCTCATAAGGTTATACCATAATTTATTTCCATTCTGCCCTGTTGGTTGTTTCAGATTTTACACCATCTTAGATAGTAGTGTGAAGGTCTTTATATGTAGTTTTTTGCCCCCATTTCTGCTCTTTTCTTAGGATAAATTCCTAGAATTGGAATGATTATATGAGTGTACCATTGAGACAGAGCCAGGACTAGGGTAGCAATTACCTTAGGCACAAAATTTAAGAGGGTGCCAAGAATTAAATAATCAAGATAATATTTTAATGTAAGATATTTAAAAATCAAAATTAATGCAAAAAACTATCCACAATGAACCAGCTGTAAAACCTATTAGCTGTAGGACAGGTTTCTAGGTCAGAAATTTATTTACCTTAGACCTTTCTGGGCATGTATATTTTTTTTTTTTTTTTAAAGATTTTATTTATTTATTTTTCCCCCAAAGCCCCAGTACATAGTTGTCTGTCATAGCTGCACATCCTTCTAGTTGCTGTATGTGGGACGCGGCCTCAGCATGGCTGGAGGAGTGGTGCCTCGGTGCGCACCCGGGATCCAAACCCGGGCCGCCGGCAGCGGAGCGCACGCACTTAACCGCTAAGCCACGGGGCCGGCCCTGGGCATGTATATTTTTAATCCTTAGTTGTTTTTCATGTATAAAACTGATTTAAAAATAAATCCATTCTAAACTTGTTCTTGGTACAGTGTTTGGTAAAATGTTTCTTTTTCATTTAGTAGGTACCTACGTATGAGGATGAGGTAACATTATCAGTGGTGTAGAAGAGGGGTCGGCAAACTTTTTCTGTAAAAAAACAGGTATTTTCGGCTTTGTGGGCCATAAGGTCCCTGTTGCAACTACTCAGCTCTGCTGTTGTAGTTGAAAAGCAGCCATAGACAGAATGTAAATGCATATTGTTTATGGAAACGATTATTTGAAATTTAAATTCCTCTAATTTTCCCGTGTCATAAAATATTGCTCTTTTGATTTTTTTCAACCATGTAAAAAGGTGAAGTCAGTTCTCAGCTCTCAGGCCATGCAAAAACAAGCAACAGGCTGCATTTGTCCCGCGAACCATGTTTGTTGCCCTTGATGTAGAATATTAGCTTTCATTTGTGGTTTTAATTTTTTTTCACCAAATGTAACTTTATAAAAAACAATTTTCTTAATTTAGTATAGCAGATGTAACAAGGATGATTGGTATTTTTTTTTTACCTGAAGTTGAAAGTCTGTTTTTAAAAAAAATCTTCTGAATACTTTGAAAGGAAGGCTCTATCTGTTTTTCCGCTCACATATTTAATTCCAATAATTTAAAGAAAATACACTTAAAAGAGTATTCTTAATGAGAGGCTTCAGGAATTATTACGCTACTGAATTTTCTTTTGTTCACAGGTGGAGACATACTACGCTTTGACACACTTCTGGAATGGTGGAGAGAAAAGAATGGTTCCTTCTGTTCCCGACTTATTATCGTATTAGACAGTGAGAATTCAACCCCTTGGGTAAAAGAAGTGAGAAAAATCAATGACCAGTATATTGCAGTGCAAGGAGCAGAAATGACAAAGACAGTAGATATCGAAGAAGCTGACCCACCACAGCTGGGGGACTTTACAAAAGACTGGGTAGAATATAACTGCAACCCTAGCAATAACATCTGCTGGACTGAAAAGGGACGCACAGTGAAAGCAATATATGGTGTCTCAAAACGGTGGAGTGATTATACTTTGCATTTGCCAACGGGAAGCGATGTGGCCAAGCACTGGATGTTCCACTTTCCTCGTATTACATATCCACTAGTGCATTTGGCAAATTGGTTGTGTGGTCTGAACCTTTTTTGGATCTGCAAGACTTGTTTTAGGTGCTTGAAAAGATTAAAAATGAGTTGGTTTCTTCCTACTGTGCTGGACACAGGACAAGGCTTCAAACTTGTCAAATCTTAATTTGGAGCACCCAAAGTGGAATATTACTGAGAGTTCATACTACCAGTTGTCACTAACTTGCCATTTTTTTGTATATTTTTATTTGTGACAAGTATCTTGCTACTTCTGTAGCTGCTCTCACTTTGTCTTTTCTCAAAGTAATTATGGTTTATGTAAGGTGTTGAGAATGAGCATTATTTTATACTAAAAGTATGTAAGGAGTCATAAATTCTGACTCTGTAAATGCATAAGAGATGTAAAAAATAACAGTGCACTTTGAGGAATGTTTGCATATGCCTCTGATTAGAAACAAAACATTTGTCTTTGCTCTGCAGTGGCCAATGAAGAATTACTAATGCCTTATTTTCTAGGCATAGATTAGAGAATGTAGACCAGACAATTTGTTTACTAGTACAAGAAGACTACCAGTTTGCTTACAGAAGATTATTTTTTGTGAACAGTAGGTTTGAGTCCAAGACCATTTGAAGAATTACAAACTCTTTCTTAGAAAAGGAAAAAAGAAGTCTGCTCGAAATGAATGCGAAATTTGCTTATAGTCCATCACATTCAGATGTCTTGGTTGTCACTTGTTACCAGTATAGCAGAGACGCCCAAACCACTGTTTAGATCAAAACATTCTTCATGTAGGTAACTGTAAGAGGCTAGAGCCTACAAGTTGCTCCTTCTTGCATTGTTGGGGTCTCTGAAAGCACTGGCAATTTTAAGAGTCTTTCTCAGGGTAAGTTAATGTTTTCGTAATGAACAATGTTTTCAGCTAAAAATTCCTTCCAAATAAATTATCTTCCCTTTCAAAAAGTAATCTTATAAAAGAAATTTAGCAGTTTCTCATTGATTGAGGCTATTTTCAGTATTCAGAAATGATTTTGATCTCTATAGAATTAATGGTCTGCATGAAAATTATTTTTCAAATCCCCTTTAGTGGCAACATTTTTTTTCTATTGAAAGTCAAAGGATTGGAAACAGGTCATTTTTCTTCTTGTATACGTGTAATGTGTTATGTGAAAAAGTATTCATATTGGCAATTTTAGTTAAGCATTATGGTATGGTTGTAATTTTTAAAACTTAATTCAGTGTTTTGTATGATTAAAGCAGGCACTGATCAGGGTATCTCCTAAGAGGTAATTTCCCTCCTATTCCCTCCCAATAATCCTTACATTCTGAGTTTTCATCTCTGAGAAATAACAAGAGGGAATACAATTCAGTTGGGGGATAGTCTAATCTTTGTCGTTTAAATGGTGTGACTTCTCACATTGAAGCCATTTTTCCAGCCTCAGAGAGAGGAAATAATGCCTCTACCATTTTCTACCTGGTGACTTGAAAATTGAAGTTTTAGTTAGGAAGAAGTCACTTAGTGTCAGGGAACTTGTATACCACTATCTATGCACCGTTGTTATAGTCTGATTATTTCTGTGTTTTGAATATGATTTTCCTAATTCTTTGAATAAAGTTTTGTTAAAAATTAATTTTAATGTAATGTGCAAATAAATTATTGAATATTTTAGTATATTAAAAGTGATAGTCATAAAAAATGCCCACATATAAGAGTTCACGATTGGTAGCAGGTTGATTTTAACATTTCCAATATTTGGTTACATATTTATATCAAGATCATCCAAATGAAACAGTATAGTGTTTCATTACTATTCGGAAGTAGTATAACAGAAAAGCCAAGTGTTAAAATTATAAGCTTTTATAGCTGCAAAAAACAGTTGAATTAATTTTAAGTAAAATCTCTTTTTAAATTTCTGAGCCAATATTGAGCATATCTCTTTTCTCTGAGAAAGCCAAGTATGGAAGTATATTCTGCATCCTTATAAAGTGATATTATTATGATGGTACTGAAAATCACATTCAAAAGGTAGCAGACAATTTTACAGCCACAAAGCTAACATTTGAATACATATTTTCTGTGAAAATACAACCAAAAAAAGTCTGGGCTAAAAATGTGACTTGAGCCAATTTACTAACCAAAAAGCTTAGCGTATCCACTTTGATGAATTCTCCTACCCAAACAAAAAACTATAAATGACTTTTAGGAGATGGCATCCTAAATTAAAGCTGCCAATTTTAAAACATTAAAGTAACTGATAGTATGGAGAAGGAATATTATAGGAAGGATAAAATTATTGGTTACTTTTACCTAAAGATTGAAAAATACATCTAACAGACAAATTTTCTTAATGGCTTTCATTTTATATATCAGAGTTTAAGAAGGAGTTACTTGGAGTGATAGGAATTATTTTAGGGCAAAACTACCATTCCACTAAAAAGAAATAGATAACATGGAGACATTTTTTAACATATTATTGACTGACTTGGTTTCCTTATATGATACCTTGCTAAAACCACAAAAGCGCTACCCACTAGAAACATCTTTTTAAAAAATGTACACTGTTAACATGATAAATTAAGGAGCCAAGTTCTTTCTCTTCCCAAAACTTTTCAGTTATGCTATTATTTCATCAAAAATTGTTTTAGTTTCCTCTGATTAAACTCTTTCTCCCTGGGATACTGGGATTTATCTTTGTATAGCTTTCTATCTTGCTCTTCTTAATAAATACCGAGTTCTACAGAAAAGACCTTTCTCAGAAGACCATTTTTATGACTAGTGTTTTCATAAGTTCTATGCTTTTAAAAAATTACATTGTTAATTAAAATGCATTTATATTTAATGCATTATTGGGTGGATTTTTTTTATTTTTGGTAAAATATTCATTAGAATTTATTTGTAACTGTGTATTTTGTTTGTGAATATTGGCTTAAATATATTTGCTGTTTTGGGTAGTGCCTTTTTATATGTATTCTATCACATTTAGAACTTAGTCTCTTCTGAAGTAATGTTCTATATTACCTTTCCACAGGTGATGTGATAGTTAATATTATGTATGCTAGAAGAAAATGGTTTAATTTTAAGAATGAGATAGGTATATTTGAATGTGATTAAGTATATTTGATAGTAAATGCTCAAAGGAGTTAGATCTGTCAGAACTTTTGAACATCTCCTCTGTTGGAAACCACTAGACTGTCATCTCTTTTAGGCAGACACTTACACATCTTGGTATTTCTGGCACACAGTTACCCAGAAGACTGCGTTGCCCATAATGGGAGTTATTTAAAAAATATTTTTGACTGAGTTAATGAATTTAGAATCCTAAGGAGAAATTGGAATAACATGATTGTAAATTACTACATTTTCTTTACAATTTTAAGTGGATATTACTTCAAGGTCCTCATTAAGTTAATAATTACTAAAGACTGTTACAGAATCAGTGCAAGGAAAAAAATCTCAAATTTGTAGTAAAAGAGTAATAAGTGTCAAGATTAGGGAAGGAAAAACTCTTGCAGACGGGTTTGAATGAAAACATAGCTGATGTCACCAAAACACGGCTTTTTGTGGGTTGGGTCCATTTTCATCATCACTCGATATGATTAAGATTGAACCTTTCATTGATTTCCCATTAGAAACATATAGACAGATTAGAGATTTATCACAAATGGAAATTATTAAAAGAAAGTCTGATGAACAAAGAAGGAATGTGGCTCTGCATATCAGTGACAACCGGACTGTAAGGTCAGAATAACCAGCCCATAAACGTGAGCAGGTTAAAGACAAGCCGGGGAAACTACAAATACCTCATTTTTCGGGTATCTTCTCTATTCACTAGATGCAATACATAGATGTAAAGTACGAAACAATGAAATTTAAGTAGTAATTGTTTTGAGCAACTACTTTGTTGATAAAGTAATTGACGTATTAAGAAATATTACTGTTATTACTTAGACCAAAGCTGATTCAGAAATGGAAAACTGTAGGCTAATCACTAGTTTTTTTTATTGTATGCATAAAAGCTATTTTAATTGGCTAAAAAAAATTCACCAGTCATCTTGTATGATGATCTCATAATATTTTATAAGTATGAGCTTAAAATAATTAGAACAGTTTTAGTAAACTGATCTGGACCTAAAATTATTTATTCCAAATCAAAGATCTTTAGCAGTGGGCCAGGGATAAGTGAGGAACATGACATATCTTCCTAGACCAGCAATGTTTATTCCATGTGAAGTAAAAACGTTTCTATATTAAAACACATACTAATGTATTGAGCAACATTTACATTAATTTTTTGTGCAAATCACAAGACTTCAAAGCAGTTTTAATCTTGCAGTAGATTATTTCTTCTGTCTTCCATACCCTAGAACACTGATGATTCTTTGGACACAATATTGGATGTTAATGACACTTTATACAGAATTTTTTTTTTTTTTTGAGGAAGATCGGCCCTGAGCTAACATCTGCCAATCCTCCTCTTTTTTTGCTGAGGAAGACTGGCCCTGGGCTAACATCCGTGCCCATCTTCCTCTACTCTATATGGGATCCCGCCACAACATGGCTTAACAAGCGGTGCGTCGGTGCGCGCCCAGGATCCGAACCGGTGAACCCAGGGCCGCCGCAGCAGAGCGCGTGCACTTAACTGCTTGCGCCACCAGGCCGGCCCCCAGTATACAGAATATTTTAAAAAAAGAAAAGAAATCCTTTGTCTTATGGCATGGAAATCCAAATAGCACAATGTATTTTCTCTAAACAAATCATTTTGTTTGTGTATATATAGAATTTCAGATGGATGCCATTTTCATGTAATTTTATAATACATATTTCTAGGTTGGCGTCCTTATACATAAGGATTTCTTTTTCTACACAGCTAGATATTGATAAGAAAAATGGGACAGGAATTTTAATTTGTAATCCGCATCCATGTACACACCCATTCTCACCTATTTCTCTCCTACCTAATTAGAAGAGATATTCCTCCTTCTTTCCAACACCTAACCTTTGCATTCCTTTCTTACTTTCCACATAAAACAACTAATTCATCAATAACAAAATGACAATGGTTTTCATCTATTGAATGTTTACTATGTTCTAGGCAGCGTGATAAGCATTTCTATATCCATGATTTCATTCAATCCCCACAACCACCTTTAATGATGGATATACTTTTATGATGAGGTAACTGAGGCAATGAACTTAACATAACTTCCTCCAAATGACAGCTATGGCTAAGAATTTGGGTCTCAAACTCAGCTTTGAGCCAGATTTTATGTTGTGGAGACCCCCACATGCCGGGAAAAGGAAGGTTTTACTCTTGGGTATAAATACCTGCATTTCTTTAGAGAAATGTTTTGAGTATTTTGTAAAGCGGGTAAGCACCTGGCTACAAGCACATGGGCAAATAGAAGAAGTGCAGTTGGTCAATATAAAGACCTTCAATTATTAACTGCGCCAATATCAGCCCCGCTTCTTAACCTCTCCCTCAATTTTCCAGCAATCTCTGATGCTAGAGCCTTTCTGGGGTTGTGCCGGACTGGTCAGATGCTCCTCCCCAGAAGCACCGTCTATGAGGCTGCTACAGCTTGCTTCTCTCGGCTTCCCTGGTTCATACTCTTCTATTCATTTTGGCTTCTGGATGTGTACTGAAGTCTCTGGTCTGATGATAGATCCTCCCATTCCCTATATCTTGATGGTATAGTCACTTGCTTATTCCTTTACTATTAATTTAATGGGAACTGGAGGAGAAGATATAAAGCCATATGTTCACTATCTTGAAGCCAAGGTAAACTTCATTTTAAAAGAACATGGTGAATTAGACTTCCACCACTGGCTAGGATATAAAATACAAAAGAACTTTGATCCAATGATAACCTTAGAAAAATTCCAGATGAAATAAACATACTTTTTAATGGAGCTATTGCAGAGTAGTATGTACAAGCAACACTAGATGAAATAAATCCCAGAGAGAGATGAATTCTTCATAAACAAGCAGAAACTGCAGCTGCTTCTATACCTGGGACAAACGCCTGTCTGGGTGCTGGTTGGTGGGAAGTGGAGCTGCCATAGACTAGGAGATTTTGCAGGAAAGAAGAAACCAGCTGAACTTTTGATGACATTGTAGGCTGGTGAGATGGGTCTGCAAGGGCATCAAGTGCTTGAGCCAACAATTCTCCTGTCTGTTTTCCCTGGAATTTTGCCAAGAAATTAGCAATGGAGGAGAGCCTAGTAAGTAAAGAGAATTCATGCAGCTTTGCACATCACACTTAATTACCAGAGTTAGAAGCAGATTTGAATTCAAACTAAAACAGACTCAACTCTTATTCCATTTCAAGCACTAAAAAAATCAAATTGCTCAATCTCTTGGCAGATGAGGCATAGGAGGTTAGGGATTGGGCTAACTGGAGGTAAATTCCATCTAATTAAGGCTGCAGCACAGCTCTAGCTCAATTCATCTTATTGGGGATTCTGAAGGATAGGTCCCTCACCCTAACCACCACAGACTGAATTGGCACGCACTCTAGAACACACACACACAAAATTACTCTTTACTCTCCACTGTTCTTTCACGCAGAATACAGAATACAATTTTAAAAATATGAGATATATGAGGAGGGGAGGAATTGGACCCATTATCAAGAG
This sequence comes from Ceratotherium simum simum, assembly GCF_057802395.1. NCBI lineage: Eukaryota > Metazoa > Chordata > Mammalia > Perissodactyla > Rhinocerotidae > Ceratotherium > Ceratotherium simum. The sequence continues at coordinate 71,892,344 of NC_141900.1, read as the reverse complement.
TAAGCAGTCAACAGAGACTTGTAGGTTACTAGCAGACAAGAACATTTTAAAAAACTAAGGTATGTTGAGGAATTCACAAGAAAGAAAGGATATGAAGGACAAAGAGATAAGAAATTTCAGAACCGAATGGAAATTATAGAACTGATAAATATAACAGAAATTTTAAAAATCACTGGATGGCACTTATGGGGGGGCGAGCAGTGTCTGGCATAGGATGTCAGAGTGGATGGCAGAAACCACAAAGAGGAGCGATCTGACATGGGCTAAGGAAGGCATCCCATCGGGGATAGGGGAGAGATGATGATGGGGGATTGGTTACAGAAGGAGGGATTTATCAAATAAGAAAAATATATTAAAGACAATAGGAGCAGATTCTTTTGTTAAAGAAGGGAATGGCAATGGAGAGAACAAGAATGATCCCTAAGGTGTTGGATTGGAAGAGAAAGTATCAGATAAAGGAATTAATATAGATGTAAATATTTGCAAGCATAAGTGTGTGGTATTTTTTTTACAGATAATCTCTAGCATTGTTTACTAAGAGGGCCTGAGATTATCAGTGCCCCAATAGCAATGAACACATCTAGATTCTAGATCATGGCTTCTGAATATTTTTTTCCACTAGAAGGAGCCAGGGTTCTTAGGAGAAATAACTGATTACTTCTGATTACTTTTGCTGGAGCAGCAAAAAAACAAGATGAGTCTGGAATATCTGTTAGTTCCAGAAAGCAAACAGTGCTCACAGAATAATAGAGACAAGACAAAAAGGCAGAAAAGTCAGGCTGAAGCAGTTCCCAGTGATTTGAGCATTAAAATAAACAATGATAGTAACAGACTATATATCCCATTGAGTAAAATAGGAAACTATATATGCTCATACTGATATAAATAAATGAAAAATTTGATGAAGAACAGGATAGTTACATTAAAACAGAGGCATAATAAAAAAAAATTGATAGAGAAGATAAAATAGAATACTAAAAAAAAATACTTGATTAGTCCAAAAGAAGGTAGGAAAGGAAGAACAAAGAAACAAAGAACCAATAGGACAAATGATAATAGCAAGATGCCAGATTTAAAATTAACCATATTGATAATTATATTAAATGTAAATGGACTAATGGCTTCAATTAAAAGTCAGAGATTGTCAAACTAGATCAGAGTTTTTCAACCTCAGCACTATTGACATTGTGAGCCACATAATTCTTTATCATAGGAGGTTGTCCCTGGCTTCTACTGACTACATACCAGTGGAACGACCCCTCTCTCTTCAGTTATGACAACCAAAATTGTCTCCAGATATTTCCAAATGTTCTCTGTGAGACAAAATCACCCTTGCTTGAGAACCACTCTGCTAGGTGAAAACCAAGATGCAACAATATGTTGTTTACAAGAAATACATGTTAAATATAAAGACACCGATAGTCTTAAAGGAAAAGATTGGAAAAAGGATGCAAATATTAATCATAAGAAAGCTGGTGTGACTATATTAATATCAGACAATGTAGACTTGAAGACAAAGAACACTTACAGAAATAGATATACATCATAATGACAAAAAGATCCACCTATCAAAAGGACTTAAATGTGCATGTACCTAATAAAGAGCTTCGAAATACATGAAGCATAAATTGACAGAAACAAAGGAAAAAGACAAATCTATAACCATATTTAGAGATTAAACATTGCTCTTCCAGTAATTGCTAAAGTAACTAGGTGAAAATCAGTAAGGTTATAGAAGATTTGAATGCCTTTAACCAGCTTGACCTGAATGATGCTTTCAGAATATTACACTCAACTATTGCAGAATATACATTCTTTTCAAGTGCACCTAGAATGTTCACCAAGATAGATCATATGCTGGGCCAAAAAACAAGTCTCGTTAAATTACAAATCCATGCAATCAAACAAAATATTTTCTACGACTACCACAGAAATAAATTAAAAATCAATAATGAAAAGATATGTAGAAAAAATTCCAAATATTTGAAAGTAACATACTTCTAAATAAACCCTGGATCAAAGACAAAGTCACAAGGGAAATATAAAAATATTTTGAATTAAATGTCAAAGTTCTTCAAAATAATTTGTTTTCATCCCCCTGCTTTGCTGGTACTTTAAGCAAGTGCTGGAGTAAAGTCAGCACTGAGACAGGATTATTTACATTGTCAGTATATAGAATATAGAAATTCATTTCTTACTACATATACAGGTCAAATGATATCTGGAAGGAGTTTGTCAATTAATATATATGGTAAAGCTGTATTTTAGAGAACAACCAAATCATAAAGATTTCTCCAAGGATTGATATATGAGGAACTTGAAGCCATTTTTCAAATCTAAGGTCCCTGGGGTCCTCCTTGTGGAGGATTATAGAGCCATGTAAAACTTCCTGCACTAGAATGAACGCAGACCCTCTTCACATGGAACCCTTCTCTCTACCTCTTGACAGAAGACAATGTTTCAAGTGAGCACCTTCTCTGACTTTAGGAAGTTATTCTCTCTCTTGGATACAGTAACTTAAGCCCCTTAGTAAGTGAGTAGGATTACTTACCAAGAGATACAACCTAGCTTATTCTGCCACTTAAAAATTAGATATTCCTACCCTAGGCTAGGAATGACAGCTTTGCCTTGGCTAAGATAAAAGGCTTCCAGTTACAGAAATTCACCCAAATCCATGACTGCCTTTGAGTGTTCCTGAAGCACCTTCAGTCCCACTCAAGTTCTCTCATCTGACCCATCCATATTGCTGCCTGAATTCACAACCAGGAATCCTTCTGGATGAATGCACAGATTCAGCCATTTAACCCTGGGATCATAGTTGCCAACGCTTTGGTTGGTCATATTTGCTATAACAGATTGAAAAACTGTTTTCCAGGCCCAACTGGCTTTGGATGTTCAAAAAAAGGGTTTATTAAAACCATTAAATTGATTTCCTTGCATCCTTGGGGCAGTCACTTATCCTTCATTTTTAACCTCACACCTGTGGGAAAGAAATGCTAAAGAAGGTAACAAGTTTTACATTCACATTTCGTCATTCAGAAGAGAGGGAGAAAATAAATAAAAATATTTCAATGTTCCCTTATTTTATACATCCAGAAATTATTATTTTTTGAGTGTAGTGGGTGTTAGGACTATAGAAAATTATGGTTGTCTATAGGTTGTAAATAAATTGTTTCAAACTAGGAATGATCTTATAACTTTAGCTATGATGTGAAAAGGAATCATTTTAGTGATGGATACTGATCAAGATGAAATTTTTAAAAATCTACAACTGAACATATAGTGAAATTGTGAAAAAACAAAGAGAGAAATCTAAAGCAGCTAGATTTTAAAAAAATTCGACAGATTACCTTCAAAGAGGCAAAATGTATACTGACAGCTCTGATTTAGCAACAAAAACAAGACCAAAGGACAATGGAACTATATAATCAATATAGTTGATAGCTGAAAGAAAATAATGACCAACATAGAACTCTATACCCAGCAAAAATATCCTTCAGGGATAAGGATGAAATAAAGACATGTCAGGCAAAAATTGAGAGAATTTGTTACCAGCAGACCCTCAGGAAGGAAGGAAGCATATTCTTAGGGCAGAAGGAAAATGATACTAGTTGGAAGGTTAGCTATGCAGGAAGGAAAGAATTCCAAAGAAAGCCATAAATAAGTGGGTAAATCTAAATGAATATGACCATGTAAACTATTAATAATAAAATCTTGTGGGGTTTAAAATATAGAGAGAATTAAAATAAAAAGCATATGTAAATAATAGCATATTGGTTGTATTTCCCTGTTGGAGGGTTGAAGTACTAATTAACTTATCATTTCTAAGGTAAAATGTTGCATAACTTTAAGTCTAACAGAGGAAAAAATGGAATTAAAAAAATCAATAACTCCATAAGAAAGCAAGAAAGGGGAAAAATAGAACACAGAATAGGCAAGATATATAGAAAGCACAGTAAGAAGGTAGTTTAAATCCACATTTACTATTTTAAGACTTTTGAGGATAGTACATAGGAGTATGACAGAAAAGAGAGTCCTTCAGTTAGCCTTGTCCTAAGAAGTGCTTTTTAATAAGCTCCCATAAACAGGAGTTTAAAAATTGCTACTTCTTGGATACTTTAAATACCAGGAGCACCAGCAAGGCACTCTGCATCCATCATGTCTTTTCATCCTCACGATGAGCCTGCAAGGTAGGTTTTGTATCCTCAATTTAGAGGTGAGGATTGCTTAAGGTTGCTCAGACAGTAAGTGACCAAGACAGGATTCAAACCAGGTCGACCTCATCCCAACCTCAACACACATCCCACTATGACACAATTCCTACCGTTTAATAAACAAAGTTTAATCATGTTGTTTAAATACATCCTAAGTTCTTAAGTGCTCAGAAGACACAGATGGACAAAATTTTGCAACAAACCCAACTGCTTTGAAAAAGTAAAATTCCTAAGATTTCTCAAGTTACAAATATATAGATCTTTAAAACAAATGTACCAAACTTAGCCTATAGTTCTGTGCACAGCTACTCATATTAAAGCAAACATTTATAGAGACGCTATGCATCCTATATTTTTCCATTTTGTGGTCCACACTGCATAGGCATTTCAGTTTCTGCTTAGATCTCCAGTTAATTCTGCTAAGAATATGCATTCATTTCTTGTAAAAGTAGAGTTTTCGTTTCTGAAATGATTTATACTAGAAGACACTGTAATTACATTAGAATACATTTTAATTTGCAAATTCATTTCCAGCCAAGGTTTGTGCAAAATAAAATCTAATTTATGCCAAAAAATATCAAACCTGCTAATCAATTCTCTTTTTAATGACTTCCCAGGAAAAAGCTGCTGTTGGCTATGATTCGTTACACAACACTATCTTCCAACCATATTGCTTTTTAAAAGTAGTCAATCTATTTTTATGCTCTTTCAGAAATGAGGATTGTGTTATCTATTTACCACAAAATGAGAACTTTGTTGCCTAAATGATAAAAAAGGAAGACTTTGATTGTTTTCCTCCAGGTCATTTATTTCCAGGTACATTTACTTTTATTTCCTTCACTTTTTTACTGCTTGATTCGTAATGCCTTCTCTACTGATTTGTTAACTGTGTTATAATATTATACAATGTACTGCTGAAGTGACTGCAGCTTGTCCCCAGACCATTACAAGAACACAAGTTCGAGACAGAAAAATCGTCACTAGAAAAGATGAATCGATGATATACTGGCCCTTAAACTCTGTTTCTAATGGAAAATCCCATGCAGTAGATGACAAGTGACCAGGAAACATGAACTGCCTCATTAATTTTATACCCAAGTTCTATCAGCGATTGATTTTTAATGCCTGTGTTCATCATTTATGAGCTCCTACCCTTCTTTATACGCATTTTAAATTAAGCTTTATGAGATGAACTAGTTACATCATGATGCTCACTGCATCATCTATATAAAGTATCTCAAAGAATAATTCACAGGGAAGAAATAGAAAGCTGATGAGCCAATGTTATTTTGTGATGCAAATTACTAATTATTAAATGTCAAATGTGGTAGCTATAATTGCCACTCTATTTGAAATGACCTTAAAAATTGCCAAGATATCATGAAGATACTTTTGGAAAATCAAGATAACATTGCCTTCTTTTATTGTATTTCCATGGCCTCTTTCAGCCAAGGTTTCTGACAGCACTGCAGTGAGCCCATCGGCATCACAGTGTATTTGTCACTGACAGAAACGTAACGGATTTCGAAAGTGTTGCATGTCAAAGCAAGCAGATTAAAGTGAGCCAAATACATTAGTGTTCAAAGCTAGTTCTAGAAATGCCAATTCCTAGACTCAGTAAACAAACCATTGAGCTTTGTAGAGTTGCTTGGAATAGTTTCATTTTTTTTTTTAATAGAAAGTCATTAAGTAGAAAATAAGGTTTTAAACATGGTTTTATAAGTTTGCTTATAATCTGTGGTGGGGCAAAACCATTAACGCTAGCTTTGCTGTTACTGGAACTAAGTTAAAAATAAATTTTCCAGAAGCTGGGTTGATTTGAGAGATATTTTTGAATTTACCACTAGAGGAGAGCTAACATTGGCTAACATAGCCAACCTCTGTTGTAAGCCTTGACATGTTAACTCATTTAATCCTTTTAACAATCCTATGAAGGCGGTACTATTATTACCGATGTTTTAGGGATGAGAAGATGAGGCGGAGAGGTGTAATAACTCTTCTGAGATCACTCAGTAGGAAAGGGAGCACTAACCTGGGTGGTCTGGCTCTGAACCCTGATTCTAACTACTATAAGCTGTCTCTCTTCAACTAAAGTGTTCAACTTGAGTATTTTCTTTCATTAAAGGCATGGAAGAATATTTGGAGGAATTCTAGTACATGCAGGAAGCCTTGAAGAACTTCAAAACTGAGCCAATCATTAATGGATTAGTGGACTTTCACTGGGTTTTTCCCTAAAAAAAGATTCACCCTGCAGACTTTCACCTGCAGACTTTCAGCCTCTGATATTTAAATACTTGCTCAGTGCTCTACATTATCTCACTTAATCCTCACAACAACCCTATAGACTACAGTGGATTCTATTATCTTTGTTTAAATTGACATGACATGGACTTTTGTGAAAATGAGGAGAGAGGTCATCACAAATATTCTGAAAATGCCAAGGGTTTAATATATATCTACATCCTTTTTACAGATTTATATATGAAAAGTTTTGCCTTAAAACCTTGAGACGGCAGATATCAACATAAAGTTATTCTGATAGTCTGTTTTTCTATAACAAAGTTTTTCTAACTCAGATAAATTAATACAGGAAATATATGAGGTAATGATGTTCAGATAATGTGGAAATTGGGTTGGTTCATAGACTGTTTTTCCAAGGCAAGGGGGTGCAAAATTGCAGAAGTAGAATTATAAACCTCAGCAAGAAAAAGAAAAAGCCCTCAGCTGGGCTGGTGACCTGGCAGCATGAACCTTTTCAGCTGTATTTTAGAGAAGTTAGAAACAAGAGTCTGTCCCCAGGGCTCTCTCCCCAGAGAAGCCTGGGGCAGCTCTTGACTCCTGGTGGATCTTACAGGCTCCTGGGCCCACCGTGAGGACAGCCCCACAGGCTCGTATCTCCGTGTCCCTTGGCCTTGTCTCAGCCCTCTGAGCCTTTGCCTAATTAAATTCCACTTGCATTCCTATTCTACTGTCTTGTGCAATCTAATATTCGCTGTGGCAGATTCCAGCCATACCGAGCTGCCTGCCTTGAAGGGCCATTTTAATCCCCAGTTACCAGTGATGGAAAATGTATTTTTTTAAGGGTAACATCTTTTCTGATATTGCAATTCTCCACCTTCATGTTTACTTTTCCCGTTGGTTCTAAACCTGGTGGTGGTGGGGGTGGGGGCTGATATCAAAGTCACCTAGGAAAGGTTTTAAAATAATTCATACCCTTCTACCCTTCCCTTCGGCAAGATTACGTTATGTTGAAAACCCCCATTCTTGAAAAAATGGAGCATAACTTACATTTCCCTAATTCCTCAAAACTCTTAAACTCAAACAAGAGTTTCAAGATTCTTAGGAATTTATAGGCCACTTTTTTTGATGGCAGGGAGGAGGGCTCTAAGTTTAAATGCACTTATGTAACAAGCTGTCCTTGGCATAGGAAAAACATCCTGTTTTATGTTAAGCACCATCACATAACAAGACATATCATATATATTTTTGCAGCAATTTTAAAATTTCTTTTCATACCTAAATTGACAAAGATGCTGTTAGTGTTTAAATCTTGGTTAAAGGAAACAATTTAAAGACTCCTTCTGTTAATGCACCATAGATTATTCAACAGTATTCTCTGAAAGTTTTCAGAATAAAATTATTTCCATCTTGCTTTTAATTTGAGGAAATCTTGGCTCTTTTATTTTAAGTATGTATATCCTTTGTTGTTTTCTGTATCTCCCAAGTGGCTTTTCCATCCAGAAATTGGAAGGCACTGCCTTTAGGCTGGTGGCCCTCAGGCGAAAGAGAAAAGCAGTTGAGATTGAAGAAATGCTGTATGCTCAAACTATCTCTTCTTTCCTCCATCATATCCTGCAATCTAGCTTGAAATGTGCACTGTTAAAAACATGCCCCCTTCTCCAGGTTAGACAATTGGGGAATTGTTGGGAATCTCTTTCATTAGTTGGCACAGCTGAGTTTTATTTATTTACAATTTATACCCCAAATACCTCCAACATTTTTAGGGGGTCAACAATAAAACTGCTATTATGGAAATTAAAAGTAACCTTTCCCTTCTCTCGTATTATTCCCCACCAATAATAAAAAGAAAAAAAATGTTAACCTTCATTCAGCCTTTGTTAAAATTATAGGAAACCATAAGCCACAATAACATTTGGTTATTTCATATCAGAACATTCTGGTGATTCCAGGAACATAGGAAACAGAGAGACTGGATAGGTGGGGGGAGTTGTTATTTAGAATTAAATGAATGTGCCAGTTACTGAGTTTTTGTCTCTCAGCACCAAATCTACCCTTTCTATGGCGTTACGTGATGCTGGAGCTGGGACTTTGCAAGCCACGTATCTGCTTTGCCAGCTGGCTCCCTATTAAGCTCTGCCAGTTGTGGTGGTATGTGTGTATATGCCTGTGCATGGTGGCGTGTGTGTCTCTGTGTGGGGGGCGTGTTAGAGGGTGAGTGCAAGGTGGAATGAGGAAGAAGGAATTACTTGTTCCTATTTGTCTGCTTCCTGTTCTGGGGAGCATCAACCGAGCAATGCTTCTTCCCCCGAGATGGTAATTCCTTCCCATGACCACACTTGCAGAACCAGCATTTTTGCATTTCCTCAGAGACACCAGGATCAGCTGCCTGTAGGCTTCTCTTCAGAGATCTGAGTTTCAGCTCCATGGGGTTTCTTCCACAAGCTTCCAAGTTTTGCTACATCCAACCTCTTCCCTTTGTTCTCCCAGCCCTGGAGGTGGTGGCTGCTTCCTGTAGTTGCTTCTTCATGTTCCCTTTTGCTTTTTTAGTTACCTAATGAACAACTTTATACCTAATTAACAAATTCTTATGTTATATTTTCTCTATTAAATAATCTGTGTGACTGTTGTCTCCTGGTTAGATCTTAAGGGTTACAATGGATACAGGCCATATCTCTTAATATGTTCCCTTATTGTGAAGCAGTATGCCTCCTAAGACAGTCACACACTCTTCCTGAGCTATTAATGCAAAAGTCTTCCTGTAACATTCAATTTCTGTTAAATATAATGTTTCTTTTAACAAGGAGGCATCTAAAACATTTTTTTATTTCTTTCTCTCTCTTTTTTTTTGAGAAAATGCTTATTGTAAAGATCGTAATTTGCTTCTTTCGAATGTGTTCAAAATGAACCGTGTTAGTCAGACCCATGACTGCATGAATCATACACGGATTAGAAAAGCCCAGACCCTGGGGCTAATTTTTCTATCCGATGGCTTGGTAAATAAAATGAAGGTGGTGGTTTTAGAAGCTTAAAAACTAAATCCAACAGGTGATCTGGTTTCTTTGATGATTTGCTATCAAAATAGCTAAAAACAAAAAATTCAAAAGGATTATAGAAAAATTGCTGGTTCTATAAAGAAAGAGATGATTGTATTGGGAGTAAATGATTAGGTTTTCACATGAAGTTTAACTTCCAGCATTCTAGCAAGCCAAGGCTTTTATGAACAAGTAAACAAGTTGTTTATGAACAACAAGGCTATATCATTGCTTTTATGAACAAGTTCACCTTTTCTTTCAGATACTAGTCTATTCATAATGGTACAGCACAATCACCAAGGCTCAGGGGTTTTTAGGACTAAGAGGAAACATAGGGCCAAGAGAGCCCCAAATAGGACAATATAAGGGCCAAGATTATGGGGGAGGAAGGACCTGGATTTTGAGCTCAAAAAGACGGTAGAAGCCAAATTCGCTTAGGATTATTTTAACAGTGAAGGGCAGAAGACAATGGAATAACATATTGAAAGTGTTGGAAGGAAAAGCTGCCAACCAAGAGTTCTATACCCCGCAACCTTTGAAAGAACTTAGATCTGCCTGACAAGAAACGCTAGAGAAAGTCCTTCAGACTGATAGGAAATGATTCAGGATGGTAACTTAAATCCACAGGAAGAAATGAAGAGTGCCAGAAATGGTCAATATGTGGGTAACTATAAGAAAATGTATAAATGCTCTTTTTCTTTTCTTGTAATTATTTGTAATTCTTATAATTACTTATGTAAGAGACATAAGATTGTATAAAGCAGTAATTATAATACTGTATTGTTGAGTTTATAATGTAAATTGGTGTAATATGTATGACAATAATGGCACAAAGAAGGAGGAAAGAAAAGAAGGTATGCTGCAGCAAAGTTGCTATATTTTACCAGAATTAAGTCTGTATTAACCTGATGTAGATTGTGATAAATTATGATGCATATAGTAATCTCTAGAACAACCACTAACAAAATGACTCAAAAAGTATATTTAAAAACATGACAGAGGAATTAAAATGATATACTAAAAAATATTTGACACAAAAGGCGATATAGAAGGAACAGATAAACAAGAAATATGTGAGACATCTAGAAGACAGATAGCAAAATGGAGACTTATTTCCCATGAAATCAATAATTATACTAATGTGATTACACTCTAATCAAAAGGCAGAGATTGTCAGATTGGATCAAAAAAGCAATATCTAACTATATTTTGTCTATAAGAGACACAATACAGATTCCAAGACACAACTGTTTGAAAACAAAAAGATATTAATATAGTTGGAGTGGCCACATTAAGACAAAATGGACTTTAAGACAAGAAATATTACTAGAGACAAAGAGGGATATTTCATAATAATAAAAGTCAACATATCATGAAAATAAAGCAATTTTTAATTTAAACTCACCTAACAAAAATGCCTCAAATCACAAGAAATAAAAACAGACAAAATTCAAAGGAGAAATAGACAAACAACTATAATTAGAGATTTCAGTGCTCCACTTTCAATATTGACTAGAACAAATAGACATAAAATCAAAATGGATATAGAAGAACTGAACGTTATCAATCCATTTAACCTAAGTGGTATAGACTGTGATAAGTTAAGATTCATATAACTACCCACATTCCACCCAGCAACTGAGAAACACACATTCATTTCAAGTATACGTGGAACATTCTCCAGGACAGACCACAGGGTAAGCCATAAAACAGTCATTCAAAGTATGTCCTCTGACCACACTTGAATTAAATTACAAATCAGTAGCACAAATAAATTTGAGAAATCCCCAAATATTTGGAAATTAGGTTATAAGCTCATGAATAATCCATGAGACTAAGAAGAAATCACAAGGAAAATTAGAAAATTTTTTGATCTGAATGAAAAAAGCACAATATTTCAAACTGTATAGGATGCAGCTAAAGCAGTACTTAAAATTTGTAGCTCTAAATACCAATATTTGAAAAGAAGAAAGTATCAAATCAATAATCTAAGTTTCTATCTTAAGAAAAATAGACAAAGAGAAAATTAAACCAAAAACAAGCAAAAGAAAAGAAATAATGAGTGGGAAAATTTCCTAACTCATTCTAAAAGGCTAGTTGTACCTTGATACCAAAACCAAAGACTATACAGGAAAGGAGAAAAACAGACCAACATAAACATAGACACAAAAATTCCTAACAAAATATTAGAGATTGAGTCCAGCAACATATCAAAACAATTATATACCGTGGCCAAATAGGATTTATCCCAGGAATGCAAACTTGGTTAACAAATGAAAATCAACTAATGTAATACAGCATATTAATAAAATAAATGCAAAAACCACAATGATTATCTCAATTGACTCAGAAAAATCATTCAACAATATCCAACACCAATTTGCGAAAAAAACTAAAACTAGAAGTAAAAGATTGCTTCCTCAGCCCAATAAAGGGAGTCTACAAAAATGTATTAATTGTCTCCTATTCACTCCATTGGTGAGGCAGGGATTCTTACCGTAGGGTTTTGGGGATGACTGAACACACAACACCTGATCCTTGACAAATGTGACCACCAGTAGTTTATTAGTCACACACTCACAGCCCAGGGGAGGAGGACGCTACATGCGATGCAGGCCACACAGTGGTTGCACTGGGGAACAGAGTGAAAAACCAAGGGCTATAGGAGGCTTTGTAGTATCAAGAGGGTGAGGTGCCTCCGGTGCCTGCAAGAGGATGTGATTGGGTATTTGAATAATTCCATGGGCTGGCAGGGAACTGAAACCAGCTACTCAGAGATAAGCAGGAACTACACCTGGTCTGTTTGATGAGGATGACAGTTTGACTATGGGGCCTTATCCATGGGAACAGAAGGGGGACTGGAGCTTGTGATTAGGCTATCTGAGGCCTTCCCAATATTATCAGATAACAAGGAAGCATATAATACTGAGACTTAATTTCAGGCTTTACACTACAAAAAAAATGCAGCTAACATAATCCCTCCTGGTGAAAGAATGAATGCTTTCTCCCTGAGATCAGGAAAACGGCAAGGATATCACTCACATCACTTCTATTCAATGTCGTGCCAGAGGTTTAGCTAATATAATAAGGCAAGAAGAGAAATTAAAGTCGTACGGATTAGAAAGGAAGATATAAAACTGTTTTTATTTGCAGATGGCTTGGTGTTATATGAAGAAAGCCCTAACGAATAGCAAAAAAACTATTAAAACTAATAGTTTAGCAAGTTTTCAGGATACAAAATTAATACACAAAAATCGATTATATTTCTATATGCTAGCAATGAACAATCTGAAAACAAAATTAATTTAATTTACCATAGCGTTAAAAGGAATAAAATACTTAGGAACAAATTTAGCAAAAGAGGCATATACCTGCACCGCATGAACTTTGCTAAAAGAAACTTAAAAAAAGACCTAAAAAATGGAGAGACATAACATGTTTATGGATTGGAAGTCTCGATATTATTAAAATGACAATTCTCCCCAAACTGATCTGTAAGCAATGTGAGCCCTGTAAAAAACTCTGCAAGGTTTGTAGAATGGACATGTCAATGCTAAACTTTATACAGAAATGCAAAAGAATAGAATAGAATAGCCAAAACAATTTTGAAGAGAAGGACAAAAGTTGGACTCCTTATGCTTTATTTCAAAACTTACTATAAAGCTACAGTACTCAAGATATCTTAGTATTGACATAAGAATAAATGGATAGTTCAATGTAACGGAAAGAGTCTAGAATTAAACCTTCACGTTTATGGTCAACTGATTTTTGACAAAAGTGCCACATAGTTCAATAGGGAAAGAAAAATCTTTCAGCAAATTGTGCTAAAACAGTTGGCTATCTATGCAAAAAAAAAAAAAAAACAACTTAAACTCGTATCTCACACCATACAGAAAAATAAACTCAAAATGGATCATAGACCTAAATATATGAGCTAAGATGATATTACTTAAAGAAGAAAATATAGGAGAAAATCTTTGTGACATTGAGTTAGAAAAGATTTTTTCGGACATAACCTCAAAAATATGATTTATGAAAGAAAAAGATAAATTGAAGTTCATGAAATTAAAAACTTTTGCTCTTCAAAAACCATCATTAATAAAAAGATAAGCCACAGATTAGGAAGAAAACATTTGCAAATCATATAAGTGATAAAGTGTTCATATTCACAATATATAAAGAACTCTTAAAAGTCAATTATAAGAACACAAGTAACCCAATTAAAAAATGGACAAAAGGTTTGAACAGATATATCACTAAGAAAATGTATGAATAGCTAATAAGCCCATGAAAGGATGCTCAACATCATTAGTCATTAGAGAAATGTAAATTAAAACTACAGTGAAATATCACTCCCTACCCATCAGAATGGCTGTAATGAAAGACTGTCAATACCAAGTGGGGGCAAGTATGAGAAGAATCTGGAACCCTCATATATTGCTGGTGGGAATGTAAAATGGTACAGCCACTTTGGAAAACATTTTGGCAATCACTTCAAAAGTTGAATATTAACTTACTATTAACATAGTTAACCTACGATTATCTAGCAATTTCATCCCTAGGTGTCTACCCAAGAAAATGAAAACACATGTCCATATAAAGACTTTTAGAGAGGAGTCAAGATGGCGGTGTAAGCAGACTCTGAACTCACCTCCTCCCGCGGACACAGCCAATTTACAACTACTCGTGGAAAAATTACCCCTGAGACAGAACTGAAAACTGGATGAGAGGAACTCCTGCAACAATGGACAATCCTAACTGAGGTGGAAGAGGCAGAGACTCCCTTCTGGAGAGGAAAAAGGCCGCCTTCACAAGCCGCCAGCGTCACAGCCGCCGGGAGCAGCTCACAGGTACGCAGCCTCACTGGAGGCGTGGGGTCATGAGCCGGGGAGCGCCCCCGCTGTGGGCATTTTGTGGACCCAGCACAATCGAGACCAGCGGCACAATATCTGACTTTGCCTGCTGCTAAAACATTGGGGAGTACCCCCAGAAAACCCGGTTCACAAAGAAACTAAAACTGGCTCTTAAAGGGCCCGTGCACAAACTCACCCGTTCCAGAAAGCATCCTAAAATCACCAGAAAGAAAGGTGCACAGTGCTGGGGTGAAAAGAGACTCACCTAATAGGCCCTGAGTGCATCTCGGTGAGGGGTGAGACCTCTCCAGGGACTGGGACATTGGCGGCGGCCATTGTTGAGGCCTAGTGTGGGCGGGCTGACACAGATGCCATTGGAGTTCTCCCTGAGGCCTGCTAGCCCAGGGTCTGCCCCACCCCGCTAGAGCACCAATTTAATCCAGCTCAGCCAGGGCAGGCAGCCCACCCTAGAGACTGGCCGCACCCAACAACAAGCCCTCAGGCAACACGTGGGCCTGCATAGATTGGTGACTGGATTCTCTGCAGCCTGGCAACTGAGCCGACTTTAGCAGGGCAGGGTGTGCACAAGGAGTGGGTGGAGAGTGTGGGGTGGTGGCAGAGTGTGTGGGGCTCCTGCCGTGGAGAGACTGGGTCCGCTTGGGGAGGTAGGGGCACGCACACGGGGCAGGACTGTGTTGACTGTGTGTGTGGACCTGTGGGCGGCAGGGCTTGTCAGCTGCAGAAGACTTGTGCTTCTCAAAGACCCACATAGGGGGTTTGCCCCACCTTCCAAAGCCTGAAACAATTGGGTCCTCCTGTGCCTGAGGCCAGCCCCACCCAGCTGCAATCCTCAGAGAGCTGACAAGAGACCTATTAGGCTAGAGGCTTACAGCAATTGTAAGGCCCTGAGCCTAACAACCTGCCATGCTGGGGGCCTACTCACTTAAAAGAAATACTGCAACACAAATGTGGTATTAGAACTTGCAGCCAACTGTGCTGGGGCTCCCCACACCTGATAAAGAAACTGAAGGGCCCACAACAACTACAAGCAGCTGAGCATTACAACAGCTGGCCAGGAGCATAACTCGGCCTCCCTGGGCGCCTACAGGGAGAGCAAACAGGCCACAACAGAAGGACACATGTAGCCCACATAGGGGTCACCTCTGGAACATTGAGAACTGAGGGAAGCACACTGGAAGCGTCCTAAGGCATCACTTACATAAGGTCACCTATCCAAGAGCAGGAGACGTAGCTGACCTACCTAATACGTAGACACAAGCACAGGGAAAGAGGCAAAATGAGGAGGCAAAAGAATACATTCCAAGTAAGGGAACAGGACAAAACCCCAGAAAAGGAACTAAGTGAAACAGAAATGAGCAACCTACCTGACAGAGAGTTCAAACTAAGAGTGTTAAGGATGCTCACTGATCTGGGGAGAAGAATAGATGAACTCAGTGAGAATGTCAACAAAGAAATGGAAGATATAAAAAAGAACCAATCAGAAATGAAGAATACAATACTGGAGATGAAAAATTCACTAGAAGAACTCAAAAGCAGAGTAGAGGATACAGAAGAACGGATCTGTGAGCTGGAAGAAAGACTAGAAGAAATTACCCAAGGTGAACAGGTAAAAGAGAAAAGAATTAAAAAGAGTGAGGACAGTCTAAGGGACCTCTGGGACAACATCAAGCACACTAACATCCATGTTATAGGTGTGCTGGAAGGAGTAGAGCGAGACAAGGGGGCAGAGAATCTATTTCAAGAAATAATAGATGAAAACTTCCCTAACCTAAGGAAGGAAACAGACATCCAGGTACAGGAATCACAGAGAGCCCCAAACAAGATAAACCCAAAGAGGCCCACACCAAGACACATCATAATCAAAATGTCCAGAATTAAAGATAAAGAGAGAATTCTAAAAGCCGCAAGAGAATGTCAAGTTACATACAAAGGAAACCCCATAAGGCTATGAGCTGACTTCTCAGCAGAAACCTTACAGGCTAGAAGAGAATGGCACGATATATTTAAAGTGCTAAAAGGAAAAAACTTACAGCCAAGAATACTCTACCCTGCAAGGTTATCGTTCAAAATGGAAGGAGAGATCAAAATTTTCCCAGACAAGCAAAAATTAAAGGAGTTTGTCACCAAGAAACCAGTGCTACAAGAAATGTTAAAGGGACTGATTTAAGGGGAAAAGAGAAGACCACAAATAGGAAAAATTGTCTATTTCCATGATAAGAACGTAATGGATACAAATGCACAAAAAGAGGTTAGATATGATATCAAAAACATAAAAGGAGGGAGGAGGGGAGTTAAAGAGTACAGCTTTCAGACAGAGGTCAAACTAAAGTGACCATCAATTCTGTATAGAAGAAGAAAGGAACAGAGAAGGACTACTAAAACACTGAGAAAAAAAAAAGTTAAAAAATGGCAGTAAGTACATACTTATCAATAGCTACTTTAAACGTCAATGGACTAAATGCTCCAATTAAAATGCATAGGGTGGCTGACTGGATGAAAAAACAAGACCCATATATATGCTGCATACAAGAGACACACTTCAGACCTAAAGACACTCACAAACTGAAAGTGAAGGGATGGAAAAAGATACACCACGCAAATGGCAATGAAAAGGAAGCTGGGGTAGCAGTACTCATATCAGACAAAATAGACTTTAAAACAAAAACTGTAAAAAGAGACAAAGGAGGGCATTACATAATGATCAAGGGAACAATCCAACAAGAGGATATAACACTTGTAAATATCTACACACCCAATGTAGGTGCACCTAAATATGTAAAGCAATTATTAACAGACATAAAAACAGAAATAGACAGTAACACAATAATAGTAGGGGACTTGAACACTCAACTTACACCAACGGATAGATCATCCAAACAGAAGATCAATAAGGAAACATTGGCCTTAAATGACACACTAGAACAGATGGACCTAGTAGATATATACAGAGCATTCCATCCAAAAACTGAAGAATACGCGTTCTTTTCAAATGCACATGGAATATTCTCCAGGATTGATCACATATTAGGCCACAAAACAAGTCCATAAATTTAAGAAGATTGAAATAAGACCAAGCATCTTTTCTGACCACAACGGTATGAAACTAGAAATCAACTATAGGAAAAAAATCAGAAAAGCCACAAATACATGGAGATTAAACAAAATGCTACTGAACAACGACTGGGTTAACGAATAAATCAAAGAAGAAATCAAGAAATACCTGGAGACAAATGAAAATGAATATACGACATGCCAGAATTTATGGGATACAGCAAAAGCGGTTCTAAGAGGGAAGTTTATAGCGATACAGGCCTATCTCAACAAACAAGAAAAATCTCAAATAAACAATCTAACAATGCACCTAAAGGAACTGGAAAAAGAAGAACAAACAAAGCCAAAAATCAGTAGAAGAAGGGAAATAATAAAAATTAGAGCAGAAATAAATGAAATAGAGACCAAAAAAAAATAGAAAAAGTTAATAAAACCAAGAGCTGGTTGTTTGAAAAGATCAACAAAATTGACAAACCTTTAGCTAGACTCACCAAGAAAAAAAGAGAGAAGGCACAAATAAGTAAAATCAGAAACGAAAGAGGAGAGGTTACAACAGACACCTCAGAAATACAAAAGATTATAAGAGAATACTATGAAAAGCTATATGCCAACAAATTCGACAATCTGGAAGAAATGGAAAAATTCTTAGAATCATACAACCTTCCAAAACTGGATCAAGAAGAAGTAGAGAATTTGAATAGACCAATCACCAGTAAGGAGATCAAAACAGTAATCACAAACCTCCCCAAAAAGAAAAGTCCAGGACCAGACGGCTTCCCTGGCGAATTCTGCCAAACATCCAAAGAAGACTTAATACCTATCCTTCTCAAACTCTTCCAAAAAATTGAGGAGGGGGGGAAGCTCCCTAACTCATTCTACGAAGCTGACATTACCCTGATACCAAAACCAGACAAGGACAACACAAAAAAAGAAAATTACAGGTCAATATCACTGATGAACATCGATGCAAAAATCCTCAACAAAATACTAGCAAATCGCGTACAACAATACGTTAAAAAGATTATACACCATCATCAAGTGGAATTTATTCCAGGTATGCAGGGATGGTTTAACATTTGCAAATCAATCAACATGATACACCAAATTAATAAAATGAAGAATAAAAATCACATGATCATCTCAATAGATGCAGAGAAAGCATTTGACAAGATACAGCATCCATTTATGATAAAAACTTTGAATAAAATGGGTATAGAAGGAAAGTACCTCAACATAATAATGACCACATATGACAAACCCACAGCTAATATCATACTCAATGGTGAAAAACTGAAAGCTATCCCTCTAAGAACAGGAACCAGACAAGGATGCCCACTCTCACCACTTCTATTTAACATAGTACTGGAAGTCCTAGCCAGAGCAATCAGGCAAGAGAAAGAAATAAAAGGAATCCAAATTGGAAAGGAAGAAGTGAAACTGTCACTATTTGCAGATGACATGGTTTTATATATAGAAAACTCTAAAGAATCCACCAGAAAACTTTTAGAAGTAATAAACAAATATGGTAAAGTTGCAGGATACAAAATCAACATACAAAAATCAGTTGCATTTCTGTACACTAACAATGAAGTAGCAGAAAGAGAAATTAAGAATACCATCCCATTTACAATTGCAACAAAAAGAACAAAATACCTAGGAATAAACTTAACCAAAGAGGTGAAAGATCTGTACACCAAAAACTATAAAACATTTCTGAAAGAAATTGAAGACGACACAAAGAAATGGAAAGATATTCTGTGCTCTTGGATTGGAAGAATTAACATAGTGAAGATGTCCATACTTCCTAAAGCCATCTATAGATTCAATGCAATCCCTATCAAAGTTCCAACAACATTTTTCACAGAAATAGAACAAAGAATCCTAAAATTTATATGGAACAACAAAAGACCCCGAATAGCTAAAGGAATCCTGAGAAAAAAGAACAAAGCTGGAGGTATCACACTCCCTGATTTCAAAATATAGTACAAAGCTATAGTAACCAAAACAGCATGGTAATGGCACAAAAACAGACACACAGATCAATGGCATAGAGTCGAAAGCCCAGAAATAAACCCACACATCTATGGACAGCTAATCTTTGACAAAGGAGCCAAGAACATACAATGGGGAAAAGAAAGTCTCTTCAACAAATGGTGTTGGGAAAACTGGATAGCCACGTGCAAAAAAATGAAAGTAGACCCTTACCTTGCACCACACACAAAAAATAACTCCAAATGGATTAAAGACTTGAATTTAAGACCTGAAACTATGAAACTTCTAGAAGAAACCATAGGCAGTATGCTCTTCGACATCGGTTTAGCAACGTCTTTTCAAACACCATGTCTGACCGGGCAAAAGAAACAATAGAAAAAATAAACAAATGGGACTACATCAAACTAAAAAGCTTCTGCACAGCAAAGGAAACCATCAACAAAACGAAAAGACAACCTAACAATTGGGAGAAGATATTTGCAAACCATACATCTGATAAGGGCTTAATCTCCAAAATATATAAAGAACTCATGCATCTCAACAAAAAAAAACTACCAACCCAATTAAAAAATGGGCAAAAGACCTGAACAGACATTTCTCCAAAGAAGATATACAGATGGCCAACAGGCACATGAAAAGATGTTCAAAATCACTAACTATCAGGGAAATGCAAATCAAAACTACAATGAGATATCACCTCACGCCCGTCAGAATGGCTATAATTAACAAGACAGAAAACAATATGTGTTGGAGAGGATGTGGAGAGAAGGGAACTCTCATACACTGCTGGTTGGAGTGCAAACTGGTGCAGCCACTATGGAAAACAGTATGGAGATTCCTCAAAAAATCAAGGATAGAACTACCATATGATCCAGGTATTCGCTGTTGGGTATTTATCCAAAGAACTTGAAAACACCAATTTGTAAAGGTACATGCACCCCTGTGTTCATTGCAGCGTTATTCACAATAGCCAAGACTTGGAAGCAACCTAAGTGCCCATCAAGGGACGAATGGATAAAGAAGATGTGGTATATATACACAATGCAATACTACTCAGCCATAAGAAACGATGAAATCCAGCCATTTGTGACAACATGGATGGACATTGAGGGTATAATGCAAAGTGAAATAAGTCAGAAGGAGAAGGTCAAATACCGTATGATTTCCTTCATTAAGTAGTAGATAATAACAACAATAAACAAACACATAGAGACAGAGATTGGATTGGTGGTTACCAGAGGGGAAGGGGGGAGGGAGGAGGGTGAAAGGGATAATTCGGTACATGTGTGTGGTGATGGGTTGTAATTAGTATTTGGGTGGTGAACATGATGTAATCTATGCAGAAATAGAAGTATAATGATGTACACCTGAAATTTTTACAATGTTATAAACCAATGTTACTGCAATAAACAAAAAATTAAAAAAAAAAAAAAGACTTTTACATGAGTATTCACAGTAGCATTGTTCATAGTAGCCAAAGATCAGAAACAATCGAAAGTCCATCATTTAATAAATGGATAAACAAAGATACAGAATACTTTCATCATGACAAGGGTCCCTGTGTTGCCCTTTTATAATCATACTCAACTCCCTTCCCCACTGTACCTCCCACTTCACCTGTCCCATTCCCATCCCTGACCCCTGGCAACCCACAGTGTGTCCTCAATTTTTTTTTTTTTTGCAAGGAAGATCAGCCCTGAGCTAACATCTGCCAATCCTCCTCTT
This sequence comes from Ceratotherium simum simum, assembly GCF_057802395.1. Lineage (NCBI taxonomy): Eukaryota > Metazoa > Chordata > Mammalia > Perissodactyla > Rhinocerotidae > Ceratotherium > Ceratotherium simum. The sequence continues at coordinate 71,871,215 of NC_141900.1, read as the reverse complement.
TTTTTTTTGCTGAGGAAGACTTGCCCTGGGCTAACATCCATGCCCATCTTCCTCTACTTTATATGGGACACTGCCACAGCATGGCCCGACAAGCGGTACGTTAGTGTGTGCCCAGGATCCGAACCAGTGAACCCCGGGCCGCCGCAGCAGAGCGTTCGCACCCAACCGCTTGCGCCCAATGTGTCCTCAATTTTTATAATTTTGTCGTTTCAAGAATGTTACATAATGAAATCATATAGATAGCGTGTAACCTTTTTGGACTGGCTTTTTTCACTCAGCATAATTCTCTGGAGATTCATTCAAATTGTTGCATGTAACAATAATCCATTTCTTTTTATTACTAGTAGTATTCCAGCATGTGGATATATCACAGTTTAACCATTCCTCTATTGAAGAACATTTATTTTTTTTGTCCAGTTTTTGGCTATTACAAATAAAGCTATTATAAATATTGTTTATAAGTTTTTATGTGAGGATAAGTTTTGTTTTGTTTGTACCACAGAGAGGGGGTCTACACAGCCAGAAAGCTCTGGAGAGCTGCAGAGGGTTTCCTTTAAGTCTTTGGCTAAATACCGATCTGTACATGCAGAGAGTGAATATTCATAAGCCAAGAAAAGAGCCATCAGAAGCAGTGGGCCAAAGATTCCCAGAGCTCACATCAGCTGGGGAAGAGTTCAAGTTCTCACCAGCTTGAGCAAAGAAATCTGATACGACATGGGATGTTGGGCAGAATTCTCAGAGGGGTAGTACTGTTGTCTCAGGGCTACATTAGCCCTAGAGTCCTCTGCCTTGAGCCCACCCTAATAAAGCTTAACAGCAAGCCTTGAAAGGGTCAAAACAATGTGCAAGTAAAAGTGCTATAACAAAGCCAAATACTCATTAAAGGAAAACAACGAAGCCCAACATTCAATGACATAAAATTCACGATGGCCAGTAAATGATAACAAAAAAAAAAAATCACTCCACTGCAAATAAGCAGGAAAATGTGCCTAATACCCAGGAGAAAAATCAATCAGTATGAAAGTTTTTATTTCTCTGGGATAACGTCCAAGAGTACAACTGCTGGGTTGTATGGTGGTTGCATGTTTGGTTTTTTAAGACACCACCAAACTGTTTTCCAGAGTGGCTGGGAATTATCTTTTAAAAAGTAGTTCTGTTTTATTGTTAACACTCACCAGACAAGAGAAAGACAAAGAAAATACATCTTTATTCAAGCTTAGGAATAGAAAACTAGAAGTCTATTCAGACCCCCTTATCATAGCTTAATCAATGAGAAAATGTGCAAGTGGATTATTATTAAGGCATCTTTGAAAGAAAAGCAATTTACTAACAAAATCTACTTAAAATTTCACAAATATTTTAAACATTGACCTAGGAACTCAACATCAGTAGTACTTCCATGGTGTATTGATGTAATATTTGGCATTGAGCAGACTCTGAATGTTTTATTCAGCATTTTGGGATTAAAATGTGGGGAACATACGCCATATATTCTCAAATATGTAAACCTATTTATCTTGTTTTATTTTTATTAAAGAACAAGCCCTCAAAAATATAGATGCATTTTCCCTTCCCAAAACAAGATAAACCGTGTCCTTTGAGGATGAAAAATAAAAATTTCAGGAGAGTTATGAATAATTTAGAAGGTTCTAAACCTAGAGGCATAATATTCCCATTATGAAATTATTACTGCACAGCAAGTAATTTTGGCCCAGTCTGTTCTCTTGAAATCTGAAGTCAACAGGAGTTATGTGCAGAAGACATCCATGCTCTGCCTGTACAGGGCCACTCCCAACTTTAAAGCTTTTCAGTTCATTGAATATTTATGCATCCTAAACCAGATTCAAAAGTCATCACGGGAATCTACCTGCATGCAAACTATTCAGTATTTTCTTCTCTGTCCACATAACAACTACGTAGGTTCCCACCCACTCCAGTTAAGCATTTTATGCTCTTCACTACATAACTCCATTCCACCACATCTGAATATCTGAATACGGGAGATCGTAGCTCCAAAGACATTTGGTGCAGGACAGGTCCCTAGAAATTCTATCTATAATCACTGGGAGGGCTGCTGTTTCCTTTTATGTAGAAAAGGTCACTTCTCATCCTTGGTGATATTTCCATCATCAGGCTTTCCAGGTTGGAGCGGCTTCAATGTCTGTCTTTGTTCCTATCGCTCATTCATTATCAACATTCATTTTCCTTCACAGCATTTGTGTTAATTCACTGTTGTCCTCTGGACAATAAAAATTTTATTTAAATTATGTTTTCTAATTAGCCCACTAGAATTCCTTCTTTTCCCATAATTACACCCTTAATGATGAGTTTTTATTTCTTTTTATTGCTATAATACTGGCTTATATGAAGGAGTTACAGCCTTTCCTTATATTTAACAACTATAACATAGTCATTGAGTGCCTACTATTTCTTCTGTGATATCACCGGAGATTCTGTGGTGAAAAAGATGGATATAGCTCCTGCCCTAATGGAGCTTACAGCCTAATGGTAGAGACAGACATTAAGCAGATCATCACACAAGTAATTAATTACAATGTTAGCAAGCATTAGGAAAAAAATGCTACAAATGTATACCTAAAAAGACTCGTTGTAATCTGGCAGGAATTGTAGGCTAGAAAAAAATGATGTTCAACCTGAGATCTGAAAATGATTTGGAGTTAACAGCATCAAATGGGAGACAAAGAATGTCACTAGAGTGAAAGGACTTTGACATAGTTAAGGACTCACTGAACATCAGTGTGGCTAGAACTCAGAGCCAAAAGGAGAAAGCTCGGGAGGAAAGCAGGAGCCAGATCATGCTGGCTCTGGTAGGCTCTGAATTTTATTCAAGTTGCATTTGAAAAATTTTTTAAGCAGGGGATTGTCATGATCAGATGTGCGTTCTTGGAAAATGAAATATAGTAACCATTCTGGCTTAGATTGGAGGAAAACAGAAGTGAATGAGAGAGGCCAATCAGGAGCCTTTTGTAGATGCTCAGACAGAAATGATGAATTCCTTGGATGATTATGTTGGCATCGAAGAAAAAAAATACCTTAGAGGTAAAGCTAATAAGATGTGGTTTTTAGCCAGAGCGGCTGAGTGGCTGGGACAGATTTAGGGTATATGACTTCAGTTTGGGACATTTTGAGTAACGACTAGAATGTGAATTCCACAAGGACAGATTTTTTGCCTGTTTTGGTCAGTGCTGCATCCCAGTGCCTCGGGAGACATTCCAGTGGAGACGTTAAATAGGTAATGAGATTGTATGGGTTTGTAGCTCAGAAGAGAGGTTTGGGTTGGAATTTAAAATGTGCGAGTCAGCAGAATATAGATGCTCTCAGAAGCCAAGAGAATGCCAACTCCTCCAGGGGAGGCTGAAGAGTGGGAAAAGCAAGATCAAGGACTAGTGCCCAGCTCACTTGCCAGCAGCTCTCTGCAACACCATTTGGTTGCCAAAGCATGTAATGATCATTCTCATCATGTTGAGATGAGACCCAATGTAGCCCATGCGCTGAAGGGGTCCTGAAGGTGTTTCAGTCACAGTGTCTCCCATTGCAGCATTCAATTTGGACCTGTCCTACAGGAATACCAAGCCCTTTGTCCAGATGTAATTATTCCTCTTTCCTCAGTCCTTCTTTTAAGAGAAGTGGATGGGAGGACATTAGGAAAATGGGTTAGAGTCTAAAATGCAACATGGCACTGATTGTCGATGGAAGATACAGATTTAATGCTTTACCATTGCCAGCTATCAGGGCCCATGTCAGGCTAGCAGGATACATTTTTAGCCAAGATGGCATTTCTATACTCTTTATAATTCAGCTGCTTTCTCTACCTGTATACATGACAAAGCCCTTCCTTCTTCCAGCCCTTCTGGAAGAAACCTTTTCTTCTATTTGTCACTCTTCTTATGCATCCAGAGCAGAAAGAGGTTTGCCAATCTCCTACGTACACTTGACTTATCAGTTAACTAAATTTATTTTGGGGGGAAAAAACCCACTGCCTTTATACATTTTGTGTTTTTCTTTTTACTTGAACGTGGGTGTCACCAGCATCCTTGATATATTACTGGTCTAATGAGTTTTGAATCTATACATTTCACACTTAATTTCTTCTTAATAAAATGAAATTTAATAAAAATGAGATCTTTTCATAGTATGACAGTTGCTATAAATGCAAAACTTCTAAAAACCAAACTGGTTAGAACCGCTTTAGAACCAGTTTCATTTTTAGAATTACCTATCATCTATAACAACTCAAAAATGTAATTTGTTTATTCTATCCATGTCTCAATGTCATTTCTAGGAACATGTGCTTATTAGAATGTAAACTGTCTTAAGTAACCGATACCAATTGTCATCAAAATGGAGAAACCAGAAGTCACTGAGAGTTATGTTTAAAAAAAAAACCCACAGAACCCTCTGCTGTGTGTCCACAATAACTAAACATTAATCTTTTCATAATCAAGTAAAATTATTTATTTTCAAAAGATGGAGATTACAGATACATTCTTCCTGAGATCCTCTTGTTAGCACATGACCTCCCAAAAATCCCAAGTTAATGAAGTTCGTTGAATAAACGACTATTATCATAACTGATTTTATATCATTAGTTGAACATATTTTAAATTCTTTCTAAATACTATTAACATACCCATTATATGACTTAAAAAAAAAAAACTATTAAACTAATGAAAGCATTGTTGGTCCAGAGAAATGCAAACAGGTCATTCTATAAAACGGGAATAATGATGCCTGCTTCAGAAGGTTGTTGTGAGAATTAAATGAATTAATGTTTGGAAAGCCTTCAGAACAGTCTCTGACACATAGCAAGCCAAGTTAATACTGGCTGCTATTGCTGCTGTGACTACCGACATAGTTCCTGTTTATCTGCATTAGAGACATCCTCAGGATGGGGATTACAGCTATGTTGGAATTACAATTATTATTTTTTAAAAATGTGTTATGATTGGTTACTAAACAGGACTTTTGTATATAAATCAAATTATTTCTAAGGCACTAGAAGAGTCACTATTCAAAAGACTTCTTTAAGCACATAATTGCTTTTTCGAGAATGCCAAAGATATCCATTAGAAAGTAAATTTACCTTCTGCCACCACATTCCCTAGCAGCTGTTCCAGTTTGCCTCTGTGACAGCCTGCTTGAGAACCGGTTCCAGCCCAGGTCAGAAGAGCTGAGATGTTGAATGACCCTGGCTAATATATCTATGAAGTCTGAAAATCATTTATTTACTTTTTCCATTATCAGCCATTCTTACCTTTCCTGGCATGGTCATATGGCTGGTTCTTATGATCCCCTATGCCCAGAGTTTGTCCTTCTGATCCTCAGCCAATGTTTGTCCTGGTCCTTTTCAGTGCTTCCTGGAATATCAGGTCAAGCTGACCACCAGACTGTATCTCTGGACTGTCCTGACTCCCTCTCTTGATTCCATGCCCTGTTGTGCCAGACCCTGTGATAGCTTCCCTGGTTCTGGCTTCCTATCCTTCTGCAGGCCTGTCTGTTGCTGGCTGCATCCTAGCGTGACAGATAGTTGAGGAAATTGCTGTGGACCCACAGGTTACCATATGTTTGAGAATAAGAGTCCTCCTGAACTCTTCTCTTGCATCCTGTTCTTTATCCTTCTCCCTCTGGCCTGAGCATTTTGTATAAGAAATCCAAAGACTGATGAGCATGCTAACAAGCAGACAGTTATAAATCAACGTTACCTATTTCAAAGCTGTTTTCTCTCTCCACTACTCCTCCCACAGTACAGCCTTCAGCAAAGAGCTGGGTTAGTTTCCACCTGGGCTCCCATGACGAAGTTGGGAGAGACCCAGAGTGGGTTGACCAAACTTTTTCACCTCACCTTGGTTTTTCAGAACAAATCAAGGAGAAAATCCAGCCTGTGTGGCAAAGTTCCCCAACATGCACACCGATGGAAACACCTAGGAGCACAGCACATTAGCCAGGTTTTCTACCATACTGCAGACGCAAACTAGAACAAGTTAGAGCCACAATCCTTCTTCCAATAAGAACTCTACTCACTCCAAGGGGATGATCCAAACTTAAGGAATATTGATGTTTCTGAATCCATCTAGACCTATGGCTATTGAGCCAAGTCTCAAGAAGCAAGTAGAGGTCTTTTCTGCTCTCCCATTGCCCTTGAGCCTACAGAATTGCTAGAGCCCACTCAACTGGAGAGGACCTAACACTAATTTTCTAAAGTGAGCCAACCAGTGGTACAACATTCAGCAATAAAAAGGAATGAATTACTGATACACGCACCAACATGGGTGAATCTCGAGATAATTATGCTGAGTGAAAGCCAGACAAAATAAGAGTACATACTGTATGATTCCACTTACATAAGCTTCTAGAAAGTGCAAACTAATCTATAGTGAGAGAAAGCAGATCAATGGTCACATAATGAGGAGGAGGGGGCCCACAAGAAGAAAAGGATCACAAAGTTGTACAAAGAAACTTTTGGGGGTGATGGATATTTTCATTATCTTGACTTTGGTGCTGGTTTCATGCGTGTAGACATGTGTCAAAACTTACCAAGTTGTCCATTTGAAATATGTACTATTGTTTATACTATTGTATGAACACATACAATATTGTATTATTACATTATCACATACACTACTGTATTATTGTAGGTTAATTATATTTCAATAAAGCTGTTTAAAAAGTGTACATCCACCTCCAATATTAATATGGTATATGATATTATTAAATTTTCTAGTATTAAATCAACCCTGCATTCCTGGAATAAATCTCATCTGGTCATGATGTATTAGTTTCTTAATGTGGTATTGGATTCTTTTCACTAATATTTTATTTTTGCATTCTCAATCTTTTTTATTTTATCTTTCATTTCTTTAAATAGATAGCTATTTTATAGTCAACATTGGAAAATTCCCTTATCTGAATTCCGTATGATCTAAATCAATTGTTTGTTGTGCTTGCTGACTTTCATTGATCAGAGTTTGTTTTCTTGTGTTTGGTAATTTTTCACTGGGAATTTCTATTTGTTTTATTCTAATATGTCGGAAACTTGAAATACTCAAGTAGGAGATGCTTTCTCCAGGATTTGTATTGACTTATGCCAGGCACCAGGGAGTACTTCTAATCTGGGACTATATTACTTTTCAGTTTGGAATTTTCCTGCTTGTGGGTAGTATAAATTCAACAGGTAGTATAAATTCAAACCCCCAAATGGATCAAGTTAAAAGTTCTCAGAAGGGACAATATTGTTGTTGTTATTATTATTATTGTTTTTCATTCAGTGCTGCAGCCCAGAGAGAGAGATTTCCTCTTAGCTGCCCTTTGCTGGCTATCAGATATTTTTTCTTACATGTTATTTCATTGAGGTCATAGTCCCTTCAAAAGTCCTGACTTTATATTTGCATCTCAGACTGTTTTCTTGTTTTGCATGGATACAAGGCTTACCCTTTCATCTCAGCAATTATAAATCCCAAAGCTCTAGATTCCAGGTATCAGCATTTGCTCCAGGGTAGCCAGGCTTCTCTGTTCACTTGCAGCCCTGATTTCGGCTCACAGTTCTTTCTTTTGGCTCTTAGGAATTTTCCTTACTTTCTTGCAAATTCAGCCATTTTTTAAAGTATGTTTGTTGTTCAGGACCCGTGTATATTTCAGCAGGATGGCTTCTCAGAATATCTGACCCATAATACTGCTAAAAGTGGATCCCTACTCACTCTTAAGTATGAGATCTTTCTCTACGTTAAATTGGACTTCTGTGTAACGTATAATCTGGTCAGAAAGCAATTAGTAGGTGAGTAGAAGTCTCACCCACATTTCTTAGGCTATGCCTTTGGGCTTTTTAAGACCCTAAAGCCCTTTAGAATTTTATGAATACTCTTTCCAGGATGTTCTGGACTGCTGATTCTGGCCTGTGGGAATGGTAGATGCAAATATCAAATGCTAATGATGCTCTACCATGTTACCAAGAGTGAGAGCTGTGAATTTCTCAGTTCTATGATTCTCCCTTCTTGCTCAGATGGCCACTGGTTATTAAGATTTGCGCACTTTATTAACTACTCATTCACTGCATCATGACCAGTGGCCACAATCACCATGCCGCTGAAACAATGAACTCTATCTCAGAGGACCGCTGAGGTCCAGCTGGCTTTCTCACAGCAAAACATAACCTTTGCCTTAGCATCAGTATGAGTTCTTTGAAATCTGAAATATTTCTATGAGGTTGAACTAGATAAATCAAGTCAAGCTAAATAGCTCTAATCAACCTGCCACAATGGGTGCAGATCACATGTGAGATGCAACCTAACTGGTTCCCACATCAATCAAGGTTTGCATTTTCCACCTGTGGTGGAAAACCCAAAGTAGAAAGGAGGCCAAGACCAGCCCTGGTGCTTGGGGGACCTGGCTGTTACCAGATACCACTCTTAGAGTCACAGTTGTTCTTAGTTACTATTTCATGATATTTGGGTTTTTTTTTTTTTTAGCCATTGCTAATCAGATTTAAAGGGAATTACCACACAATTACTTTTCCCTGTGTGTTTCCAGGCTAGGTCTAACTAGAGATGGAACATTCCCACCTGGAAAAGAGGGGAATAAAACCAAGTAGCGAGGGCACGGTGCTCAGTGAGTGACTGTCGCCTGACCCTGCCGTTGCCAAGCCTCCCGACTGTTTCTGACCCACTCTCGCCCTCCATGTTGACTTCTTCATCTAGTAGTTCTCAAATTGTTGTATGCATCAAGATCACAGGGGAGCTTGCTAAAAATGTTTTAAAACATCCTGGTTCCATCTTAAAACTAGTGAGTGAGAAAGTGAGTGTGGGGCCTGGAGTGCTTGGCGAGTTTCTCAGGTGGTGACACAGCTGGCCCCAGCACTACACGCTGAGAGACACTCCTAGGTCCCGGCTTCCGGCTGACTGTGGAATTACTCTCGCTCTTGGCTTTCTGATATTCTCTCACCTTGTCCACCTGACCGCCTGTGTACGCCTATTTGAACTGATCTATTTGGCCCCGCCTTCCATTCCCCCTCCAGCCTTTATCTAATGGGGCTGTATACAGGTCCTTGCTTCAGCTGCCCTGCTACTGAGGCCTGCCTTATGCATGCAGCCTGGTGCCACTGCCCCAGCAGATCACATCTAAAGAGGCTGAGGCATCCAGTTCCTCTCCAAAAGTCTGTGTGTGATTTTTCAGGCCTGACCACAGCCAATTACAAAGGCTTTACCTGGCAGGCCTCCCAGGGGAACACTGCCCTCCCCATACCAGACCTGGTGCACGCCAATGCCTTCAAGTCTCTGAAGGGAGTTTCAATCAAGGACTCAAGACCCTCTGGTCAGCCAGACTTTTATGTATATTTCTATTTCTAGCCCAGGCACCTCTGCTGAGGCCTCCTTATGGGGGCGGGACCTTGAAGACACTTTTTTCCGCTCTGACTCAGTATCCTGTACTTTTCCACTCCTAGCCCTCATTTCCTCCCCTCCCTTCCCCCATGACGAGCACACTGTTCCATGGGGGAAAATGGAACAGAGGCAGTCAACGCCATCTCTGGTTTATCCTTCTGCTTAAACTATGGCAGTAAAGTGATTAAAGGCTTCACTGGTACTTCCATTTTGGCCTGTTGCTTTAATCGGCTACTCTGACACCTGACAGCTCAGCCTTCTCTCCAGCTTAGCCAAGCTCCTAACACTCACGTGAGATCCTGAGCCAAAACCACTTACATTCAGATACTCTGTGAGATAATATTTGCTATTTTAAGCTGCTAATTTATGGGGTAATTTGTTACACAGCATTAGATAGCTAATACTATATCTTTCTCACTTATCTTCTTATGTACCTCTGAACTTTCAACCATTTCAAAGTGTTTTTCACATCTTCCTAAATATAATAGCTAACATTTATAGAAAACTTTCTGCTAGGCACTGTATTAAGTACTTAACAGGCAATATCTGAATAAAATGGCACAGCAACTCTCTGAGGTGGGTTTTTTAATTACCTGTGCTTTATAGGTGAGGACATTGAGGCACTAGGTATTAAATAACTAGCCCAAAATGACGCTAATAGAAAGTGGAGTCAGGATTCAAACACTTGCTTCTACCACTACAAGAAAATAGAGCCCAGAGAAGTGATGGTGTTTGTGTAAGGCCACACAGCTGGCTAGTACTGGAGCCAAAACCAGTCAGGACTGGGATCTCCCGACTCCCCATCCGGAATTCTGGGACGACCACCAGTGATTGTGAACAGACTCAGAAACCATTCTCAGCTTCCAGTGGGACAGAGAGACTTGCCCACAGGTTTGAAGCCAGGAAACCTACTCAGGTGTCAAAGTCTCATGTACCTCTGTGGCTTCATCTATACCCTGGCATCTGACTGCATCTAGAGTCCTTGTATTCTGATAACCTGAATCAAGTCTTCCCCTCGCATCTCAGCTACACCAGACAAAACTCACTTCAGCATGACAGGAAAGATAGTGAGGAATAAGGTATACAAAATAGGGATACAGATGGAATTGTTCCAAGAACATTGTCTCTGTGAGAAGATGCACCCCAGGAATGGATGGTGCCATTGCAGAGGAATAGGAGGATTTTAGGGAGATAGTTTTCTAGAATGTAAAGGTTCTTTAATTTAGACTTGTTAAACTGAAATTCATGATAATTCTGGAAAGCACTGAGTTAAAGATGCACATCCTGGTATAATAAGGGGCTGTATTTCTCCACGTATTTACAAGATACTGTTGGAAGAGAGAATGCTTAAACTATTTGAGAGAACAAAGACTTTAAGCTCTTACATTCTTGGGAGCACTTGAAATGCTCTCTGTGGAATAAATCTGACAGGACCCTAAATGGGAGTTTAGTCATTAATGTCAGTGGTTCCCTGAGAAGTTTACAGAAAATTCAGATTCCTAGGCTTTTCTCTCAATACAGATTCCGTAGACTGCTCATGGGCCTGGGAGTCGATTTTTTGAAGCACCACCAGGTGATTCTGATGCAACTGAGGCATGCGCAATTGTATGGGGATATCTGCAAATTATACACCATGCATCTTATCTATTTATTAAGACAGATCCCTATCTTAATAACTGAATAAATGAAATTTAGAAATGTTTTCAAAAGTGCTTGGCAAAATTTGCAATTACTAGTTGTTCACAATGGAACTTTATCATTTATTGATTTATCACCACTGCAGTTATACCAGATTAGCAAAATTTCATTTGAAACTTGCATTCCCCCACTCCCCACAGAACTTATAACTAGCACAATGTACCTGGAACCTGAAGACTCAGCCCCACTCCAGGCTTTCAAAACACAAGTAGAATTTAAGAAACAAATGAAGACCACTGTACCTTATATCTGGATGTCCTGGAAATAGTCCTTGTGCCAAGCCCCTGCCTTGAGCCTCAATTCCAATAACAGGATCTTTGTACCCTCATTGCAGCACAGGGGTCTTCCTGGTTCCTTTTCAATTTCATCAGTGATTTTTTGTGTGTGTTCTGATCCTAGGGGCTGCAACTCCACCAATGAAGCAGCAATGGGTCTTTTGAGCTTTCTGGCTTGACCTCTGACATTTGCCTGCTGCAAGAGTCCCCTGATGGTCCAGCTGTCTCCACTGGTGACCTTCTATCGTCTATGGAGGGAACTTTCTCAATCACCTGCCACACTCTGGGGTCTGCCTGTTCCCTATGGCCCTCCCCCAACCCAGTTCAAGTTCTGGTAGAGATTGTGATTCTCACAGCCTTGGAAATCCCCAAACATTCAGGGTTTTCTGAAATAATATCTCTGGCATATTCAAGATATATTAAATCTCCTTGGTTGTAATCCCTTAAAAAAAAAGCACCTCTGAACCAATTTAAGAAATAAAATGAACTACTAAAATCAAAACCCTCATATTTTTAACAGAATTTTAATTTTCTGGTTTTTCTGGAGACCTCTTTGTGTTTTATTCAAGTTCATGAATAATGGATGACATTTAAGATGTCTCATCATGTTTGCGGCATACAAATATACAGTTTCTTAAAATGGCCTCCTGTCAAATACCTATGATTTCTATTTGTCTGCTGTTAATGTAATTGACTAAACACTAGATTCTTCTGATTATGCTTTCCCTTGTAAACCACTTACTTTATAGGCAAAAGCAGCTGTGTTTATGCTTCTGTGATTTTCGGGTTTCATTATGAAGTTTTCAGCAAGTGATTCAAGAGCAATAGGCAGTCTAAGCACCCAGGCACCAGCTAGCAGTTCTTTACCGATAAAGACAATATTCCATCCACACTTGTATATGGTCATGTAGAAGGACACACGGAGGCACATATAAAACCACAGCAACCATAGTAACTGTGAACATGCACAGGAAGAAAACACTGTTAACTTTCCAGGAATTTATCAACAGTCAAAGACCTGAATATAACCCAGAGCACAAGTACATCCTCTCCTGCCCCTCCCTCAACTGAGAACTGTGACGAGTTTTGTTTTTTAACCTAGGAGCTTGGGATAAGTATTCAGAAAGTGTGGAGTCTAGAGAGGCAGGCAGATAAAGAGAAAAGGGAGAAAGGCTGACATAGAAAGCAGCCACCAAGAGGATGAGGAGGAAATCCATGCAGAGATATAGCAGGAAAAGAAGGAGCAAAGGGCAGGAGACAGGGGAACTGACTAGGGCACAGGAGAAATGGAGGGGCAAGGAAGCTCAACAGTCACCCAGGAGATGCGTGTAATCCAAGCCACATTATTACAGTTATTTATTTCTACCGCCTCACGAGGAAGAATATTGGAGAAAGGCCTGATTTAAAACTTGGTTCTGCCATCTACCATCAGCGTGACCTATGCCAATTCCCTGACCTCTTTGAGTTTCAGTTTTATGTTCACTACCTGTAAAATAAAAGTGGGTAGTCCTTGGCCAGGTTTTGGTGAGGATTAAATGAGACAAGCACTACTGGTAGCAAAGCACAGTGGTTAAGAAGCCAGACTACACGGGTTTGGACCCCAGCTTCTAGCTGGGTAACCTTAAGCAAGTTCCTAACCTGTCTGTGCTTAGTTTCTTATCTTTAAAACAGGGATAATAAAAATGATGGCTATGTGCATGTGGTTGTTATGAGAGTTGACTAGAAAATACCTGTAAAACATGGCAAACAGGTAGAACAGTGCCTGGCATTTGGTTAGCACTCAATAAATGTTTACTCAGGAATAAAAGTAGGTGCTCAAAGTATGGTACTAATGATGATGTCTCCTTCACAGGAGGGCAGACACCATTTCTCTTCTTTTTTTATCCCTGGTATCTTGCTGGCACATTGTAAGCACCTACTAAGCGTGTATTAAGCCATCAGAAATGATAGAAGCTTTTCTTTTCACAACTTGACTTGTTTTGCTCACTCTTGTGTTAATAACACTTACCTTTGCCTTGCATAATGTTGACTAGATGGTCATGCAGGCTTTCAACTGTTCTTTTCTTTGAAAAATATTTTTTAATTGCACAGACATATATGTATATCTTCTTTTAATTTAAAAGAAAGTTAAGCCTAAAACCCGCTTCCAAGTTCATACTCTATCCCAGGTTCTTCTCCAAAGGCAACCATTTTATAGGTTTTTTTTTTCTTTTCTTTTTTTTATTGTGAAATTTTTCTTGTACATTATTGTTTGTCAGTCACCATATAAATGCATCCCTCCACCCGTTGTGCCCACCCCTCACCCCCCTTGCCCCTGGTAACAAAACAGTTCTATCTGTCCATGTGTTGGTTTATCTTCCACATACGAGCGAAATCACTCACCCTTTGTCTTTCTCTTTCTGGCTTATTTCACTTAACATAATACCCTCCAGTTCCATGCATGTTGTTGCAAATGGGACAATTTTGTCTTTTTTAATGGCTGAGTAGTATTCCACAGTATATATATACCACATCTTCTTGATCCAATCATCAGTCGAGGGACACTTAGGTTGCTTCCATGTCTTGGCTATAGTGAATAATGCTGCAATGAACACAAGGGTACATAAACCTCTTTGGATTGTTGATTTCAGGTTCGTTGGGTAGATACCCAGTAGTGGGATAGCTGGATCATAAGGTACTTTTATTTTTAATTTTTTGAGGAATCTCCCTACTGTTTTCCATAGAGGCTGCACCAGTTTGCATTCCCACCAGCAGTGGATTAGGGTTCCCGTTTCTCCACAGCCTCTCCAGCATTTGTTGTTTTTTGTCTTGGTGATTATAGCCGTTCTAACAGGTGTAAGATGATATCTTAGGGTAGTTTTGATTTGAATTTCCCTGCTGATTAGTGATGTTGAGCATCTTTTCATGTGTCTATTGGCCATCTGTATATTTTCTTTGGAGAAGTGTCTGTTCATTTCCTCTGCCCATTTTTTGACCGGGTTGTTTGTTTTTTTTGTTGTTCAGTTGTGTGAGTTCTTTATATACTATGGTGATTAATCCCTTGTCGGATATATGGTTTGCAAATATTTTTTCCCAGCTGGTGGGTTACCTATTCATTTTGATCCTGGTTTCATTTGCCTTGTAGAAGCTCTTTAATCTGATGAAGTCCCATTTGTTTATTTTTTCTTTTGTTTCCATTTTCTGAGTAGACATGGAATTCAAAAAGATCCTTCTATGGCCAATGATGAATAGTGTACTACCTATATTTTCCTCCAGGAGTTTTATAGTTTCAGGTCTCACTTTCAGGTCTTGATCTATTTTGAGTTAATTTTTGTGTATGGCAAGAGAAGATGGTCTACTTTCATTCTTTTGCAAGTGGCTGTCCAGTTTTCCCAGCACCATTTATTGAAGAGACTTTCCTTTCTCCATTGTATGTTCTTAGCTCCTTTATCAAAGATTAGCTGCCCATAGATGTGAGGTTTTATTTCTGGGTTTTCAATTCTGTTCCACTGATCTGCGTGTCTGTTTTTGTACCAGTACCATGCTGTTTTGATTACTATCGCTTTGTAGTATGTTTTGAAGTCAGGGATTGTGACGCCTCCAGCTTTGTTCTTTTTTCTCAGGATTGCTTTAGCTATTCGGGGTCTTTTGTTGCCCCATATGAATTTTAGTATTCTTTGTTCTATTTCTGTGAAGAATGTCCTTGGGATTCTGATTGAGATTGCATTGAATCTGTAGATTGCTTTGGGTAGTATGGACATTTTAACTATGTTTATTCTCCCAATCCAAATGCATGGAATATTTTTCCATTTCTTTATGTCATCATTGATTTCACTCAATAATGTCTAATAGTTTTCATTGTATAGGTCTTTCACTTCTTTGGTTAAATTTATTCCTAGATATTTTATTCTTTTTTTGCAGTTGTAAATGGGATTATCTTCTTGAGTTCTCTTTCTGTTAGTTCGTTGTTGGTATATAGAAATGCAACTGATTTCAGTAAGTTGATTTTGTACCCTGCAACTTTGCTGTAGTTGTTGATTATTTATAATAGTTTTCCAATGGATTCTTTAGGGTTTTCTATATATAAGATCATGTCATCTGCAAACAGCAAGAGTTTCACTTCTTTGTTGCCTATTTGGATTCCTTTTATTCCTTTTTCTTGCCTAATTGCTCTGGCCAGAACCTTCAGTACTGTGTTGAATAAGAGTGGCGAGAGTGGGAACCCTTGTCTTGTTCCTGTTTTCAGAGGGGTGGCTTTCAGTTTTTCCCTGTTAAGCATGATGTTGGCTGTGGGTTTTTCATATATGGCCTGTATTATGTTAAGGTACTTTCCTTCTATACCCATTTGGTGAGCGTTTTTATCATAAATGGATGTTGGATCTTGTCAAATGCCTTCTCTGCATCTATTGAGATGATCATATGGTTTTTATTCCTCGTTTTGTTAATGTGGTGTACCACATTGATTTGCAGATGTTGAACCATCCCTGTGTCCCTAGTATAAATCCCACTTGATCATGGTATATGATCTTTTTAATGTACTGCTGTATTCGGTTTGCCACTATTTTGTTGAGCATTTTTGCATCTATGTTCTTCAGTGATATTGGTCTGTAGTTTTCCTTCTTAGTATTGTCTTTGCCTGGCTTTAGTATCAGGGTGATGTTGGCCTCATAGAATGTGTTGAGAAGTGTTCCATCTTCCTCTATTTTTTGGAATAGTTTGAGAAGGATAGGTATTATGTCTTCTTTGAATGTTTGGTAAAATTCTCCAGAGAAGCCATCTGGTCCTGGACTTTTATTTTTTGGGAGATTTCTGATCACTCTTTCAATCTCTTTACTTGTGATTGGTCTATTCAGGTTCTCCATTTCTTCTTGATTCATTTTGGGAGGTTGTATGAGTCTAAGAATTTATCCATTTCTTCTAGATTGTCCAATTTGTTGGCATATAGTTTTTCATAGTATTCTCTTATAATCTTTTGTATTTCTGTGGTGTCTGTTGTAATTTCCCCTTTTTCATTTCTAATTTTATTTATTTGAGCCTTTTCTCTGTTTTTCTTGGTGAGTCTGGCTAAGGGTTTGTCAATTTTTTATCTTCTCAAAGAACCAGCTCTTTGTTTCATTGATCCTTTCTACTGTTTTTTTAATTTCAATTTCGTTTATTTTTGCTCTTATTTTTATTATTTCCCTCCTTCTGTTGATTTTAGGCGTTGTTTGTTCTTCTTTTTCTAACTCTGTTAGGTGTAGTTTAGCTTGCTTTTTGGGCTTTTTCTTGTTTGTTAAGGTGGGCCTGTACTGCTATGAGTTTCCCTCTCAGGACTGCTTTTGCTGCATCCCATATGAGTTGGTATGGTGTGTTTTCATTTTCATTTGTCTCCTGGTATGATTTGATTTCTCCTTTAATTTCATCGATCATCCATTGGTTGTTTAGTAGCATGTGGTTGACTCTCCACATCTTTGTCACTTTCCCAGTTTTTTTCTCGTAGTTGATTTCTAGCTTCACGGCATTACATTAGGAAAAGATGCTTGTTATGATTTCAATCTTCTTAAATTTATATAAGCATGCCTAGTTTCCCAACATATGGTCTATTCTTGAGAACGTTCCATGTGCGCTTGAGAAGAATGTGTAATCTGCTGTGTTTGGATGGAGTGCTCTATACATATCTATTAAGTCCATCTCATCAAGTTTTTCACTTAAGTCCGTTATTTCCTTACTGGTTTTCTGTCTGGATGATCTATCCATTGATGAAAGTGGGGTGTTAAGATCCCCTACTATTATTGTGTTGTTGTTAATATCTCCTTTTAGGTTTGTTAATAGTTGCTTTATGTATCTTGGTGCTTCTGTGTTGGGTGCATATATATTTAAAAGTGATATGTCTTCTTGGTGGAGTGTCCCTTTTATCAGTATATATTGCCCCTCTTTGTCTCTCATTACCTGTTTTATCTTGAAGTCAACTTTGTCTGATATAAGTATGGTAACACCTGCTTTCTTTTGTTTGCCATTAGCTTGGAGTATTATCTTCCATACTTTCACTCTGAGCCTGTGTTTGTCTTTAGAGCTGAGATGTGTTTCCTGGAGGCAGCATATTGTTGGGTCTTGTTTATTAATCCATCCCACTACTCTGTGTCTTTTGATTGGAGATTTCAGTCCATTTACATTTAGGGTAATTATTGATATATGAGGGTTTATTGTTGCTATTTTATTGCTCTTTTTCTGGTTCTTTTGCATTTCTTTTGTTTCTCATCCCATGTGTTTCAGACTATCAATTCAGTTTGGTAATTCGGTATGGGGGTTCTCTTAGTTTTCTCTCCCTTTATTGCGTGTGACTCTGTTCTGATTATTTGGTTAGTGGTTACCATGAGGTTTGTATAACAAATCTCATGGATGTGATAGTCCATTTTTTATGGCCCCTTATTCCCTTAGACTAAGTCAATTTGATCGCTTTCCTCTTCCTCTTCTAAGTTATTGTTGTCACATCTTATTCCTTCTTGTGTTGCGAGTTTGTGTTTCACATGATGAGGTTATATTTATTTTTGGTGCTTACCTTCCCTTGATCTTTGGTTTTATAATTAAGTGTTTGCTAATCTATTCTGATAGCTGCAATTTTTCTGGTTTTGTCGACCTATTTTCCTCCTTGTTAAAAACTTTGAATCCCTTTTCTCTTTTTTTCCTCAGGCATGAGGGCCTTCTTGAGCACTTCTTGTAGTGGGGGTCTTGTGGCAATGAACTCCCTTAGCTTTTGTTCATCTGGGATAGTTATTATTTCTCCATCATATCTGAAGGATATTTTCACTGGATAGAGTATTCTTGGCTGAAAGTTTTTGTCCTTCAGAATTTTGAATATATTGTTCCACTCTCTCTTAGCCTGTAAAGTTTCTGTTGAGACATCGGCTGAGAGCCTGACAGGAAATCTTTTGTACGTTATATTTTGTCTAGCTGCCCTTAATATTTTTTCTTTGTTGTTGACTTTTTCCAGCTTTACTACTATATGCCTTGGAGAGCATATTTTAGTATTGATATATTTAGGAAATCTATTTATTTCATTCACTGGTATTTCCAGCTCTTTCCCCAGGTTTGGGAAGTTCTCAGCTATTATTTCTTTGAACAAGTTCTCTGCTCCTTTTCCCCCTCTTCTCCCTCTGGAATACCTATAATCCTTCTGTTGGATTTCCTAATTGAGTCAGATATTTCTGAGAGAGTTTCTTCATTTCTTTTTAGTCTTAGTTCTCTTTCTTCCTCCATCTGGAGCATTATTGCATTGCTGTCCTCAATATTGCTAATTCTTTCCTCCATATTATCAGCCCTGGTGCTTAAGGCTTCCAGATTTGTCTTTATCTCCTCTATTGTGTTTTTCATCTCTAAGATTTCTGATTGGTTTTTCTTTATAGTTTCAATCTCTTTTGTGAAGAAACTCCTGATTTCATTGAGTTGTCTATCTGTGTTTTCTTATATTTCATTAAGCTTTTTTATGATGACTATTTTAAATTCTCTGTCATTAAAGTTATACATTTCTGGGCTTTCCAGGTTGACTTCTGGGTGCTTGTCATTCTCCTTTTGGTCTGGAGATTTAATATATTTTTGCATAGTGCCTGTTGGTGTTGGCTTATTTTTCCTCATAGTGAAAGTAGATGGTCGCAGTTTCCTCTTGCTGCTGCTGGGTGGGGGTCAAGGGCTGTGTATTCTGGCCCACCTCAATCCACAGGTGCTCTGGTCTGCCCCCAGCTGAGCTGAGGCATGGCTGAGCTGAAGTGCAGCTGAGCAGATGCAGCTGGGGGGGTGAAGCGTGGGAACAACTGGGACTGGAATGCAGCTAGGCTAAAGCAGCTGTGGCTCAGGTGTGGGTGGGTTGAAGCAGCTGCAGCTGAAGCGCCGCTGGGCTGAAGAGGCAGGAACTAGAGCGCTGCTGGGCTGAAGAAGCTGGAACTGGAGTGCGGCTGGGCCGAAGCTGCTGGCACCAAGTCAACTGGAGCCTGAGCACAGCCAAGCTGAAGCAGCTAGAGGTTGAGCTGAAGGAGCTGGGGCGGGGCACAGTCAAGCTGATGCAGCTGGGGCCAGGGCACAGTTGAGCCCAAAGAGCTGGGGCTGTGGTGTGGTCCACCCAGAGCAGCTGGGGCTGTGGCAGGTGGGGCCCGTGTTGCTGCCACCTCTGGTGCAGGGGCGGGGGCATGCCCTGCTGCTGGTGGGGGCCTGGGCGCCTGGGGGCTGCTGCCTCTGGGGACAGGGCTAAGCTGAAGTGCTGCTTTGCTGAAGCACTGGGCGGGCAGGTGGGCAGGCTAGGGGAGGGGAGCTTACTTTCACCTCCCCAATCTGAGAGGTCTCTCGCCTTGCTGTTGCTCTCTGCTCTCCTGAGGCGCTAGCTTGTCGAAAGTACCCTTGCAACAGTTCTGCTCCCTCTGTAGGGGGATTCCCCACTGGCTGTGAGGGGTCTTGGAGACTGCCAGTTTTCCTGTGGAGAGCTGCCCCTCCCACATCTGAGAGTGCGTGGTCTCAGTCTCTGGGTTGCAGTCCTTGGGGAAGGAAGGGAGCTCCTCTTACCTCCTTCCACTTCCTCTGGGAATTCCAGCACCTCAGTCCTTGGATGTACAGCTGCCTGGGTGTCTCAGATGTCCTCTGTGTTGTGTGAATAGCTTCTGTTGGAATATGAATGTCCTTTTTGTTGTGTCTTAGAGGGGGAGAGTTCAATGGGGAAAGCTCACTCCACCATGATGCTGACGTCACTCCCATTTTATAGATTTTGATGAGCGTTTTTTCACAGCTTGTATTTTACATACGTGTATGAATTCACAGGGATGTACCTGTGTCATTCAGGGTTTCACCAGAGAAACAGAACCTTTTAATGTCCATGGGATCAATATTGATGTCCCCTTTTTCATTTGCGATATTAGTAAGTTGCTTCTTCTCTCTCTCTTTTTTTTTGGTTAGCTGGATAGTTTTATCAATTTCATTGATTTTTTTCAAAGAACCAGCTTTGGCTTGTTGATTTTTTCTATTAATTTCCTGTTTTCAATTTCATTGATTTATGCTCTAATTTTTATTATTTATTTTCTTCTGCTTGCTTTAGGTTTACATTACTCTTCTATTTCTAGTTTCCTAAGGTGGAAGATTAGCTTATTGATTATAGATCTTTCTTGCCTAATATATGCATTCAATGCTATAAAATTCCCTCTAAACACTGCTTTCATGAAATCTCACAAATTTTGATAAGTTGTATTTTCACTTTTATTCAAAGTATTTTTTAATTTCTCTAAATTTTATTTTTAAATTTAATTTAATTTTTAAATTTAATTTGAGCCTTCTTTAACCAATTTTTTTATTTAGAAGTGTGTTATTTAATCTCCAAATAGTTTGGGATTTTTCCAGCTCTCTTTCTGTAATTGATTTCTAGTTTAACTTCATTTTGGTCTAAGAGCATACTTAGTTTGATTTCTATACGTTCAAATTTGTTGAAGTGTATTTTATCTGTATTATTTACCAGAATGTAGTTTATCTTGGTGAATGTTCTATGTGAGTTTGAGAAGAATGTGTATTCTGCTGTTGTTGGATGAAGCATTCTATATATGTCGATTAGATCCAGTTGATTGACAGTGCTGTTCAGTTTAACTATATCTTTACTGATTTTCTGCCTGCTGGAATAGTCAATTACTGGCAGAGGGGTGTTGAAGTCTCCAATTATAATAGTAGATTTATCTATTTCTCCTTGCAGTTCTATCAATTTTTGCCTCGTATTTTGATGCTTTGTTGCTAGACGAGTAAACATTAAGGACTGTTAATGACCCTTTTATCATTATGTAATGCCCCTCTGTATCCCTGATAATTTTCCTTGCATTGATGTCTGCTTTGAGATTAATATAGCTACTCCAGCTTTCTTTTGATTGGTGTTAACTGTAGGATATCTTTCTCCATTGCTTTACTTTAAATTATCTGTGTCTTTTTATTTCAAGTGGTTTCTTATAGACAATATATATAGTTGGGTCTTGATTTTGCATCCACTCTGATAGTTTCTGTCTTTTTATTGGTGTATTTAGATCATTCACATTTAAAGTGATTATTGATATACTTAGATTAATATTGGTCATATTTGCTTTCTTTTTTTTTGCCTTTGTTGTTGTTGCTCTTCTCCTTTTTCTTCTTCTTCCTAGTCCTCTTCCTCTATGTCTTTCATTCTTTTTCTGCCTTCTCTGGTTTTTGCTTTTAATTGAGCATGTTATATGATTCCCTTTTGTCTCCTATCATATCATATATCCTAGCATATCAATAATACTTCCTAAAATTTTTTTAGTGGTTGCCCTAGATTTTATAATATACATTTACAACTAATCCAAGTCCACTTTCAAATAACACTATACTGCCTCATGGATGGTGTAGGGACATTATAACAGAATATTCCTAATCCCTCCTGTTCTCTATAACATTGCTGTCATTTACTTCACTTATCCATACACTATAATCATCCAATATGTTGTTGCTACTATTATTTTTAACAAACTGTTATCTGTTAGATCAGTTCAGAAAAAGAAAAGATTTTATTTTACCTTCATTTATTCTTTCTCTAACACTCTTCATTTCTTTATGTAGATCTACGTTTCTGACCTATATAATTTTCATTCTTTCTGAAGAGCTTCTTTTAATATTTCTTTTTTTTTTTTTTTGCTGGGAAAGATTCGCTCTGAGCTAACATCTGTTGCCAATCTTCCTCTCTTTTTTTTTTTTTCCTCCCCAAAGCCCCAGTACATAGTCGTATAGTCTAGTTGTAAGTCCTTCTAGTTCTTCTATGTGAGCCGCCACCACAGCATAGCTACTGAAAGATGAGTGTTGTGGTTCTGCACCTGGGAACTGGGCTGGACCGCTGAAGTGGAGCGTGATGAATTTTAACCACTAGGCTATCAAGATTGGCTCTCTTTTAACGTTTCTTCTAAGGCAGGTCCACTGGCAACAAACTCCTGCAATTTTTGTTTGCCTGAGAAAGTCATTATTTCTCCTTGACTTTTTTTTGTGTGTGTGAAGATTAGCCCTGAGCTAACATCTGTTGCCAATCCTCCTCTTTTTGCTGAGGAAGATTGGCCCTGGGCTAACATTCATGCCCATCTTCCTCTACTTTATATGGGACCCCGCCACAGCATGGCTTGTCAAGCGGTGCGTTGGTCTGCACCTGGGATCCGAACCTGCGAACCCCGGGGCCCCAAAGCAGAGTGTGCAAACTTAACCACTACTCCACTGGGTTGGCCCCTCTCCTTCATTTTTTTTTTTTTTTTTGTGAGGAAGAGCAGCCCTGAGCTAACATCCATGCTAATACTCCTCTTTTTTTTTGCTGAGGAAGACCAGCTCTGAGCTAACATCTATTGCCAATCCTCCTCCTTTTTTTTTTTCCCCAAAACCCCAGTAGATAGTTGTATGTCATAGTTGCACATCCTTCTAGTTGCTGTATGTGGGACGCGGCCTCAGCATGGCCGGACAAGCGGTGAGTCCATGTGCGCCCGGGATCCAAACCCGGGCCGCCAGTAGCAGAGCACTCGCACTTAACCGCTAAGCCACGGGGCCGGCCCCTCTCCTTCACTTTTGAAAGATAGTTTCACTAGATACATTTAGGTTGGTGGTTTTCAGCTTTATTAGGATGGCTCTAGAATGGACATTGTCTAAAAGCATAGGCCTTATTCTTAAGGCATGGCTTTTCTGGTACCTCATCTGGATGCCTGGGGTGTTAACATTCTTTCTGGGCTGAAACTCCAAGGTCTCCCAGAATTGCTCAACATCTAGAATCTTTGTTTCAATCTCTACCTTGTAGGAAATGCTCTCTGCTAAGCATGTGTAGTCTCACCCCACGTATGTACAGGACACACGGATTTCCATGTCCTCTCCCACACTACTCCCTCTTCAATTCCGATCCTGCACATTCCAGTGACTCTATCTGCCCTAATTCTGATTTCTTTCCATGCTCTGCTCAGACTTTGTCTTACTGTGCTACAGTTGATTAATTGTATCTAGGAAGAGAGCCAGAATGATTATGGGATATTACCTGACGGGTTTTCTTTTCAGGGATCACAATCTTGTGCTGTCTATTGTCCAATGCCTGAAAACAATGTCCTCATATATTTTGCACAGTTATATGGTTTTTTACAGCACAAAAGCTAATCTAGAGCCAATTACTCTGCAATCGTCGGAAGTAGAAATGTTTCTTATTCATTATTGTATTCTCTGTGTCTGGCACAGTTCTTACAGAGGCAATCAACAAGAAGTCAATACATGAATTAAAATGTAAATCAATAAATTCAGAGAAGGAAGAAATAGAGGGAAGGGGGAAGAATGAATTTGAGAGTGATTGGGAGGCAATGACTAGTTATCAGTGTACTCAAGCAAATGTTCTCACAAACTCGAAACATTCATGAGTTAGGCTTAATATCTTTTAGGGAAAAACTTATTCAATAATAGCTCAGTTTATTCTCTATTTGTCAATATAATGCATATTGTAAATCCTGAGCCAAGATTTCTGATTTGAAATTCATCTTACATATCATATAATCAATAAACTAGTCCCAAGGTAAATCAGGGTATAAATGGACTTTATAATCTGATTTAGAGTAATTGTTAGCTTTCAATGTTCTACCGATGCATATTTTTGAACATTAGCAACTGACAGGCTAGTGCAAGATTTTGAAATCTTTTAAGTTTTAAGGAAATCGGCTTTTGAAGATGTTTTTAAAACTTTGCTCCCCACTTCAGAGATATATTTCTGACATTATAATCAATCAACCAATTAATTTTGTCTTTAAGATACATTTATTATTACTATGTGATGAAGTAATCAATTTGCTTTTTAGAAATAAATTTTAAAGAATCATTTAACCAGTCTTGTACTTATATTTATCCATTTATTTTTAAAAGTATACTTAGCTGAGACATGCATACGAAAAGGCTGTAAGTTTTCTGTTTAAAACTATTTTTCTTCAATCTATTTATTTATATAATATCAACCAGTTGTCCATTTTCCAGTGAGATTTCTAGATGCTGCAGTTAATTTAAAGAAAAGCCATTTCATTCTTCATGGATCTAATTTTATTTCTCAATTAATAAGCTCTGATTTGTCTTTTACATTGAAAATACTGTCTGGCTAATATTTCTGAAAATGAAATGAATATATATCCATATAACAGGAAAATTTTAAACATGATATTGTTATAGAAGAGAACAGGCAGGATAACTTTTCTTAAATGCAAGCATAATCCAGTGAACTGTATTTAAGGGTAATAAAAATATTTGATAATGAAGAAAATAAGATAAAGAAAACAAAAATATAGAAGAGATTTGCTGATAAGGAGTCAGGATAGAAGGGGAAGCAGCTCACCGGACGTTAAAAGTCTCCAGCTACTTGCCTATTATAAAAAATCTTGTGGGGCCGGCCCCATGGCTTAGCTGTTAAGTGCACAAGCTCTGCTACTGGCGGCCTGGGTTCGGATCCCGGGCGCGCACTGACACACCGCTTCTCCAGCCATGCTGAGGCCGCGTCCCACATACAGCAACTAGAAGGATGTGCAACTATGACATACAACTATCTCCTGGGGCTTGGGGGAAGAAAAAAAGGAGGAGGATTGGCAATAGATGTTAGCTCAGAGCTGGTCTTCCTCAGCAAAAAGAGGAGGATTAGCATGGATGTTAGCTCAGGGCTGATCTTCCTCACAAAAAAAAAAAAAAAAATCTTGTGGCCCAGGTGGTGGGAGAATTTAAGTCAAAAATTGTTTTCTCTTGAATAATATTTTATTTTCAAGTAAAGATTGAAGGAGATAAGGAAAGTTGTCTTTGAGTGATCCTGAAGAAAGCAATAAGAATTATTCATTTATAAAAGTTGGACTTTAAGGAAAAATTCTATGAAGAAGAATAGCCTGGAGAAGAGAAGGTCGAACAGGAGTGTACACGTGTTAGAAAAGATCCTAAGTGCAACCAAAAACAAAGTAAAAATTTATTGCATTATGGAAGTCTGTTGCAGCTTATAGTCTCTCTATTTTAAAATATAATTTAATCAAAATATTAAGTTATATCTGAGTGGAGAAGTTATAGTGATTTCTATTCTGTATTCTTTTTGAATTTTCCAAATTTTCTACAATGATCATATACTACCTCTATAACCATAAGCAACAAACAAATTTAAAGGAACTAATGGGTCTATTTATTTCATTCCAGTTATGCACTTT
The DNA here is from genome assembly GCF_057802395.1 of Ceratotherium simum simum. Taxonomy (NCBI): domain Eukaryota; kingdom Metazoa; phylum Chordata; class Mammalia; order Perissodactyla; family Rhinocerotidae; genus Ceratotherium; species Ceratotherium simum. The sequence continues at coordinate 71,845,694 of NC_141900.1, read as the reverse complement.
ATGGTTCTATTGTCCCTTTGATATTATGATAATCATACCCTTATAAAAATCTGGTATTAGTTTAAAAATTATTTAGAGAATTCTAAATAAATTGCTTGGCTTAAAGACATTATAATCTGAGCACCTTTGGTAAATTGAGGATCGAACACAGCAGTCTGTCCCAGGTTTTGGGGGAGGTAGAAACAATAAGTGGAAAGTTTGACGCTACAGAGGGATACTTGTAAAGATCTTCTCCCAAATTTAAGAATTCCAAAAATATACATGGTGAAAAAGAGAGAGAAACCTGAGTTTAGAAAAATTCTGAGGAGAGTTGAAATGAACTATGGCTAATCAATGGTTTTATAATCGTAAGACAGAATGCCTGCTGATACTATAAGACTTTACATAAGATGTTAGCATCCAAGAAATTAAGATCAATTATATACTGGTATGCTACTTCAAGGTGGAGGAAAAGTTAAGTTGAAATGACTTCGAATTTTTCAGGTCTTATTGTTATTACTATAAAGAGCAGAATAATAAAGTTTATATATATACATACATTTTATATATATTGGGGGGTTGGGGGAGAAAGATCATAGTTCTTGGTATACATATTACATACAATGGATTGTTTCCATGTCCATTCTGTTTTCAATCAAGGAAACTTTATTAACTTTTTACCTGAAAGAGACAACAGATGATTTTGTCTTTGGTGAGTCATGAAAGTATTATTATTAGGTAAAGGAGATAGTCCTTGCATTCTTTGTGTTGTCTCTGAAACTTGCTCTCTAGAGAATAGAAACAAATTTTCTATATCATATCCTTTTTATACTTCAATGTTTGTTTAGCAATGTCCAATTTCAAACTGTGAATTAGTAACTGAAATATTATTCAGTATGTATTTTGTTAGTATGCTAAACAACTAATCAGACATAATTTTCTTTTCTAAGAGCCTAATAATTTTTCTGTAATAGTTTAACACCTCAGTATAAGCATAATCTTTTAACTAATTGGGTAGCAAATGTAAATGCAAATACACACTTATTGTTAATGATATTATTGCTACATTTCAGATTAGCCCTGCTTATTAATTCAATAAGATTCAGAGCTGCCCTTTTAACAAACATACTTTACTTACATCATTGAACCATCACTAAATATAAAAATGCCTTTGTTGTTAGTACCCTCCAGTTGATTCTGACTCATAGTGACCCTGTGTACAGCAGAGCGGAACACTGCCTGGTCTTTTTGCGCCATCCTCTCACCTCCCAGCACTATATCAGACAATGCTCTGCTGCTATTCATTGGGTTTTTCATGGCCAATTTCTTTGGGTGTGAGTGGCCAGGTCCTTCTTCCTAGTCTGTCTTAGTCTGAAAGTTCCACTGAAACCTGTCCACCATGGGTATCTTGCTAGTACCCATGTAGACAACCAGGTGGCATAGCTTTCAGCATCACAGCAACAAACAGCCACCACAGTATGACAATCGACAGAAAGTGGTGTGGTTCCCTGACCAGGAAATGAACCCGGACCTGCCAGTGAGAGTGCCAGATCTTAACTAGACCACCAGGGCTGGCCATGGAAATGCCTACATTATGAAATAACTTATATTCAGACCAGTACTTTAAAACCAAGGAGATTTTTTTCAGATCCCATTAACTATGAGGTGTACATGTGGTAATTTACTACCACAAGATCTAATAATGACACACAGAGATAGAATTACTGTCACTCTCTTACCAGACACTTCACTCACTGATGCCTAGAAAGCTGTGCAAGTCTAGATTTCTCCAGCTCAGCTATCAGACCCAGACAGGTTCAAGAACTTTTAAAGGAAGTTCAAGATTAATGGACTGGGATTTTCAGTGGTTAAAGGCCCATGTAAATCCTATTTCACTTACATTTTGTATTAAATAGGCTTTGAGATTGGAAAGTTGAATATAAATACGCCATCTAAATTCTAGACAAATGACATTGGGAATAAGAACTATGGGAGTCTTTAGGGGGTCTTCACAAATATCCCTGTCCTCTCTACTTCTAGGTAAATTTCGAGAATTCACCTCCTTGTCTCCTTGAACCTAAGGTGTGGTCAAATGACTTGCTCTAGCCAATCAAATGAGAATGGAAGTGATGAAGTTCGTATGTTGTGATATTATGGTATTCATCTGTCTTACTCTCTTACTGGGCAAGAAGGAGAAGTGCGATTTATCGGGCCCCTTTAAACACTGCAGTAAAAAATGCTTAGTGTCTTAATTTTTCTTCTTTTTCTTTAATAATGAAAAATGTAAAGCTTTAAATTTTCCTCTGAGTTTTCACTCAGTCTCAAGTTATGAAATGTAGTGAAGTGTTCTTCTTTTCCTTGCTTTCTAAAAGTTTATAAGTTTTTTTGTTTCCTCTTTGATATAAGGTTTATCCAAGAATAGATTACTTAACTTCCAAGAGCTATGATATTTTTGGCCACTCTTTTTAAGGTATTTCTAGTTTTATTGGATCATGACAAAAGAATGTGCCTATAAGAGATCTATTTCTTCAAATTTATTAAAGTTTTCTCAGTGGCTGATAACATGATCAATTTTTATAAATCTCTCAGAAATACATGAGAAAAAATTTATTTTCTAGTAAAGCGCCAGAAAATATGTACACACACACATTATCCATTACATCATATTTTTTGATTATATAAGTCAGTTCTCTAAGTTGTGCTTATTTTGTCCAATTATGTATTAAAGTCTCCCACTGTAACTTTATTTTTTAAAAAGTCTCTTTATATCTGATAGTTTTTGCTTATGTAGGCATACCTCAGATATTGTGGGTTTGGTTCCAGACCATTGTAATAAAGTGACTATCAAAATAAAGCGAGTTACACAAAATTTTCGCTTCCCAGTTCACATAAAATTTATCTTTACGCTATACTGTAGTCTATTAAGTGTGCAATAGCATTATGTCTAAAAAACAATGTAGATACCTTAATTAAAAAATACTTTATTGCTAAACAGTGCTAACCATCATCAGGGCCTTCAGTGACTCATAATCTTCATAAAAAACGTGATATCTGCAAAGTGCAATGAAGCGAAGCACAATAAAATAAGGTATAGCTGTATAGTTATCTATTATGTTATTCGATTCAGACAGAATTATGACTGTGTATTTTTCATAGACTGTATCTTTTTCATTATAAATTATCTCTATATCTTTAGCGTTTTTACTCTAAATTCTACATTATCTCATATTAATATTGTCTATATATATATATATATATATATATATATTTTTTTTTTTTTTTGTGAGGAAGATCAGCCCTGAGCTAACATCCATGCCAATCCTCCTCTTTTTGCTGAGGAAGACCAGCTCTGAGCTAACATCTATTGCCAATCCTCCTCCTTTCCACCCCCCCAAAGCTGCAGTAGATAGTTGTATGTCATAGTTGCACATCCTTCTAGTTGCTGTATGTGGGACGTGGCCTCAGCATGGCCGGAGAAGCGGTGCATCGGTGCACGCCCGGGATCCAAACCCAGGCCACCAGTAGCGGAGCACACGCACTTAACCGCTAAGCCATGGGGCTGGCCCTGTCTATATATTTTTAGTTTATCTAATATCTCTTTTTCTACTGCCATATTTTCAACATCTCTTTAGCATTTTAAGTGTGTTTCCTATAAAGAGTTCACAACTAGGTGTATTTTTTAACTCAAGCTGATATTCTCTGCTCCTCAATGGAAGAAGCTAGTCCATTCATATTTAGTGTAAACACACTTCTTTTACTCTTCCATCATATATTCTACTTATTACTTTTTTTACATTGTTGTTTTATATTTCTTTTTTCTTATCGTATTGACCAAGTTGTACTTCATTCAATTTTTCCCTTTATTAATTTGAATATTATTTTTTAAAAAAATTCTATTAATATTTATTTTCCCCTTCTCTGGTCTCATAAAATGCATATATTTCTCTACTATTACTTGAAAACAAGACGCCAGAAAGACACTCTATTTTTTCCCTGCTCTTCTTCTCTCCAATAAGATGAGACCTTTAAATAATTTTGTTTTCCCTTATTCTTCCCATGGATGAGAGCTTTTACTTTCCCATCCATAATCCTCTCTATTCTTTACTAACTCTTGTGTTTTGCTGAGATAGTTTAATACATTTAATCTTAAAGTATTATTAGAATTTCCCTTATTATACATCCTTTCTGTTTTTAAGGTTTTTACTTAGCACTTACCTTACAATGGTCTTTTCTTATCCATTTGGATTTCAATGGAAAAGGTAATATTGATTTAATATATAAGCATTTGTTGCTCATCATTATTCTCTCATGTCTTTGATTCTCCTATCTTAAGGATTCTGTTGTGTTCTCTGGCATTTATTCTTTGTTTTCTGTAGTCTTTTCTTGAGAATTTTCTTCTCTGAACACTTACATATCCTCAAATATCTTTATTTTTCCCTGACAGGTGAATAATTTCTTGGATGTACATAGGATTCTCAGATTGAAATTCTTTTCTCTCAATAGTCCTCAGATACTATTCCACTGATTTTTATCTTCTAGCATTGCAAATGAGAAGTTTGAAGCCAGTATAATTTTTTCCCCTTTATGGTTAGCTTGTTCTTTTTGGCAAAAAAAGCTTTGAATATTTTCTATTTATCCTTAGAACTCAGAAACTTCCTATGATATGTCTAAGTATACGTCTCTTCACATCAGTCTTGCCAGGAACTTGGTAAATATTTCAATCTAAAAATTCAGAACTTTCTTTAGCTCAGGGACACTTTCTTCCTCTATTGCTTTCATTACAACCTTACCTCCATTTGTGGATTTATCTCCCAGCTGGAACTGCTATTATTTCTAGGTTTAGTTTCCTAAAGATATTGTCCAATTATCTTACCTTGTCTCTAATGATTTATATCACATTATATTTTTGCTTTGTACTTTGAGATATGTTGTGGGTCAAATTGTATCCCCTAAAAAGATATACTGAGGTCTTAATCCTCAGTACCTAAAAATGTGAACTTATTTGGTAATGGGGTCTTTGCAGATGTAAATAAGTTAAGACGAGGTGAGCCCTCAATCCAATGACTGATATGCTTATTGAGAGAGAAATTTGGATACACAGAGACACAAAGGGGAAGAAAGACATGTGATGACAGAGGCAGGGATCAGAGTAATCCAGCTGCAAATCAACGAATGTGAGCAACCACCAGAAGCTAGGAAGAGGCAAGGAAGGATTGTTCCCTCGAGCCTTGAGAGTGAGCATGGTCCTGCTGACACCTTGATTTCAGACTTCTAGCCTCCAGAACTGTAAGAGAATAAATTTCTGTTGTTTAAAGTCCCCAATTTATTGGAATTTGTCATAGCAGCCCTAAGAAACTAATGCAAGCTAGCTCCTCCACTAGCTGTTCCAGATCACGAATTTAAATACACTTCATTTTATTTACTGAACCACTTAATTAAAGAATTCTATTTTGGTTACTGTTTACAAAATTCAGAGTATTTATGGCCTCCAATTGAATGTCCTTAAGTCATATTGATATTTTATAATTCTGATTTTTAATTTGTCTTATCTAACAGCTCTATTTCACTAAGCATTTATCTTTTTGGCTTAATTTTCATTTCTGGATGCTAAGTTCCCTTAAATGTTATTTTTCTTTATTGACTGACTGCAGCTGAGGTCTAATTGGGGTACCCTAAGTGCTAGCAATCCTGTGGGTGGTGGAAGGCAAAGTGACGTCTACCCCTGTGGGATGCTTCTGCTAATGGAGTAGGCAGGGAGCCAGTTCCCTGCTAAGGTCTTTCGTGAAGGCCTCTCTGCAACTTGGTTTTCCTTTATCCACGCCCTAGCATCAGGGGCAAGGCAGGCTTGGCTTACCCAGTCAGCAACTTCCTTGGCCTCTTGGGAGTCAGGAAGACATGGTATGTTCATGCTGGACTAATGTTTATCTTTCCACAGGGGTCCCCAACTCTCCAAGGCCAAGCTCTTCCCAGAGTCCTCTGCTTTTTGGTCCTTGCCTGGGAGTCTGCCCTACTCTCCAGGTGCTTTCCCAACCAAGAGGAAGAAAACTCCACACTAGTTCTCCCTCCTGTACCCCAGCAGCACTATTGTTGTACCCACAGTATTTAAACAGTTTTAGTTCTAAATTCTAAAGTAGAATAAATAGAGTCCAACGGACATATGCATGTGTATGTTTAACAATAAATAACTTGCTACTTCTTGCATGCTAGAGTGGTCACCAGCTGAAACCTTCAACATGGAGCAAGTACAGGGAAACGGGTTGCAAAGTAATATGGAACATCTTCTAACTAGAGAGTAGACAGGGAAATGCAGGAGTATTTGTTTAAGCATCTGTTTGGTACACTTGATATTATCCTAGTCCCTCTGTCTTATAAATAAATTTTTCCTCTTCTTTAATATGAAAGAGTTATAATTCTATAAATTAGGTAGCCTCTTTAGAATAATGCAATTTGAAAATGAATCTCAAGGTTTTATTAAATGTGGTTTTTATGACCTTGGTATATGGTTTCTTAGAAAATAGTTTTTAAAAATACTTATGTACTCATTTAAACATATAGCACTCATGGACAAGATGATAGCTTAACACCCAGTGTAAACAGTTGGATTTTCTTTCCACAAACTATGATTTTCTTTTAAAAGTAATTTATCATCTTTAGTTGGATCAAAATGGCATGTTTCCCTATTCCTTCCAACCTACAGGAAAGAAAAAAATGTATTTCTAAAAATAATAAATTTTTAACTGTATTAGAAAACAATAAGAAGAATTAAAATTTTCGAGAAATACCTGCAAAATAAAAGTAGACGGGATCAGATCTCTGGAGAAAATATAGGAAATGATCGCCCAAAACAAGCCCAAAGAGAAGATTTTTGTGGCTAAGGGGTTAGTTCCAGAGAAGCTTCAAGTTCAAGGTCAAAAGACTCAAGGAATGAAAGAAGGTCATTGGGCAAATTTTAGGATAGCTAGTGGGCAGCTGCAGTTGGAACACTGCCCCCTCCGCTGCTTGCCCTTCGTGAGTAGAGTGTGTCTTCCGGCTGTGAGACTCTGTTTTGTTTTTTTGGTGAAGGGTGGAGTAGGAACTAGCTGATGAGGGCTATCTTCCTACAGGCTAAAGTAGGAGCCATCCCTCTGGTATCAGCAAGGCAAGGCAGCGCCCCAGTTAGTTTTACTGATTTACTGCTAGTTTTACTGCTTACCATCCTCCAGGAAATGAGTCCCACATCCAGAAGATAAATCATGGCACACCTTTTCAGCATTATGTCTTGCTTTTCTCCCACAATTACCAGAAGCAGGCTAAGTAGAATAGCCAGATTGTCAGATTGGAGAATATGAGAAGAGAGCGCTTATTCATATTTCTAATGATTCTATGTGAAGTTGCTTTGGTTACACTAACATCCCTGGCGTCCTCTATACCAAATTGTCCACACACTTTCCCCATAACTTAGTCTATTGATTTCATGTCTGTCCAAGAATTAGGAATTCCTATTTGTTTCTTGTTAATAGTATCTCTATGAAGCTTTTAAAACAGAACAAAGGGATATAAATATCAGTGTAAACTGAAGTCAGTACAGCATAAAGATGTTAAGAATGGTGTGTTAAATAGTAGAGAGTTAAGCAATAGTTGGTTTTTGTCTCCTTTTAAAACAAGCTTGCTCAGAGGACACACCAATCTGGATTGTTCCTAGTCTCTATATCCGCATCCAAAGGGGCTTATCAGTTCTTTCTATCCATAACCCTTTATATACACCTAGAGGACAATGTTCTGTTTCTATCCAGCAGGAAACTAATCTGGGAGAAGCATTTCACTAGATTTGGCACTCAGCAGTCAATAAAATGCTTACATATCTCTAGGGGCACAGATCTTCACCAGAGCTTTGTCTGACCAAGAGGTCTTTGCTCCCTTCTAAGGTGATGGGTAGCCACCAAAGTAAATTAGTCATGCATATTAAACATTTGATGGTATGCCCTAAGGGGAGCCCTAGAGATCCTACTGAAGTCTTGTTATCAATCCCAATTGGAATGCATCCATTGAACAGAGGACACATTTTATTTAAGATAAACAACAAAAGGTACCAGAACCAAGATTCACTTCCTTTCAGTTTGACGAATCCTAATTCTTGCCCTTGCAGTTCGGCAAATTCCTTTTTCTGATTCAAGAGCGCCTTTTAAAATAATCACAAAAATGATATATGTACATAATACCCCACCTCCACCCAATCAGTGTGTTTGTCCACTGCAATTCTCTAGATACTTTCCCCTATCTTTTTTCCATTCCTTATCAAATGACCTTTTAAAAAGAAAATGTAGTCTGAGGAGAGTAAGGAGATTAAGTGGAGGAAAATGGTGAACCTTAAGAATTAGCAGTACAAAGGAGGAAAATAAAAAGTAGTATGGCTAGATTTTGCATGTTAGAGGTAAGCAATGCTCTTTTTTTTTTTAATTGAGGTGCCATTAGTTTATAAAATCATATAAATTTCAGATGTACATCATTATAGTTGATTTCTGCATAGACTACATCATGTTCACCACCCAAAGTCTCATTACCATCTGTCACCATACACATGTGCCCTGTACTCCTTTGGCTCTTGCCCTTTCCCCCTTCCCCTCTGGCAACCACCAGTCTATTCTCTGTGTCTAGTTGTTTGTTTGTTATGGTGGTGGTTTTTGAAAGCCAAATACCATATGATTTCACTCATGTGTGGAAGCAATGCTGTTTGATGCTTGATAATCATTTGGTAAATTGGAAAGAATCTAACGATAATTTGGTAAGTTAAAAACAACAGCAGCAATGTTGCATTAAATGGCTTTTAATATGTTGGCTTTCCAAAATCCATTTTTACTTTCTAACAGGACACTAATTTTCTTAGTTTTTTTCACATTGTATCAGCTTTTGTTAAATGCACACCGTCCAGGAGGAGGTTTTGCTCTGATGACTTCTCCAGAGAGAGCTGTGCTGACTTCAGAGAGGGCACTTATTCAGCCTGAAAGGATAATTCTGTGCTCTCCACTGGAGTGGTACCTGAGGCCATGACTGTTTACGCTTCTGCAGCTGTGGCCATTACTCTAGGGAGCCATATTCTGTTGTGTGAAGGATGCAAACGACTTTCACAAGAAAGTGCTTGTATGGCAGCCAGGGCTGCGATAATAAAGTACCCCAGACTGGGTGGCTTAAACAACAGAAATTTATTTTCTCAGAATTCTGGACACTAGTAGTCCAAAGTCAAGGTGTCAGCAGAGTTGCTTTCTTCTGAAGGCTTCTCTCCTTGGCTTGTAGATGACTGTCTTCTCCATGTGCCTTCACATGGTCTTCCCTCTGTGTGTCTGTGTCCTAATCTCCTCTTCTTATAAGGACACCAGTCATTTTGGATTAGGGCCTACCCATATGATCTCATTTTATTTTAATTATCTCTTTAAAGGTCCTATCCCCAAATACAGTCAGGAATTTGTGGGGGGCCACAATTCAGCCCATAACAGTGGTCTTCTCCTCTCTGGTAGCGGGGGTTCAAATGGTGAGATCTGCTCCATGTTTCAAAATTTGCCAGAGAAGAGTCAAGTAGTAGAAGTCAAGTCCAAAATCATTTATTGGAGGGTGGAAAGTTTTAGAAGAGCTAGGAAGTTTGCACAAACTAAATTTGCCTTGGCATTAGCTCTAAAGGAAGATGGGTTGAATAAAGTGCCATTAGGTCATTTTTTAAGTCCAATGTTTGGACATTCACTAACTTCTTCATCTTTCAGGTTGGTTTATAAGCTTATGAGTAGAGAACTGGGTTAACAGAATAAAGACTAGTTATTGTTATGCATGTCCCCAGCCTTACCCTCACTTTCCTAGACTCAGTGTCTCAGAAGATGAAGCCCACTCCATGTGGGTTCCCTCGACTTCCTCTCCACTTCAGATTTCTTTGTACCTTCATCCAACCTGTTTTCCTTTGCTTTTCTCTCAGAGGATACAGGCCCTTCCATCTTCCCAAGGCCAACTCCTCTACGTGTGTCTTTGCTTCTATGGTCAATCATAGCCTCTAAGACCTTTTTCTTTCAATGATTCTTTCCTATCACCACTGACTCTCCCTCTCCCGGGAGAGACCACAATCTCTTCTTCTCCCATGGTTGTTTCTCATAGGTTCACCAAAACAAGCTCAGAGTTCCAGTATTTTTAAAGCAAAATAAAACACAAATCCCTCAAATTGTGTGCTATCCTTCCTCTTCACTGCCAAAGCTCTCAGGATAACTGTATGCTTGAATACATTTCTCAGTCATCTTCTTTAGTCCTGGTTCAGAGACTGGCACTGTTGACACTTTCCTGAAGCAGTGCCCTCCCTTGGTTTGTTCTGGCTCTGTCTGTTCTCGCTCTCCCCCAACAGCTCAGCTCTTCGTCCAGTCTTCGTCTTGCCCTATGGTGATCTCATCTGCTCCTATGGCCCTACTATAAACCTCTGCTCAAATATTTACCAAATCAATCTAATTTGCTTTGATCTAAGCCCCTAACCCACACTGCCAACTGTTTCCTGAACAGCTGAACCTGGATGTCCAGCTGGCACTTCCACACACGAGCAACGCAAAATCCATCATTTCCTCCAATACCTGCCCATTTTTCAACAAATAAATTGCAATTAAAAAAAAAGTCTGGAGAGAAATGTAAAAGAAACCTATAGATTAAAGAGACTTAAGAGACATAGCAACCTTGTGGATCTTATGTTGAATCTTATTCAAATAAGCTGGAAAAACATTTTGATACAATCAGAGAAATTTGAACACTGACTAGGTATTGGATAATATTATGGAATTATTGCTAAATTTGTTTAGGTGTGATAATGGTATTGAAGTTATGTTTTAAAACAGTCCTTATCTTTTTGAGATACAAACTAAAATATTTATGGAAAAAATTATGCGATATATGAGATTTTTCTTTTAAGTCCTCTGGTGGGAAAGGGAGTAGGCGTTATAGATGGAATAGGGCTAGGCATGAATTGAAGCTGGCGATGGATACACGGGGGGTCTTTCACATAATTATCTTTGATATTTGCTTAAAGTTTCTCATAATAAAACGGTTTTAAAAAATCAAGAAAGGATTAAAAAATGAAATTAAGTTTAAAAGATCTACACCTCTTTCTCACTCCCTTAATTTTGTTGACAGACCTTACTCTTTCGTCTTTGTCATTATGCTATTCTTCACCTTCTCCCCCCAACTGCCAAACATATAGGAACTGTATTAAACCCAGTTTGCTTTCCCTAAAGTATACTTGATTTCCTTCCTCTGTTTTCCTAATCACCACCTGAGTTTATGGGTCCTCATTTTTTTCATCTGTAATATCTTCCTGTCTCTCCAACTGGTTGTCGTAAGGGTAGAGTTTATTCTCACCAGACTAGAATAATATTCTAATTCCACTTCTATTCCCAGACCATTACTTAGAACAGACTTATTTTGAGAAAATAGAACAGTCTGCGGGAGGCTTTGGTGCCTAAAATGAAGCATGAATGGACTTCTGACCTTGGAATTGATGGGAATGAGAATGGGAAGGAAGTTCGGGACTTGATTTGCCATTTGCATTCCAAACTTGGGTTACACTTTTCTAATAATTGTTCAATAGGCAGAGACAGCTGAGTGTGCTGGTTAAGAGCCAAACAGCCTCCCAGCTCCAGGGACTCAGTTCTCTACCAAATGAAATAGGAAAATTATTGTGCTGATTCCATAGGATCATTATGAGGATTAAATGACATGATATGTATAAGGCACTTAAAATAGTGCCTGGCTCATAGTGAGTGCTATATAAAGTCAGTAAAATATAACTCCTTTGATGAGTTAGCAAATTCTCCTGTTAATACAAACAGCTACATCTCATTGATTTTTAGAATATTCACTTTTAAAAAATAACCTGTGGGTTGTGACGGTTTTCTCAGGTCTCCAAAGACAAGTGCATCCCCAAGGGATGCATAAAACAATATTTTGGGAAACAGAAGAAAATCAGTACTTCTCTTTATATTTTTTTCTTTAAAATAATAAATTAGGCTTTTTTAGGGTTCAATATTCAGAGAGACACTGGAGCCCTTATTCTTTCTGCAGGTGAGTCTGTCAGTATGGTAAGAGGGTGTCTTAAAGGAAGGCTAAGTGTTCTACAATGCGGTGGAGAGTAATGGAGTGTAACAGTGGTGCTCATCCTCACTCATTAGCTGTCAATGTGTTGCAATGTATTACAGCTATGTGTGCTGGGAAAGGAAGTTTACAGATTATATTCTCTAATTTTAATGAAACTAACCTTCACAAAATGAATAAAAGGCTTCAAGAAGTCAGCCAAAACGAAAAAAGGAAAGAAAGAAATAACCAAGAATACTATTTGAAATATGAGTATATACATCTACAATTGTTAAAGATGAGCCTGTAAATTCTGAAACACACAGAGCTCCTGTTTTCTGAGTCAATAAAGGAAAGATGCATCAGAGAAGATATAGCCTCAATAGTAAATGGTTTCTTAGTTTGCAAAAATGTTTTGTAGAAAAACTATGGTAGTTGAAGCTGCTACTCTTACTGGAATAATTTTTTTTTTAAAAGACTGTAGGTCAATATTACAAGCAAAGTATTGCAGTGAAGTATTAAAGTCAGGAGTGAACAAAATGCTAAAGCATATAGCAATGTAGTCAATTACATAAAAACAAGACATTGAAATATAATGTATTCCTAATGTTTTGTAAAGAGATGATCAGCTAATAGTGAATTTTTAAAATATCAATTAGAAGTTCATTGCTTATCTAACACTTAAGAAAGCTGCCAGATTTAAAGATGGTGGACATTTCTCTTTTAGAAAAACAAATTTGCTGACTACCTCTGTGATAACAGGTGGCAGTAAGTAGGATGATATCTATCAAATGTTTTCAAAGACATAAACACACCTAATCTGTCCTTTAAAAGTTAAAAAAAAAAGACAGAGAGAAAGCACCTGATTTTTTTAAGAAAACTCTTAACAAAATAAATTGTGCTACAGAAACAGTGCTTTGAAAATGTTTCCCTTGCTATGAAATCTTTGGGGCAAAATAATGTAATTTACCACTTTAACAAATTTTTATATCTGAACACTGAAAAATTAGAAAGAGAATTTTATAATCTGTTTTAAAATCTTTCAAATAAAGAGTTTCATTGGCTTTTGAATCCTTTAAAAAAATATATAAAAATGCAAAACCATCTAACTTAGTTTGCAAAAGCAAGTGATGGGCGTGACAAAAGATGGAAATTTACTACTCAGATTTCAACAAAAGTCTTTGGCTCAGTGTGGAATAAGACTGAAAGGTGATTTAGTAAGTACATCCAATAATGTACTTCTTCCATTTAGATCTAGAGTTCTTTGTTAGGTATTTTTCCAGCTAAGGCACCATTAAAACCAAGGATCAAAAGAAACTGACTCAGAACCAAGACTTTGAAGATAAAGAAGCATTTCAATCACTCTACTCTCACTAAAAATATCAGTATGAATGTAATCACTTACAATATAATGCTATAACAACATTTTTGATGACAGCAAGAAGATATTTTGTATTATGGATAAATATAAAGTACTTTTTTTTTAATTTTTTGTTTATTGCAGTAACATTGGTTTATAAAATTGTAAAAATTTCAGGTGTACATCATTATACTTCTATTTCTCCATAGATTACATCATGTTCACCACCCAAATACTAATTACAACCCATCACCACACACATGTGCCGAATTATCCTTTTCACCCTCCTCCCTCCCCTCTTCCCCTCTGGTAACCACCAATCCAATCTCTGTCTCTATGTGTTTGTTTGTTGTTGTTGTTATCTACGACTTAATGAGGGAGATCATATGGTATTTGACCTTCTCCCTCTGACTTATTTCACTTTGCATAATACCCTCAATGTCCATCCATGTTGTCACAAATGGCTGGATTTCATCGTTTCTTATGGCTGAGTAGTATTCCATTGTGTATATATACCACATCTTCTTTATCCATTCATCCCTTGATGGGCACTTAGGTTGCTTCCAAGTCTTGGCTATTGTGAATAACACTGCAATGAACACAGGGGTGCGTGTATCTTTACACATTGGTGTTTTCAAGTTCTTTGGATAAATACCCAGCAGTGGAATAGCTGGATCATATGGTAGTTCTATCCTTGATTTTTTAAGGAATCTCCATACTGTTTTCCGTAGTGGCTGCACCAGTTTGCACTCCCACCAGCAGTGTATGAGAGTTCCCTTCTCTCCACATCCTCTCCAACACATGTTGTTTCCTGTCTTGTTATTTATAGCCATTCTGACGGGCGTGAGGTGATATCTCATTGTAGTTTTGATTTGCATTTCCCTGATAGTTAATGATTTTGAACGTCTTTTCATGTGCCTGTTGGCCATCTGTATATCTTCTTTGGAGAAATGTCTGTTCAGGTCTTTTGCCCATTTTTTAATTGGGCTGTTAGATTTTTTGTTGTTGAGATGCATGAGTTCTTTATATATTTTGGAGATTAAGCCCTTATCAGATGTATGGTTTGCAAATATCTTCTCCCAATTGTTAGGTTGTCTTTTTGTTTTGTTGGTGGTTTCCTTTGCTGTGCAGAAGATTTTAGTTTGATGTAGTCCCATTTGTTTATTTTTTCTACTGTTTCTCTTGTCCGGTCAGACATGGTGCTTGAAAATATGTTGCTAAGACTGATGTCGAAGAGCATACTGCCTATGGTTTCTTCTAGAAGTTTCATAGTTTCAGGTCTTACATTCAAGTCTTTAATCCATTTTGAGTTAATTTTTGTGTATGGTGTAAGGTAAGGGTCTACTTTCATTTTTTGCATGTGGCCATCCAGTTTTCCCAACACCATTTGTTGAAGAGACTTTTTTTTCCTCCATTGTATGTTCTTGGCTCCTTTGTCAAAGATTAGCTGTCCATAGATGTGTGGGTTTATTTCTGGGCTTTCGATTTTATTCCATTGATCTGTGTCCAACAACATTTTTCACAGAAATAGAACAAAGAATCCTAAAATTTATATGGAACAACAAAAGACCCTGAACAGCTAAAGGAATCCTGAGAAAAAAGAACAAAGATGGAGGTATCACACTCCCTGATTTCAAAATATACTACAAAGCTATAGTAACCAAAACAGCATGGTACTGGCATAAAGTACTTTTTTAAAATAGTTTATTTAAAATTCCTTACTCATTCAAAATTTTATATCTTAGTATATTATTTATAATGTGCATAATGCATTAGTAAAACACATGTATATTGTGGGGGATCAGAATTGGCCACCCCAAAATGTGTCTCTTTGGCATGAGGAAGATTTTGGGTTGGTTACTTTTAAAAACTGCAGACATGGGTGAAGCTCTGAAAAGTAGAAATTACCCTTTTTATTTATTTATTTATTTATTTATTTATTTTTGTGATGGAGATCAGCTCTGAGCTGATGCCAATCCTCCTCTTTTTTGCTGAGGAAGACTGGCCCTGTGCCTCTCTTCCTCTACTTTATATGGGACGCCACCACAGCATGGCCTGACAAGCGGTTCGTTTGTGAGCACCTGGGATCCGAACCCTGGCCGCCAGCAGCCGAGAGAGCACACGCATAACCGCTGGGCCACGGGGCTGGCCCCTGGATTTTACCCTTTGTAAGAGACATTTACATTTGGAAGGGAAATCTCCATGTGTCAAGATATCGCCCTCTCTGTACCAGGAAGAAGGAGGGGAAGACCTTATCTCTAGAAACTCTTATCAATGCAGAAGGCAAGGACTTAAATCTGCATAGTAACCTTACTCTTGTTTACTGTGCTTTTCTGGTAATCTCCCATAACTGACTCCCCCTACCCCCAACATCCTCCTCTATCTTTAGCTGAAGATAGTATTTAAGATAAGAGTCCCTGCCATTTTGGTGGCTTACCCAGTTTTTCCTGGGTTTCTCCCACGTATATATGTTATAAAGCTTTGTTTGATTTTCTACTGTTATTCTGTCTCATGTCCATTTAATCTTTAGGCCACCCAGAAAGGACCCAGAATGGGTAGAGGATAGTCTTCCTCCCCAACAATATGTATATATACATACATATATATGTACACACACACACACACACACACACACATATATATACAGTCATGTGTGGCTTAATGACAGGCATATGTTCTTAGAAATGCGTCGTTAGATCACTTCATTGTTGTGTGAACACCATAGAGTGGACTTACACAAGCCTAAATGGTATAGCCTACTACACGCCTAGGCTACATAGTACTAATCTTATGAGACCACCATCGTATATGTGGTCCATTGTTGACCAAAACGTCGTCATGGGGCACATGAGTGTATAAGTGTGTGAGCACGTGCACGCATGAGACTTACAAATAAATAAAAACTGAATTTTACTTCTGGCAAGGCAGTGTGAGGAGCTCCACAAACTCGCTCCCCAGTGAAATTGATGAAAATTATTTTTTAAAAACAACCATTTAAAGTCATGGGAAATGATCTTAAGGGTATATAGTAAATAAAGAAACATTTATTCAAGATGTACTAAAACTCAGTAACAACAGAGTCTGTAATATTTGAATAAATACCTGCTTTCTCCCCATCCTCTCCTAGGTCTGCAAGATGGAAGCTCCTCTCCTGCCTGGTGCAGACAATTACCAAGGGGTCCCTCTCCCCCTAGATCCAGCTAGAGGGCTATCATCCCTGGAGAAGCAGGACATCAGTATTTCTCATTCTGCCCCAGCCACCTGTTGCTGAGGCTAACTTCTGGGTGAGTGCAGCTGAGACCCTTCTTCCACCTGTAACCACAGGACCAGGAACAGAATTTCCCACCCCAAAATATGCCTCTTTGGCATAAGGGCTATTTTGAGCTGAAGATTATTAAAAAAAAAAAAAGAAAGAAAAAAGAAAACAGCAGACCTAGGGAGAGCTCTGAAAACCTAGTAGAGGGTACCCATTTGTAAGGGAAATCTACATTTAAAAGAGATATCTCCATTTGTAAGGGTGTCTTCTTCTCTACGCCAGGAAGGAGAGGATGACTAAATCTCTAGAAACTCTTATCAGTAGAGATGACAATGACTTAAATCTACATAACAACCTAACCTTTGTTTACTGTGGCTTTCCTGGTAACTTGCCATAACTGACCTCATCTTAACAGATGTTAAAAGCTATTTTTCAGGGCGGGCCAGCCAGGAGCATGTGCAGAAGGGAAAATTTTGATCTGCCAATGAAAACTCATCCTGCCAGCACTTCGGCATACCAGCTGATTCCTAAACCTTACCCCATACCCTGGATTGAGGAGACAGAGTTGAAAGCCTGTCCTTCTGTTCCCTTATAATCGATTGCATAATAAACTGCTTCTCTCAAAGACAGATGTACCACGGTATCAGCTTTTGTGTGCATCAGGTGGCGAGCTCTTGCTTGGTAACACACGCATCACCCACTGGTGGGATGCAGGCTCTACCTTGGGTGCAGCATGCTAAGAATACTAGGGCCCAGATCACTTGCCATGACTCATTTGTAGTTCATAAATCAGAGGTTCCAAGCCAGGAGAGGCAAGCTGAGAAGACTTATTACCAAACCAGTTATGTTTTTACCCACTGCCTGGAAAGCCAAACACCGAGGCGACGAGACTGCAGTAGAGAGAGAGTTTTAGTGACAGGGCAGCCAAGTGAGGAAACAGGAGAGTGAGTCTGAAATCCACCTCCCTGAAAATGAGGACTCAGGGATATTTATGGGGTAGGGGGCAAGGTGGTCTGAAGTGTGGAAATAGATGATTGAAGGTGAGGAAAGGTGAGGTAATTGATGATCTGCTCAGGTGTAGTCAAATTTCATGCTTCTTCATAGGATGCATGTTCACAAAATAGTGGTGCTGGCATGATCTGAGGGTAGAGTTTTTAGCCTCTTGACTCCAAAATGTCACTTATTGGGCATCTGCATGGGCCCAGTTGATGGTTTGGGAGATCAAGATTTGGCCACCCTGAAATATATCTCTTTACCTTGATTGTTTTCTCTGAGGGACATTTGACCTCCCCCACTAAATGCCTGAAGAATTTGACATGGTGGCTCCTTCCTGGAACAGATCTTCTATCATGATGGCTGTAATGATAATGTAAAATAGATGTTACAATGAGAGGGGCACCAAGCCCCTTTTATCAAAAAACTCTCTCTCTCCCTGACCACATTATCTATAGATGACCCTGAAAAGAATTGTCTTCTTGCCCTCTGAAGTCCCAGACCACTACCCACCCCCAACACCTTCCTCGCCTTTAGCTACAATACTTAAGCAAGTAGCTTAGACAGAGGGATGAGTTGCTCATTTCTGAGTTTCTCCCATGTATACATGTTATTAAACTTGGTAATATTTTCTCCCGCTAACCTGTCTTGTTGATTATTTGGCCAGCCATAAGACCCCTAAGGGAAAGGGCAGAGGGGGATTCTCACTCTCCCACCACAGTTTTGGCGTAGTCGCCAGGATCCCCACTGGCTGGCAAGTTGCCTTCTCTGGCTGGAAGAACTGCCTTCTCCTTAGACTACTGCAGATGATGAGATACGGGAACGCCTGATGAAAGCCAGCAAAAGGTAAGACTTCTTACCACGTCAGCCTCCCGGAATCTCTATCTGCGGAGTCCAGTGGAAGGAAGCGGTGAGAATATTTTTCTCTTTCTAAATTGAGATTGGCAGGAGAAAATATTTGGGAAACTAGTTTCTTGTGCTTTTAGTGACTCTGGTACATTTGGTAGAGTACTCTTGGTTTTGATCTTGATCCCTTTTTCTCCCAGATAGTCTCTGTCTTGTTCTGTGTCCTGAGAAAACTTGGCTTTGTGACCAGTGAGAATATTCTCCTTGGTCTCCACCATACAGAAGGTGCATTTACTGGGGTGCCCCTTGGTGGCCAGTCGAGTAAACTGGGGTTCCGAACTGTCTCTTTGTCTGGCTGTGCCAAGCTCTCAGGGACGTTTGTCATAAAGGGCCCAGTCCATAAGGGCTTTTGTCGTTTTAACCTTTGTTGTTTGTTAGTGCTGGAAAAATCCCATTCCAGTATCGCCTGCCTGGTGTCACAGATTAGCGGGTTTGTGACTGGAGGCGTCCCACACTGTTGTGGGAGACTGGAGACACCATTTTCACTACACCATCCTTACCGCCTGTGCAATGAAGGTCTTTACTTTCTCTGAATATCTTTGGGAGTGAATTCTGTGGATCATGGGGGCTACATCATTTGCGCCCTCACCAGGGACGCCTCTTGCGTCCATGGTAAAGATTTATTCGAAGCATGGAAAGTTACTTCCAGGTCTTTCCTTAAAAAGGCTTATTGGATCGAGTCACTATTGGAATAAATATACAAATGAAGATCCTACTCGTCAATGGCCAGACGACGGATCTTTTGAATTGGGAAAACTTCTAAATTGGGGGAAAAAAAATGTTTCGAGAGCTCTCACACAATTGTTTAATTGGTACCTAAAAAAAGGGCCAGAAAAAGGAAGGGAAAAGTTTGAATAGCCTTAAGACCTTGACTCAGGTTACAATTGAATTGAGAACATGTAAAAGTGTAAGTGTTAATAAGATTATAAAGGTTGGAATGTTTGAGCTAATTTTATATAAAGAGGTTACATCAACTTTGCCTGAGTATGTTTTAAAATGTCTGACTGGGAATGCTTCCCTTGTCCAAAATTAGAAGACCAAGACCTATTGATAAAAATCTTAATGATAACTATGTTTAAAGGTATAAGAGGTGATGAAATTTACATGAAATTTTGTAGGAAAAAACTGATGTTATTTCTATTACAGAACTGGTTAACAAAAATAGTAATTTAAATGATGGCTAATTTTATCTGAAGTCTTATGAAGTCTTGCAGGCAATCTAAATAATTATTGGGAATAAGTAACTAAATAGTTGTGAAAAAGATGAACGTTGGGTGAACTTTAAACAATAATTATGTGTTATGGTGGTTACAGCTTCCAAACTCTTTTTGGTGACTTAAAACTTTAGAGTTTTGCTAAATTTTGTGATAAAAATTCACTGAGTATCATCATTTCCAAATAAGATAAGATATTAGACATTGATTACTAAACGTACGTTTGTCTACTTTTGGCTTTGCATTACAGGAAAACTAAAAGGTGTTTTGGGTCTATTGGTAAACATGTGTTTTATTAAAAGATTGTACTATATAATTTTTATTTATTTATTTTTTTCCCCCAAAGCCCCAGTAGATAGTTGTATGTCATAGCTGCACATCCTTCTAGTTGCTGCATGTGGGACGCGGCCTCAGCATGGCCGGAGAAGCAGTGTGTCAGTGCATGCCCAGGATCCGAACCCGGGCCACCAGCATCGGAGCGCGAGCACTTAACCGCTAAGCCACGGGGCTGGCCCAAAGATTGTACTATAAAGTAACATTTTTCTAGAAGTTATGAAGTGTTTATAAATTTTCCAAGCCACAAGATACTAATGTAAAAGAAAGTTTATAATTGTTTACTTAGTCTTTACTTACAAATTAAGGTTTCTAAGAGTTAAAATTTCCAATTAGTATATGTGATTGAAGCTACTAAATATTAAGAAAAATATGTCTGTGTACAAGGAAAGTAAGATGTATAAAGAAGGAACAAAGAATGGAAATATTTTGTTTGGTTGATTAAGAAAGATAAATTTGTCCTCAAGTACTAGGAGGGAAAAGAAAGACCTGGGAAAAATTCTGAATGTAAAAAGAAAGTTATAGGTTTGTGGAACAGGAATTCCGGAAAAGGAGTTTTCGCATGGTCAAGTTGGCTAAGACTGAAATGAATTTAATTAAGTAGATGAGTTTTAATATCAGAAGTAAGCTGGTACAAAATTATAATTTGGTCTTATTTCTCTTAAAAGGATAATTTTCTTCAACATGATAAAGAGGTTATAAAAGATTTTTCTTTACCTTTGGGTAAGTCGACCTAAAAGACAGAAAAAAAAACCAACTGTTAAAATAATTTCCTGTGTTCAAAAGACTGAGGTCTCTCTATTAAGGCTTTTTGGACTGTTAATGCTCTGTTTGCCTTGACTTTTTATATTTTTGACAAGCTCCCCAAAATTCATATCTTAAATAAAGTCATTTTTTTACTTTTTTTCTTTGAGAATTTTCAAAGGGCCCTGGAACTTCTCAAAGAAATTTGCTCTCTTCCTATAAGGAGAAAGATACTAAACTTATTAGGCTTATTCAGTATGTTAAATTACATGGAAAGCATTGTCAGACAGGTGATGATAAGCCTGCTTAGGTGGTATTATGTGGGTAAATGTTATTGATATAGGTGTTTTAAAATTGTATAACATTACTGAAATTCTGATCTGTCCTGGTTATGTCATAATTCTGGTTATTATTATTTTAAAGTGTTGTATGTCACCAAATTAACCAAATTTCTTTGTCAATGGCCATTTTGAGGTCCTGCTGTTTACAGACATATTTCTTGGCTCTAATGCTTTTGCAATATGTTTCAACTTCAGAAAAATTCATGGAAAGGACTCTGACATTTACACTGGAGTACAGGTTTCTGACAAACTTTCTGATCATAAAACTGAACTTGCTAAGAAATTACAGAAATCTGATGGAGAAACTGATGACTTCATGAAGCTGCTAACAAAAAGATTGGGATCAAGAATGGATTACACAGGACTAAATGAACTGATAAGGATGATTATAATTTTTATGATTTTTCATTTGAAGTATTGCTGAATTTTTAATGTTTTGTTTTTTTGGATTTAAGGAAAACTTTTTCTCTTTTCTCCTGAGCTAGCTATGACTTATAGCAATTTGGTAAATGATACTTTTGTAAGTAAAATTGAAATATTTATCTTTTTCTCTCTATCTGATCCCTCGAATTTGGAAACTCTTAGTAAGTGAGTATTGTTATTTTCATGGCAATATAGTTATTTGCATAAGTTCAATAAGAATCTGTTCTCCTTATAACAGGACACAATTGGAAACACTGGTTATATCACCAAGGCTGTGACTAGAACATCATATTTGCGATATAACCATACAGCTTTTGAGGTATGAAGATTGGACTTTATGGAATAAAGCCACGTGGAAATATGGGCCTGGTACATTATGTTCCAAGCAGCACTTACCAGGACAAGTAAAGAATGTCACTTCTCTGGCAGGCACAAGGAACCTCGAAATATTTTGGGGGAACCTCGGAAGAGAAGAATTCACCCAAATCTGTAGGTATTACAGGCGAAGTCTGAAGACAAAATCCTTGGCTTGGCTTTCCTGGCCTCGAGAGGCCTTTAAAGTTCAATCTGAGATTCCTTATAAAAAGTTCCAGCAAAGCAGATTTAAAAGAGCCTTTGTGATCAATTGCTATTCTTGCTGTACTTATGTAAATAATTGGGCCAACTCTATTGGAACTAGACTTATTTTGCAAACTAGTTAGTTTTAATTTGGCTATCTTTGATAAAAATGAGGGTGATTTTAGAAAGAAAAATTATATTTCAGTAAAAACTATAGTATACATTTGCAGATATTAGACTCTAGTTTTGTTGTCTTTTGAGGTTTTTGTTTTATATCTGTTGACTGAACTGGATCCTGATTTCTTCTAGTCTCCTGAAATATCTGGCTACAGACATCCAAACTAACGTTTTTGATTTATTCCATCATTTTCATTTGGAATCACTGAGAACTAAACCTGCCCTTTTTCCTGAAGCCTTACAAACTGAAGCTGATGGACTTGATATAAACTTAAGAGATTACCTGATGACATCATCAGAGACATTTTAAACTGCAAAAGATGCTTTGATGCTGACATCTAAAAATCTTCTTAACTGGCTGCCCTCTAAACTCAGAAACTGCTTACAACTTGCTCCAACCATTAACCTTGTTTTTCTTTTGTTTACATAGAAATGCTTCTATTAAATACTTGATTGCTTGCTTCCACAATATAGGCATAACCTTGAGAACCCACCTGCATCACCACATTCTAAAATGAACTTAATTGAACTGATCTATTATCAGGACTAAGAAATGTGTTCAGTGAGTGAGAAACAATCTACCAACTCAGCTTCTGGACTATGAAACTTCTTTAAGTTTCAAAAGGACTGTGAAACTTTTAGTTTCAAAGGTGGGACTGTGGGAGATCAAGATTTGGCCACCCTGAAATGTATCTCTTTACCTTGATTGTTTTCTCTGAGGGACATTTGACCTCTCCCACTAACTGCCTAAAGAATTTGACATGGTGGCTCCTTCCTGGAACAGATCTTCTATCATGATGGCTGTAATGATAATGTAAAATAGATGTTACAATGGGAGGGGCACCAAGCCCCTTTTATCAAAAAACTCTCTCTCTCCCTGACCACATTATCTATAGATGACCCTGAAAAGAATTGTCTTCTTGCCCTCTGAAGTCCCAGACCACTACCCACCCCCAACACCTTCCTCGCCTTTAGCTACAATACTTAAGCAAGCAGCTTAGACAGAGGGATGAGTTGCTCATTTCTGAGTTTCTCCCATGTATACATGTTATTAAACTTGGTAATATTTTCTCTTGCTAACCTGTCTTGTTGATTATTTGGCCAGCCATAAGAACCTTAAGGGAAAGGGCAGAGGGGGATTCTCACTCTCCCCCCACAATGGGTTGGCGGTCTCAACTGGCCTGAACTGGACAAGGGGGTCCTAATTCCTGAAAAACAGCTCAAACACCATTACCATGGTGATACAGGTGCCAGGGAGATATTATCTATAGGAACCTAGTGGGAGTCAGATAGCATTATGCCTAAACAGCAGAGTTAACAATGGGCAGGTGAACAACAAAAAGCTATAATCAGTAATTGCAAAGAAAAAAAAAAAACTTTAGTTACTAGCTACCTAATCACTTATGACTAACTGTTTACTGGTTTCAGACCTGAAGCTCCTAGAGTGAAGGTATCACTCAAGAGAGAAAAGCAAAATTGTCCCCACCTCCAGCTCAATCCCTGGCTCAGAGATTTTGCTCAGAGTGAGAACCAGGCCATAAAACAGAAAGCTCCAAATCTCTTCCTAAAGTAACTGACTTCATTTGTAACAGATTGTAGAGAAGTTAAAGCCTAAGGGTACTCTCAAAGTCAGTGAAAGTTGTGGTAAAAGGCAACTGGGAAGACATTGATAGATCTATTGGAAATAAAAGCTAAAATGTACATCAGCTAGTTTGTCAGAGAGAACAGACAGCTGGGAAGAGTCATCTCAGAGGAGTCTGTCTGGGCTCAGTAAAAATCTCAAGCACTGACATCTGGAGTATTCCTTCAAAGGAGCCTGAATTTGATTGGATCAGATGATGGTACAATTTATGCCCCAGGGCATGTTGAAAACAATAGAGCAATCAGCCAGCAATTAGTGCTGGTAATTAACAGATGGGTGTGGTCAGGAAGAAGACAATCTAAGAGAGCCATGCCAAAACCAAGGGTGACTGTGGCCTACAAGGCTGCACCCACCATCGAGCAACATTAGAGACTTCACACTGCAGGGAGGAAATAGACCTCACTAAAAGAATCCAGCCAGCCACTAAAAAAAATAAGCAAATAATAATAACAAGCCCTGGTGTGTGGTGAGGGGCACCAGTACCCAGAGTTGCTACAATATATTTTCTAAAATGTCCAGTTTCTAATAAAAAATTATGAGACAGGAAAGTATGATCAATATCCAAAAAAAAAAAAAAAATGCATGCAATAGAAATTGCCTGTGAGAACAACCAGATGTTGGAATTGACGAAGACTTCAAAGTAGTCATTATAAATATGTTCAAAAACTAAAGGAAATCATGATTTAAAAAGTACAGAAAGGTATGATAACAAAGTTGCATTAAATAGAGAATATCAATAGAGAGATTAGAAATTACAAAAAAAAAAAAAAAGAAAAGAACCAAATGGAGATTCTGGAGATGAAAAGTACAATAACTGAAATGAAAAATTCACTACATACAAGAAAAGAAAACTACAGACCAGTATCTCTCATGAACAGAGACAAAATTCTTCAACAAAATATTAGCAAATTGAATCCAAAGAGGTATAAAAAGAATTATTCACGGGGCCGGCCCGGTGGCGCAAGCGGTTGGGTGCGCGTGCTCCGCTGCGGCGGCCCGGGGTTCGCTGGTTCGGATCCCGGGCGCACGCCGACGCACTGCTTGGCGGGCCTTGCTGTGGCGGTGCCCCATATAAAGTGGAGGAAGATGGGCACGGATGTTAGCCCAGGGCCGTCTTCCTCAGCAAAAAAAAAGAGGAGGATTGGCGGATGTTAGCACAGGGCTGATCTCCTCACAAAAAAAAAAAAAAAAAAAAAGAATTATTCACCATGACCAAGTGGGATTTATCCCAGGTAGGCAAGGCTGATTCAACATTTGAAAATCAATTTACATAGTCCATCACATCAACAGACTAAAAAAATCTCACATGATCATATCAACAGATGCAGAAAAAGCATTTGACAAAATCCAACACCCCGTTCATGATAAAAACTTTCAGTAAACTAGAAATAGAGAGGAAATTTCTCAACTTGATAAAGACTACCTGCAAAAAATCTACAGCTAACATCATACTTAATGGTGAGAAACTAGAAGCTTTCTCACTAAGATCAGGTACAAGGCATGGATATCCCCTCTCACCATTCCTTTTTAACATCATATTGGAAGTCCTTGCTAATGCAATAGCAAGGCAAGAAAAGGAAATAAAAAGTATACAGATTTGGAAGGAAGACATAAAACTCTCTTTGTTCACAGATGACATGATCATCTATGTAGAAAATCCTAAAGAATCAATAAGCAATTATAGCAAGGTTGCAGGCTACAAGATTAATATACAAAAGTCAGTGGCTTTCCTGTATACCAACAATGAAGTGGAATTTGAAATTAAAAACACAATATGATTTACATTAGCACCCCCAAAATTAAATACTTATGGATAAATCTAACAAAATATGTACAAGATCTATAGGAGAAAAACTACAAAACCCTGATGATGAAATCAAAGAAGAACTAAATAAATGGAGAGATATTCTACAATCATGGAGAGGAAGGCTCAATATTGTCAAGTTGTCAGTTCTTCCCAACTTGATCTATACACTCAATGCAATCCCAATTAGAATCCCAGCAAACTATTTTATGAATATCAACAAACTTATTCTACAGTTTATATGGTGAGGCAAAAGACACAGAATAGCCAACAAATATTAAGGATAAGAAGACAGTTGGAGGACTGATACTATCCAACATAAAGAATTACTCTGACGGGAGGGTGAAAGAGGTAAAGGGGCACATGCGTATGACGACAGATGGCAGCTAGACTTTTGGTGGTGAACATAATGTAGTCTATACAGAAGATGAAATATAATGATGTACACCTGAAACATATAATTTTATAAACCAATGTGATTCCCACCCCCCAAAAAAAGACTTACTAGAAAGCCACGGTAATCAAGACAGTGTGGTTTCAGCAAAAAAATAGACAAACAGATCAATGGAATAGAATAGAGAGCCCAGAAATAGACCTCCCATGAATGTGGTCAACTGATCTTTGACAAAGGAGAAAAGGTAATACAATGAAGCCAAGATAGTCTCTTCAACAAATGGTGTTGGCGTAACTGGCATCCACATGCCCAAAAAATGAATCTGGACACAGACTTTACAACCTTCACAAAAATTAACTCAAAATGGATTATAAAGGCAAATGTAAAATGCAAAACTATAAAACTCCTAGAAGATAACATACAAGAAAATATAGATGATGCCTTTTTATATACAACACCAAGAACATGATCCATGAAAGAAATAATTGATAAGCTAGAATTCATTTATATATTTCTAATTTATATATTTATAAAATGGGTTAAAACACATTCTGACCAATTTAGAAATGGTTTATAGGCAAAGGATCTAAGTATATATTTCTCCAAAGAAAATGTACAAATGACCAATAAGCACCTGAAAAAATGCTCGACATCTTTGGTCAAAAGGTAAACATATATCAAAACCACAGTAAGATATCCCTTCACACCCACTAAGATGGTTAGAATAAAAAGCCAGATAATAACAAGTGTTGGTGCAAATGTGGAGAAGCTGAACTCTCAAACACTGCTCGTGGGAATGTAAAACGTTGCAGCCACTTTGGAAAACATTTTGGTAGTTCCTGAAACAATTATACATAATGTTATCATTTACACCAGCAATTCCACAGAAATATTTATAGTAGCACTACTCACAATAGCTAAAAGGTGGAAACAAAGCAAATATCCATTAACTGATGAATGGATAAACAAAATGGGGTATATCCATATAACGGAATATTATTCAGCCATGAAAGGAATGAAGTATTGATACATGCCACAACATGGATAAATCATGAAGACATTATGCTAAGTGTAAGAAGTTAGTCACCAAAGACTGCATATTATATGATTCCATTTACATGAAGTGCCCAGAAAAGGCAAATCTATCCAGATAAAATATACATTTGTGGTTATTTAGGGCTGGGAGAAATGGAAAAATGGGATGATAATTAAAGGCTTTGGGGTTTCTTTTTGAGGTGATGAAAATGTTCTAATGTTGACTGTGATGATGGTTGCACATATCTGTGAATATATTAAAAACTATTGAATTGTACATTGTAAGTGGATAAATTGTATGGTGTATAAATCATATCTCAATAAAGCTGTTTAAAAAAAATGAATGGGAATTATATTCCATAAATTTTGTTGCTAACAGTGCACAATCAAAAAAGTTTGAGACCATTTATTAGGTATTCTCAATGGATGGTTATATTAAAAATATATCCTAATTCTTGATATTTGTATCACTCATAAGAAGATATAAAGTAGTCTTACCTATAATTGTGGTTGTTTGTGAGCCAGCAAAAGTTCTAGTAAAGAAGGGTAAAACCCCACAGATCAAATTGAAACCCATTCCAATCTCATTATATCCAAGAAATAAATTCTTCAGAAAAAGTCTAAACACTATAATGCCTAGGATCTTTCACTCTAATCTCCTTTACTCATTCCTTCTAATTTCTAATCTCTTGGTCAGGCATTTACAGACCAATAAGACAGACTTGCCTATCATCAATTTATTTTTGTTATATTAGTCAATAGCTGGGCTATTTTTTTTCCTTTGTCTTTTCCTTAAATTACATGCATTTTTGTGGACAGGAGTATCCTAGAGTGGAGGTTGGCAAACTTTTTCTATAAAGAGCCAGGTAGTAAATACTTTAGGCTCTGTGGCCATAGGGTCTCTGTCTCAACTACTCAGATCCGCCATCATAGTGCAAAGCAGCTGCTGACGATCTGTTGATGAATGAGCATGTCTATGTTCCAACAAACCTTAGTATGAAGGCTGAAATTTGAATTTCATATTATTTGCATGTGAAAATTATTTGGGTTAATATTATTCTTCTTTTGATTGTTTTCAACTACTTAAAAATATAAAAACAGGGGCCAGCCTGGTGGCTTAGTGATTGGGTTCACGCACTCCACTTCAGTGGCCCAGGGTTTGCGGGTTCGGATCCCGGGCAGGGACCTACACACTGCTCATCAAGCCATGCTGTGGCAGCATCCCATATACAAAAAATGGAGGAAGATTGGCATGGATGTTAGCTTAGGGACAATCTTCCTCAAGCAAAAAGAGGAAGATTGGCAATAGATGTTAGCTCAGGGCCAATCTTCCTCACCAAAAAAAAAAAGTATATATATATATATATAGAGAGAGAGAGAGAGAGAGAGAGAGAGAGAAAGAAATAAAAACATTCTTAGCTTGTGAGCCTTATAAAAACAAGTGGCTGGCCAGATTTGACCCATGGGCCATAATTTGCTGGCCCTTCTCTTTGACCACGACTGAATAGAGATATAACCAAGGAAATTTTCTAAAATAATTATTAACCTTTAAAAACATATTTATTTCCTCCAAATATCCCACTGAGGGCTCATGGTGGGAGTGGGGAGAAAGTTATCAAAAGCATCACACTTGTGGCTTTAACACTTAAAAGCTCTTAAATTTAATTATGTACAATTAAAATTAATTCTAGCATTGACTGAGAACATAAATACAAACAAACAAACAGTCCCCAAGCTGTTAAGTAATCTGCTTGGCAAGCTTGTAAATTGAAAATTGATTTTCATCCTCTTCAACTGAGTGAATTTTATAGTCACTGTAATGTTGAAAACTAGACACGGGGGGAAAAAGGATCATCCAACCATTCCTAGGGACCCAGATAAAAATCTTGCCTCCTTTTCTCAATCTCTCTCTCTCTTTCTCCCTCTCTCGCTCTCTCTCTCTTTGATTTATTATCATTCATAACCTTACACTTCCAATCATTGTGTTATTTTCTAATGCACAGGTTGTAGCTAAGTAACATAAAACTGATGGGAAAAAAGTGAAAAAGTCAACCTGCCAAAGTATAATTTTACTTATTTACAAAGTTGTTTGACTGGATTTTTGAAACTGAACTGACACTAATCATCATCATTCGTACACACGGCTGGGCCCAAACTTGTCTTTGTTTCTGCCTACACTTCCAGTAGCTTTGCTTCTAGTTGGAAAAACACATTCTCTTCTTTATTTAGTCATCATTTCAATGGCTTGAAAATCAACACAGCTTTTCTAATTAACATCTATTCCCCACTTTAAGCATATATACCTAGATCTGAATATATACTGCTAGAACACGGAGTACGACTTTCTGATAGTTTTACCACTGTGATAGTGTGAGGGATGTCCAGAGATTGCAAGAATCTAGAGGAAAGACAATTTTAATACGCCAAATGTAACGGTTACCTTCCTTTCCTCAAATTTTGTTTACTGTTTTGGTTATGTTAAATGTGATATAAACTGCATACATTTTTATTTAACTCAAAAAGATTAAATGCTACTCACAATAGGAAGAAAAAAAACATTAAAACCAGAAGAAATTGGTATCTTCTCCAAACACAATTCAATATAGCAATAAGAAGGCAAATAATATTGATATACACTGAGAGGCAATCAGGTTATGAATCATGTTACATTTGGTTCTCCTGAGGGACCCAGTACATTCGCATTCTCATTCATTTTGTGTGAGAATACCTATGCCTCTTTTCCATGGGTTTGCTGAAGTATATTTTCACTTTTCTGGTATCATTATCCTTTTCTATCTTTCTTCATTTTTTTCTCTAGGCCTTTTGGACAAATTTAGAACAGAATGCATTGTAACTATGATGAGTCAGGGGTATAATCAACGTAAAATGAATTATCAGAATGATTTTTTGAAGTGTTTGCAATAAACTCTTCAGTATATTGTAGTATCTTTATGAAAATGGTTAATAAGATTTTAAAGCTAAATGACCCCTGATAGGGAAAAATGCAAAATAAATGTTTGATAAGTATAGGTATATGAATTAGACTCAAGATTTTCTGGGCTTCAAAAAAGCTAACAGGGACTACTGAATTATGAATTTCTTCCCTAGGCAAGTCAAGCTCTAACTTTAGGAATTTCTATAAGAAAACCACAACCTTGCATTATTTTCAGTCTGAATCCAAAATATTCTCTGAATTTTGGCTTAAAAATTTATATAATGTTTCTCAAGTCACCAGATACCAAGCGCAGGGATGTTGCATGAATTTCATGTAGACATATTTTAAGTCCTCCAACACTGGCAAAGACGCAAATGGGCATACATTTAAGTAGTTAATTGAAACAGAGTCTCCAACTGTTCTAGAAATTTGGAAAAAACCCCAGTCTCCGAGATATGGGCATCTAATATACAAATGCTTGGATATTCACACCCTACATGTGTTCCCCCTCAACCCATGTGTTTGAGTCATTTATAGTTGACAGCTCTGATGCACACTTCAAAGTTCTCATAATGACTCAAGGGAAATAAAACCACTTGACGATGGTCTAAAATCATTACCAAGAGGTCTCAAACTTTTTTTAAAGTAGGGAGATCCTATTTTCAAACAAAATTATGTGTGGATTTTCCAGAGTGCAAAGTAGATTTTTAAAAATAAGAGCTTACTTTATAAAACACACAAGCAAGCAAGCAAGACTCCCTAAATTATGGGTTACTTCCCAAGGCCCAAGGGTCAAATCTGGCCCAGCACCTATTTTTATACTGCCTGCGACTTAAGAATGGTTTTTATATTTTTAAGTTGTTGAAAAGTAGCCAAAGAAGAATAATATTTCACAACACATGAAAAGTACATGAAATTCAGATTTCAGTGTCCATAAATAAAGTTTTATTGAAGCATAGCCATGGTCATTTGTTTACCTATTGTGTATGGCTGCTTTCTCATTACAACGGCAAACTTGAGTAGTTGTGACAAAGACATTATCGCCTACAAAGCCAAAAATATTTACCATCTGGCCCTTGACAGAAAACGTTTGCCAACCTCTGGCATAAATGAGAACATTTTAGCTCACTTCCTAAAAACAGGTTTTGCAACAATTTACTTTCTTCTTACATGTGGGTATGTTATCTACTCTACCAGTTGTAAATATCCCTGAGGATTGTTCATCATACCTACTCGAGGGCAAGTTTCATCATTGGTAAATTAGGTATGTGCTCACCCATCATTAATAAGTTGGGTATGTGCTGGGCCTCACGGAGAATTCTGAAGCAATATAAGTTGTAACTTCTGCCCTCAAGGAGCTAAAAATCTAGCTCAAGAGAGAACAATGTTCTGTTCTGCATGAATCAAAGGTGAAACTCAACTCATTTCTGTGATTTCTATCAGGAAGTACTCACACTAGGCCTGTGTGTAGAGAGCAAATCAAAGTGAGATTGGGGAAAATGGAGGAGGGAGTTTCCATCACAGTAAAGAAAATAATTTCATATTGAATATTGAACCTCCCTGTTCTTAAAGCATTCCACCTTGTTGCTTAGTCCTCCCCTTGACTCTCCTCTGCTCTCTCCCATTCCCAGCTCTGTCCCTCTCTAGTGCAGAGATACAGATATTGAGGCTGGATTCAAGGGGACACACTTAAGACCAAGAGGTCGGATAGCAAGAAGTTGTAGTAATCTAGACATAATATGGTAAGAGCCTGGATTTCAGTGGGAGCAACAGGGATGGAGGGAAAAAATGGCTATAAAGATTTTCTAGAGAAAAAATTGATGTGACATAGCTTTACGGAACGAAGGGAGGGGGGAAAAAGAGAGGATTACAAGATTTGAAGCTAGATAACTTGAAAAATGGTGGATACATTATCAAACATTATTATTTAAAAAATAAATGTATAATTTATACCTTTCCTGCTTTCATAAAGAATCCAATCTTCTTATAGAAAAGATACATACATATATACAGAGGGAAGTAAGATTAAGCAGAGATCAATTATATTAACAGGAAAAAAGGAAACCGAGGGTGATGTAATCCTTTGCCTGAGCACTAAATTTAGCTCTGAACTTCCTTGCAGCTGAGGCAGGTGGCTTCATGGCTGTAACTATCTATACCATTTTCTCCAGAGACTATCACTTGCCTGGCAATAAATTCTGGAACAAATTACACTGATCTTTACTGAGTAACGTAACAGATATGATCTCAGTAGTGGTTCCTTAAAAGATACAGAAAACGCTCTTCATATGGCCGATGCATTGATCACCTCTTGAGAAACTCTGTGGGCAGGCTGTCAGGTTGTAGTTCTGTGAAGGCTTATACGGATCAAGTAGGATGAGAATGAGCCTGTTCAGTATTAAGGCGTGGAGCTGGGCTAAGGTGGAGATGCAAGTCATGGCTCCTTCTGTGCCAGAGATACACAACCTGAGTTCTGGAGCAAAAACGGAGATGCTAAGACTTGGCCGAGAGTGAAGGAACCACAGGACAAGGTCTAAGAGTGAAGCTAGTTGGCTATGATTCTTCAAGAACCTCTGGCCATTTCTCCGTCTTCACTGGGATCCCACTGATGTAGAACAAATAGTCCATTACGTTCACAGGATCCTCACAAAGTTAACCAAAACCACCTTTTATTGCAACAGGAAATTATCACACATGTCCTCTTCCCAATCTGTCCCTTGGCATGAGTGTGGGAGGTGAAGGAGTGCTGAGGGTGTGCACTTAGAGGCTAATCCTGGGAAGCTACATGCTCCACCTGGAGATGGTGGGAAAGGAGCATGGCCTATATGAATTCTTAGGACAAGGGTATTCATTCAATAGTTACAACTTTCCTCCCTTTCAACTTTTGCCATTAAAATTTTTCTTAGCCATTTCCCTTCAAAATTTTTGGAAAAACATAGTAAATCCTAGTCTAAAACACAAATAAATGTGTGTCCTCAAATCACCCTGTCCTTCCCGTAACAGCACTTATTACACTGTAATTGTTTTCTTGTCTTTCCCACTGAATGATGAATACCTTTCAGAGGGCAAGACCTTGTAATCTTGTTCATCACTGCATCTCCAGCACCTATCATTGTGTTCAATAAATAAATTTTGAATAAAGTTGAATGAAAACCCCACATTTCTCTCCTTTAAGCTATTTCTACTGTTCTTGATTCTGACCCAATTTCCTCCTAGGCAAAGGGACAATCTCTCATTCTGACTTAAGAGGCCTGAAGCTGCATATTGGGAGTCATAATTATTAATTGTGTAGGATTTTGTCCTATTAATTTTGAGTAGAGTTGTATTAACAATAAGAGTATGTACCAAATACTCCTTTCTCTTCAATCCCCTCCACTTCCTACTCCATAGTTCTTCCGAAAGCCACAAAAAATTCCTACGTTTCATAGAAATCCCTGCTACTTCTTTGCCTACATTGTAAAGAAAATTAATGACAAATGGCATTTATTGACTGCTTACCATATGCCAGGCTCTGTTCTAAACACTTCATAAATATGAAGTCATTTAAAACTCTCACCGACTCTACGAGGTAGGTAGTTATTATTTCCATTTACAAATAAAAAGAAGCAGAGATTAATTTTAAAAGGTGCCCAAGGTCCAAGGCTGTACATATGGCTGTGAAGATTGTGCATTGCACACCTCCAGGGGGCACTACTGTATGTAGTTGCCCTGCCAACATCACAGAGCTGGTAGTCAGTGCAGCTAAGATTCTAGCCCAGGCACTCTGGTTCCAGCCCCTCCCCTTAGCCATTATATTAATCTAGGACTTTTTGCTTGCACATAATTCCTGCCCCTGGGAGGTTATTCTCAGGAATGTTGGCAATACCAACCCCTCAAAGTTCACTATTGGTGAGTCCCTGATTCCATCAAGGTCAATTCTTTTATATTACTTGGGGACTACTCATTATCATGCATATTGGTTTTACACTCTAGTTAAACAGAACCTTCAAGTAGCTAGAACTGTGACCGG
Organism: Ceratotherium simum simum; assembly: GCF_057802395.1. Classification (NCBI taxonomy): domain Eukaryota; kingdom Metazoa; phylum Chordata; class Mammalia; order Perissodactyla; family Rhinocerotidae; genus Ceratotherium; species Ceratotherium simum. The sequence continues at coordinate 71,811,528 of NC_141900.1, read as the reverse complement.
TAGATCACAGGTAGAAGTTGAGGAAAGCAGAGAATATTCTTGAATCTAAACCAGAACTTTTTAAAGTAAAATAGTTCCTTTCCTCAAACATTTATAAGACGATTTTTTTCATTCTGCTAGCAGGATGTTTGAGGTCTCTTTTATGTTCTTGATGCCAACATAGAAGAGAATAAACACATATGAGAAGAAAAGCAGAGGTTTATTAATAACATGTACTCGTAACAAATATACATTTATACTGCACTTGTACTTGGCAGGCAAAATTTTATTGATATTTAAAACAAACAAAAAACAAGGGCCAGCCCCGTGGCTTAGCTATTAAGTGCACGCGCTCCGCTACTGGCGGCCTGGGTTCGGATCCCAGGCGTGCACCGACGCACCGCTTCTCCGGCCATGCTGAGGCCGCGTCCCACATACAGCAACTAGAAGGATGTGCAGCTACGACATACAACTATCTACTGGGGCTTTGGGGGAAAAGAAATAAATAAATAAAATTATTTTAAAAAATAATAATAAAACAAACAAAAAACAAAACAAAAAACTGACTTCAGCTGCTTCTGTCTTCCAATAAAGGGGAGGGGAGTTTAATTTATAGAAGGGAAGGATGGACTCTCCATATAGAAACTACTAACTGAGCTAAGGGAGCAAAGCCTCAGAGTTGGATTCTGTTAAAACTTAAAATAACCATGCAAATGTTTTTCCAAAGGTGGAGACAGGGAGTAGGTGGCCTTTTGTTCAGCAAAGCAATTGAGAGTGTTGAGATAAACCAGGGTTTGTAAGCCACAGCACTATTGACATTTTGGAGTGGATAATTCCTTTTTTTGGGGGGGAGGGGTGTGTCCTGTGCATTGTAGGATATTTAGCAGCATCCCCAGCCTCTACCCATGAGATGCCGGTAGCACCCTCTCCCTAGTTGTGACAACTGGAAATGTTTCCAGACGGTACCAAATGTCCCCTGGAGGGCAAAATTGACCCAAGTTGAGAATCACTGGTATAGACAAAGGTAGGCTCAGAAACGGAGAGAGACCAGAGTTAGATTGCTCCAGGCCAGTGGTTCTAAATGTGTAGTCCTTGGACCAGCACAATCAGCATCACCTGGGGGCTTGCTAGAAATGCAGATTCTCAGGCCCCACCCCAGACCTGCTTAATCAGAATCCGTATTTTAACACAATCTCCAGGTGATCCATATGCACATTAAATTTGAGAAGGACTTCTCTAATCTATGTTTTAAAATGGAGTCACTTCTGAAAACCTTTATGTGTTGAGGGATTCCAGAGAGCTGGGAGACTGACAAGGCTCTGCAGAAAGAGTGAAGCGAAGAGCAATATGATGTTGGGCAGAAATTTTCTAAGGCAGGTGATTGAAGACCTTTGGAAATTAATATTCAATGAAATTGTTTGCTGTGCTGTGATGCAATCCCTTGCCCCTCACCTCCTATGTCTTCCACGTCCCCCAACCTGCAATACTACTCTGCTATATGCAAGAGACTTGCATCCGTACTACTCTGTGTAACTGAAGAAAAGTGGGCTGTCCCATATTTGTATTGGTGTGAGGCAGACAAGAAGAGGAGATCAAGAGGAGATCAAGAACTTAGTGGAAGTAGGAACTTAAAGCAAGCGAAGACAAAGAGAAACATAGGCCCCCAAATCTCTAGTAATGGAGGAAGGGGTGGGATTGCTGGTTCCATGTGTGGAATGGGAACTCTAGCCATTCATACGTTAAAGGAAGAATGACTTCCCCTCTCCTTTCATGTTAAAGGAAGAAAACTCTATAAACTAGGAAAGGAGGACTGGGCATAAGGATCTGTAAATTTACATTTCAATTCTCTCTGTGTTCTATGGCTAGGGTGTCAAACCTGATTACTTCCTGTTTCTAAGGAAATGTATATGTATTTCCAGAAATAAATCTTTTTCTGAGATACGTGGTTTCAATCACTTACTTTTCATTACTGTACTTACAACTAAAAATCTCCATATAGTGAAAATCCTAACATGGATGTTTAATAATGATCTTTTCACTAACCTCAATATAAACAAGGGAAGAAGCAGGGTAAGTGACTGACATATTTGTGCTACAACCCATGAAATGAAATGGAGGCCTCAAATGGATAATGAGATTATATTTGGCATGTCTTTTCGAGATAGTTTGAAAAAAATCTATTGGAGCAAACTTTAGCATGTCAATCAGAAATTCTAAAATGTATTAACTGAATCAAGACTAATTTTTGTTAATTAGTGTGAACAACACCCCTTCCCACCAGGGAAATCGGCTGTTTCAAACAGTGCAAGTTAAGTTTTACGTTGAAGAAATGTTTGTTTTGTAAACAATCTGCTTGATTTTCATTTTGGAAAACAGTTTGGCAGTTTCTTAAAAAGTTGTACACTTACTATGTGATCCAGCTATCCCCTTCTTAGGTATTTACCAAGACAACTGAAAGAATATAGCCATGCAAAGACTTGTACATGAATGTTTATAGCAGCTTTATTTGCAAGAGCCCAAATTTAGAAAAAAAAAAAAGTCCATCAACAAGTGACTGGATGAACAAATCATAGACTATCCATATAATGGAATACAATGCAGCAATAAAAAGGAAAACCTAGTTATATACATTATCAACATGGCTGGATCTCAAATTAATTACACTGAGTGAAAGAACCCAGACCAAAAAGAGTACATACAGTATTATTCTATTTATATAAAACTCTAGAAAATGCAAACTAATCTGTAGTGACAGAAAGCAGATGAGTGGTTGCCCGGGGAGTGGGGGCATGGGAAGTGAATTACAAAGGGGTAGTGAGAAAACTTCTGGGGGCAACGGATATGTTCATTATCTCGGTTGTGGTGATGGTTTCACAAGCACATATATATGGCAAAACTCAGCAAATTGTACTGTAAATATGTACCATCTATTGTATATCAATTAACCCTCAATAAAGCCGTAAGAAAAACATTAGACCAAACCAAAACCAAAAACTGGTTTTAAATGATTATCAGGCATACATTAATCACAAATAAGGGATAAAAGTGGTAAATATATTTAACATTTTTAAAGCAAAACCGAGCTGCACTTTTCTACTTTATAGGAATCCTTCCACGTAATCTTAAGCAGCAGTGAGCTTGTGTTACTTTTCTTTAGCACAGGCCGATGCTCAGCGGGTAGACCACTGCAATTTTGGATGTTAGACTGCTCTTTGCGTCCTTCCTGGTAATTAAATCTGTTATTCATGCTGCAACTGATATTTGTCTACGTAAATGTTTTTATTGAAATAGACCTTGGAACAGAAGTCAGTCTCTATGGTTGTGAGAAAAGAGATACCTACTCTCACTTAAATACGGCATTTTGTTTGCCTAAGGAGCTAGTTGAATGCGTGCTGCACCAATTTGTATGCTCATTTATCAAATGAGATAAATCAGTGAGAGCACTTTGTAAATTGTAAAATACCAGAGAGTTGGAAATTGCTACTGCTACTGCTTCTGCTGCTATTAATTAATTTAGGATGGTGACTGGTGATAATTAATTCATTTGATCAATACCATTACCTAATTTAGAAGACTTGAATTCCAAAGTGAACTGATGCATTAATAATAACGTTAAACATGAAAGTGATATACGACATGCAAAGGAGATGCGTGCTCCACAGGCACACACCCAAAATGGATGAGACCAGCACTGCTTTTTTCTTCTCTAACAGAGTTATAACATTTATACATATATACACAGGTATGCGTGGGTGTGTGTGTACATATGGCAGCTCCAGGGATTGTTAAGATTGTAAAGAAATAATAAAAGTTTAGGTACAAGTTAGGCATTTTGCATGTCAAATAAAACTCTAGTCGATGAGTATCAGAAACACTGAACAAGAGATCAAACAAACCTCTGTCAAATAATAACCCTTCTCTCACTTTTCCACACGTTACCGAGTATCATCTTGAAGCAAATATATCTTATAATCTCCTGTTTTACACAATCCTTTACAGTTTCATTTTTTATCCCCTACATTTCACCTTCCCTGTTGTTCGCTAACCTCCATTCTTTAATTCCCCCTGGTCTGCTGTGCTCTTGTAGGACAAATCAAAAGTTCAATTTTCTCTGCCTCATTCTCTTCCTAGGCTTTTCTTTCCTGTCAGGGATCATCTATGTCAATCAAACCCTTTTACAACTCCTCCTTTCACATAATTTTTTCAGAGCAATGTCACAATGGTAGCTTTTGCTGGAATATGTAGTTTTTCTTGCTCATTTTGAGCACATCACATATACAAGGATCTTTGAGTGCTTGTTTATTTCAAAAATATTTTCCTGCTTGTCTGCTGAAGCCTTAAAAACCTGGAATTATCCTTGACTCATGCCTCTCTTTCAATTCTGAGCCTGGAGAAGGTCTGGGATTCTCTCTCTTGGGCCTGATTTCCCTTTTCAGTGCGTCCTATAATGGATTTTTTAAAAGATAATCACTAGAGTACTAATTTAATTAGTAGAAGCCTATAGACCCAAATTTATGAACAATGTAATATAATCATACAAATGCTGGTTTGGATTTTGAATAATGCGAACGTTGGTACGCAGCAAAGAGTAAGTGGCTGGGTCATCTGGTAGCAACTGGTAACAACCAGAAGACCCGATTAGCTTCATAAAAAGGGAAACTCTTTCCCATGAACCTGTTGGGATTAGCAATATCTCTTTGGCCAGCCAGGGACACTGCTTTCTCTGCCGGGACCTGACGACTGAAGAGGTCACTCTCTCTGACTTAAGGAAGCAACACCCAGGGGCTTCAAGCACATGCAGGATGCTGAGACCTTACTTTCCATTAGCACGGAGGAAGACCACCCTGCTGGAGAGATTGCAGGATGTGCCTCCTGCTGGGGGACCCTCCCACCCATGGGAGGAAGTAACAAAACTCATCATTTTAATGTGAACGTTTATGTATATGACTGCTCTTTGTTGTAAGGCACAGCTGAAAGGTAAAACATCCGAAGTGACAGCCCCTGTCCACCATCAACACAATCCACAAGCCAATCCAAGTCCGTCCGATTTTCCTTCAAAATATTCATTTCATTAATTCCCATTACTGGTATCCAGCCCAGACCTTGGTATTTTCATGTGCAGGTTATATAATTAACATATCTTTAAGGCCTGCCATATGACAGGCACTTTACATACGTTGTTATTAATTCCCACAGTAACATTGCAACTCAATCGTAAAGCTGTTACGAATGAGGAACAGAGGAAAGCTATTGTTTTTGTCTGCCTGGCACGCTTTTCCTTCCCCTCATTGTCTTCTGGTGCATTGATCCTTTCGCACCCCATTCCCATGGTGCCAGTGGTAGTGCCCTTATCCCTCCTCCCAGGCACGTTCAGGTCAACCATAGAACCACATGCTCCTGGCCGTAGTGATGGCTCAGGGGTGAGCTAATGACAATGGCACAACAACAATAATATCTTTATGCTGGCAACTATTCCAAATGTTTTAAATATTGTAAAGCATATAATCCTCACAACAATCCTATACATAGGTCCTAGTATTTTTCCCATGTATCAGATGAGGGGACAGAGGCACAGAGAGGTTAAGGAACTTGCCTAAGGTCCTAAGCTAATCTTTTCTCAGAACTTAAGAACTGCAGCTATGGAAAGAGTTCTTTTTTCTTTGGTAAAGAAGGTAAGAAGAGGTGAACACACAGTTACCAGTACCCACAGCCCTTAGTCCATGGTGAAATCTGCCCCCCAACCTTCCCCAGAGAGGAAAAGAGAATTCTGGCAGGTTTTAAATCTCCAGTTCCATTTCTTGAGTTCCCCCAGCTCACTCGGTTGGTGTTTTCCCCGGGCTTGGTTGTTCAGCTTTCCCTCAGCTTTGGGAGTCAATCCAGTAATTGTCCAATAATTTTTTTTTTAAACTGTAGGGGAGGATGAACTATTCTTCTACCTTCTAGGTCTCCCTGGCTGTTCTAAGAATTAAATTGACATGAGATAGAATAACAGGAGAAAATCAAACAAAGTTTAATAACATGTATACGTGGGAGAAATCCAGGAAAACTGAGTAGCTTGCCAAATGGCTGAAGCCACCACCTTAAATACCATCTTCAGCTAAAGACAAAGAAGGATGTTGGGGGTAGTGGTCTGGGACATCAAAGGGGAGGAAGGCAATTCACATGGAGATGGAAAAGCAAATGTTTGGTAAACAAATGTTTGCTGCGCCATCTATAGACAATGTGACCAGAGAGAGAGAACTTTGATAAAAATGGGTTTAGCAAGGACTTTCCCAGTCTATTATACCCAGAGTTATCTATGATGATGGCCTGTCCTGGGGACAGGCCTTTTATCTGTTTTTTGTGTGTGTGTGAAGATTAGCCCTGAGCTAACATCTGCCAATCCTCCTCTTTTTGCTGAGGAAGATTGGCCCTGGGCTAACATCCATGCCCATCTTCTTCTACTTTATATGGGACGCCGCCACAGCATGGCTTGACAAGCGGTGCATCAGTCTGCACCCAGGATCCAAACCTGCAAACCCCAGGCCACTGCAGCTGAGTGTGCAAACTTAACTGCTATGCCACTGGGCCGGCCACAGGGCCTTTTATCTTAAATTCATTTAGACAGTTAGGGGGAAGCTCAAAGTTTCTTTCAGAGTCTTTTGTCATTAAAAATAATCAAGCCCAAAAGACACATTTTTGGGGTGGCCAATTCTGATCCCACACAAAAACTAGATTGAATCGAGATTCAATCACTTGCCAGCAAAAGATTACTGATTAACACAATGAACATGAGGCTCAGAGAGGCTAAATGGTAGAGCTGGGGGTACAGCCAGCATTTTCTTATTTGAAAACACCTGTCCATTCCGTCTGACCACATCTGCTCCTCAGCTGGCCTGCTCATCACAGAATCTCACCACTGCAGTTCCCTCTACTTACCACTGCATGGTTAGCCTTTCCTAAACATTGTTTCACGGCTCTTCAATTTCTTTGATAGTTTTCCATATTTCCTGATGCGTCAAGTCCAAATTCCTTTGTCTAGTTTTCAATGCCCTCCAAATTGGGCCTCACTTAAATTTGAAAACTTCCCCACCATCCCCCACCCAACAAGAACTTAGACCAACCCATGTCATTCACATTTCTGTGATTTCTTTAATCAAGTCCTTTCGAATGACTAAAATCAAACTCATCCAAGACTCAGTTCAAGTCTCGCCCCTTTCCAGAAATTCCTTTTACTCTAGTCTTTATTAATTTCTTTAACTAAGAGTATACTAAGAGTATAAAAGAAGCAAATCATAGAACAGATTTCATTTTAAGTAATTGCAAAGCTGATTTCCTTTGATACTTTTGTCTTTCAGTTAAATGGCTCAAATTTTATTTTCTGTTCAGTGACCAACACACCAGAATTCAGATAGAAATCCAACTGAATGGGAAAAAACAAGGACTATAATTTTTTCCAAACACGTATTTCTTAACTGAGATGTATTATCTTTTCTGCAAGGAGTTGCAAAGCCCTTCCTCTGTAGGAGGTGAGCTGCTCCCCGCTGATGGTCTTCAGGGAAGCTGGGCTTGAATTCCTCACAACCCCAGGCTACTCACTCTTTAGCATTCTTTAGTGGAGGAATATTGCAATCCAATTAAGTGGGAAATCACAAAGCCCACCTATGCTAAGATAAACAACCATCATTGTTCCTAAAAATGCTATTTATATATCCCTTCTTCTCAACCTCAGAATATGTGAGGTTATTTATAATTTTTTGTTTAAGTAAAAGCACTTAAGCCCTTGACTTGGATCCATTTATATCTAACTTAAGATCCTCCACTCCTCTTAGATACCACTTCTAAAGTCTTGTTTGGCATGTTCTCTAATTCTCACAATGTACAAAAGTAATTTTTATAACGCAAATCAATACAACATTTAGAAGACAATATAGGATATATTCTCGTACCTTCAGGATGAGACACTGACTTCTTCCACAGAATATAAAAAATGCTAACAATAAAGGGAAAAAATGACAAATTTGACTTTCTTGAAATTAAAAACGAATGTTCATCAAAAGACACAATTATGATAGTAAAAAGGCAAGCTACAAACTGGGAGGAGATATTTGTACACATATAACTACAAATGAATATGAAAAAGGCAAACCCATTTTTAAAAAATGATCAAGAGCCTTGAACCAGCACTGTACAAAAGAGGAAATCAAATAAACAACAGACTTGTGAAAAGTGACCAACTTCATTAGTAATCAAGGAAGTGCACGTAAAAAATGAAATGAGATACCACTAACCATCTACCAAAATAGTTAAAATTCAACACTCAAAATAACAGTTTGTAGAACTAGAACTCTCATATGTCACTTGTGAAGGCATAAATTGTTATCACCATTTTGAGAAATTTTGGGGCATTGTCTACAACAGTTGAGGATATTCATCCTATGACACAGCAATCCACTCCTAAATACATAACTCAATAGAAATATGTACACAAGAGTGTTCATAGAAGCATTGTTCATAATAGCCAAAACCTGGCTAGAAACCAAATGTCTATCAGCAGTCAAATGGATAAATTATGATATACTCTATAATGGAATACTCTACAAAAATGAAAATAAATAGCTACACTTAACAACATAAAAGAATTTCAAAAAAACAGTGTGAGACAAAAGAAGCCAGAGAGAGAGAACTGTGTGATTGTATTTATATAAAGTTTGAAAATCAGGCAAGGCTAAACAAACTATAAAGGTAAGGACAGCAGTTACCTTTAGAAGAGAGAATTCATTGAGATGTACAGTTATGATCTGTGCATTTTTCAGTGTTAAATTTCAGTTTAAAATATATTAAAAATTATTGGCACTGGCAATTAGAAAAATCATTGGATTTCTCAGAACATTTTCAATGGAGTAATTTGCTAAAAGACAGATATAAAGTTTTTTAAAAAACTTGAAAGTGAGAAAGAAATGGAGGCAGTTGGTATATAAATGTTGAAAAAATTGAAGCAACCAGTAACAGCTCACTCAAATGTAAACAATGGTAAGCATATACGTTTACATGCAGATTAAATTTGCTGACTACTCAGTCTTCAATTTCGCCTTAGTGCAAATCTTCACAAAGTTGTTCTGGGTCCTATTGTTTAAATTAACCACAGTAACCATGAACAAAATAGTGAACATCCATAACCCTATCAACAGAAAGAGAAGCATTTTCAGTTTTGAAATATAAATGGCCAGTCTTGGAGGAAAAATAGTTTTGACTTTGAATTAATATTATATCTGGCTTAAAAATTTGTTTTTAAGATAATGAATATTGAAAAATGAGTTTTAATTATCAATACAGTTTATCTCAAGTTGCAATAGCCATTTGTCTTCAATATTCCTATTCTGTTTTTCACATTCTGGGTAAGATGACTCAACAATACCTATTGTAATAAAAAACTTAATATAAATATAGGAAATACAGTCCATTATAAAACTTAATGCAGAGGAACAAAATAAATTTTCATTAAAGAAAGTAATTAATAAGAACTTTGCTGTCTGTGTTCATAAGTCTGATTTCCTCATTAGAATTAGTTATTCAGCCTTCCATTTTGGAACTTGCTTACTTTCTTTTTATATAACACAAAGAGCCATTGTGATTTAATTAAAACTATTCTATTAAATAGCTGACCTTTCACTTCATAAGACTGGGTGCTAAGTTTGATTCAGATTCCAAGTTAAAAGCACTCTCAGCTGAAGGCAGAGAGATGTTTGTGAGTTCCAGATTCAGGGAGCTAGCTGGCTCTAAACCAGCTTGCTGTGCATTAAGGCTCTCTGCCTGACACTGACTCAGACTGCACATCTTTAGGAATGGAGCCCCTTGGGAGGGATTACTGCAATTCGAAGTCACAAATTTGACTGAGAGTCCCATGGTCACAAAGCTATCCAAGAACTACTTTGAAATACTGATTAAATTTTGAATGCTACAAAATCATAATTCATGAAAGTATTCTGCAAATGAAAGTCGAGGTTAAATGCATGTTGAAAATTTACCAATAATATAGACAATATATAACATCATAAACTTTTTTTATTGCTATAAGGTTAAGACTACTGGGTCAAAGGGCATGATCATTCTCTTAGCTATTAATACACCTGACCAGGTTACCTTCCAAAAACTGGAGTAATAGATTCTTTTCTGTGTGCTAGATTCTATTTTACTTGTTTTTTTTGGTTGTTTTTTTTTTTTTTTTGTCTTTCAAATTACATTTATAATGTTAAGATGAGGCTATTGCTACAATACATTAATGTATTCATTTCTCAAATTCATGAAGCAAAATGTCTCTAAAGCACCCTGTGGTGACTGCTGTCAAGATCCTGAGCTGGCCCTGATTCCTGTGCCTTCTGAAATTTGGTAGGCAGATTCTTCTAACAAGTTCATTTTTTATTGGTCTGTTGTTTGCAACCAAGCATCTCTAACTGATATGCCTCCTCACATGGAGAACACTTCCAGATAGTTTGCCTGCCTTTCTACCTGGACCTGAAGCCACAAAGCAGTAAAGGTGAATTAAGATAAGACCCAAGACAGAGAAGGACAAACAGGTACATATTTGGCTATGGGATTCTATTTCTTTGATGACCTAAGTATTTGTAGGGGAGGAAGAACTATTCCTCTACCCTCTAGGTCCTTCTGGCTGGTCTAAGAATTAAATTGATGTGAGACACGGTAACAGGAGAAAAATCAAAATTTGATAACATGTATACAAGGGAGAAACACAGGAAACCTGAGTGACTTGCCAAAATGGCTGAAGCCACCACCTTAAATACCATCTTCAGCTAAAGACAAAGGAGGATGTTGGGGGTGGTGGTTTGGGACTTCAAAGGGGAGGAAGGCAATTTACATGGAGATGGAAAAGAAAATGTTTGGTAAACAAATGTTGCCCATGCCTTGTAAAGGCAGTGAGAGGTGGAGAGGACTTTGTTTAAATGACCCTTTCTAGGTTCCTTCCTGTCTATCACACCTAGTTTATACTACACTAGAGTTACCTTATGATATTAGCCCCTTCCTGGTACAGGCCTTCTATCTTAAATTCTTTTAGGCAGTTAGCGAGAAGGTCAAACTTTCTTTTTGAGTTTTTTGTCCTTAAAAATAATCAAGCCAAAGAAACACATTTTGGGGTGGTCAATTCTGATCCCCCACATATGGATGAATGGACTTGCAGAGTAATGTTCTCAAAGAAACTAGCTTCTCTGATCTAGAGATATAAAGGCCAGGAGGAAATAAAATAAAAACTTTAAAAATCACTAAGGTTTTGGATTGTCTGAACATGAAAGAGATTGGGACACTCCTTGAGAAACAAAAGTAGTTTAAAGATGAAGAAAAGAAATTAGTGTTCTATAGGGTAGGCACTAAAAGAATGTAATTTGTCATCTCAAAAGGAGTAAAATTTCAGACTAAGCAAGGCAAATAATATAGTAGAAATTTTCATTAGAGAAATAATTTAATAATATTTTCTGTTTTCTCAGTAGTAGTAACCTTTTGGTCTTCCTTTTGGGAATTTATTTATTCAGAGAATCAACATCATTTATTTGAAAACAAAAATAGGTTTGACTACGTATGGATGATATTTAAAAGTAAAAAACTAGGTTAGAATATTTATGGAGGCTAAACTCACAAAGAATCTAGGGACTTTGGGGCATGTCATTGTTGAGGAAGAGGGAGAATCCCCCTCTGCCCTTTCCCTTAAGGTTCTTATGGCTGGCCAACTAATTAAAAGACAGGTTAGCAGGAGAAAATAATACCAAGTTTAATAACATGTATACATGGGAGAAACCAGGGAAGCTGAGTTTCTCAAGAAAATGGTGGAAGTTCTCATCTTAAATACAATCTTCAGCTAGAGACAAAGGAGGATGTTGGGGGGGTGGGGGGAGTTAGTTATGGGAGACTACCAGAAAAGCACAGTAAACAAAAGTAAGGTTATTATGCAGATTTAAGGCCTCACCTTTCACATTGATAAGTTTCTAGAGATGAGGTCATCCCCCCTCTTCCCAGTACAGAGAGGGAGATACCTTTATAAATGGAGATTTCCCTTATAAGTGTAAATGTTTGTCTGACATCCTTTTACAGGGCCACCTAGAGAATGTGGCTGGGGAGAGACAGAATTTTTGATAAGATGGGCTTGGTGGTGCCTTTCCTACTGTAACATCTATTTTACATTATACTACAGCCATCATATGGTAGTGGCTCCTTCTTGGAACAGGTCTTCTATGTTAAATTCTTTAGGCAGTTTGGGGGGGGTCAAATGTCTGTCGAGAAAATAATCAAGGTAAAGAGACATATTTTGGGGTGGCCAAATTTTGATCTCCCACATCATCTCACCCTAACTTCCTTTCTCCACACCAGTCCTTTGCTTAAAACCTTTTTGTAACCTCCTATTTCTCTTGTAATAAAATCCTAAATTCCACAAGATCCTGATATGATCTGGCCCCTGTCTGCCTCTCCAGGGTCACATCACCTCATGCCCTGCCTGACCCTCTGCATTCTGACCACGTGTCTTCTCTTAGTTTCTCAAATCATCCTGCTCCCTCTAAGCAGGTGCCTTTGCACATGCTCTCCCCTCTCCCAAGAACATCCTTCCTCTACCTGACAATCTCCCTGTGCCAAATTAATTCAGCACAAATATCACTCCTCTGGGAAGGCTTGCCCACCCCAGCAATCAGATTGGATTCTTTTGTTTCTCACTCATAGCACTGTGCTCACTCAGGCTGTAAGTGCACATTTATTTGTGTAATTATTTGATTTAAGGTCTCTTCTACTAGACAGTAAGCTACATGAGGGCAGGGACCGCATTTGGTTTTACTTGTTATTTTATCCCTTGCAACTAAAGTAGTGACTGGCACATCCTAGGCATGCAATAATTACCTGATAAATTAAGGAAGGAACCAATTCCCTTGGTACCAATGTCAGAGGCAGACTCCTGGGCTGGGAACCAGAGGTTTGAGCTTGTCATACTTGCACATTTTTCCTGATACTCAGATATGGGACTGAAAATCTGTACAGGGCAGCCTTAGGCAGGTTTGCATTTCTGCAAAGATCTAAAGGACCTGATAAAGGTGTAGGTAGCATTCCATGCAACTCTCTCTCCTCAAAGGATTTAGGTAGACCCAGAATGTTTGTCCTGGTAATATGTGGATGACCTTGGATTACTGCTCCTCCTCTCTTAGAGAAAGTACTGAGAGGCTGTCACATACAAACAGGACATGCTTCTAATCTCTCTCTAGTGGTACTGGAAGAAGACAGGTGATGAGAAAATAATGCTTTTACATGTTTGTTTTCTAATTCCATTAGATTCCAGACCATAAATCTAAAAACATGGGTGCAGAGCCTGCTTCCAAGCAGGCTACTGAGAACAAAGAAGACCACCAGTTTAAAGATGAACCAGTACTTTGTTGCTCTTACAAAGTTGGATTAGCTGCTTGTTGGAAAAGGGAATGGAATGGAAAGAAAAAGGAAAAATTTTTTTTTAAAAAAACAACAATGCAGTATTTTAATTTCCTGTGGCAAAAATCTTGACAAAACATTGGAAATACAATCTTGAAAAGATTTTAAAATAAACATAGCAAGTTTTCCTGGTTTAGTAAATAGAATATCATAGTTAACTTTCTTACGTGGAACAACTATTTAGGTAAAACACATTTTAACAATTCCAGACTCTACCATTTATGCCTAAACCTTAACAAGTATACCTAGAAATTTCCATAAAGCATTCATTTTTAAAGACTAGGGGAAAATAAACTAGCAGCTAAAAGCAGAAGAGACAGCTGTTGAATTCAATGAGAGTTTTGCATTTGAATAAGTTGGTGTGAATCTCTGACTTTAAGTGTATACTAAGGGGACATTAAAAGATTCCAAACCACACAATACATACTTAGGTTGCCAAATATTTATGCTTTTTCTCTTTGAAGCCCAGAAATTTTATGCAAAATTTTCATTTGAATTTCAGGCAAAATTTCAAAAGCATTTTGCTTTATAAAAACAATCACCAATCTGTTCCTCCAATCTGTAGGGAAATAAAATGCAAAGACTTCCCTGAACTTTCATCTCTATTATCAATAATCACTGAATCCTGCAGGATGTATCTACAGTCATGCGTCACTTAACAACAGGGATACATTCTAAGAAATGCATCATTAGGTGATTTCATCATTGTGTGAACATCATAGAGCATTCTTACACAAACCTAGATGGTATAGCCTACTACACACCTAGGCCATATGGTATGTCGACACAAATAATCCATAATCAATCTATAAATCAAAATTGGGGTGAGTTTATTATGACCCAGATCTGAGGACTAGCTCGAGGCCTTCTCTCCCCAAGGAAGGAAGGGCACCAAAGAAGTAGGGTGTACAGAGTAGTTATATACTATCTTGGAACAAAGAGCATACATCCTATATGAGAGGAATGTCCCTTTTACAATAGTCACAAGATTGCTTTGCTAGCACAACAGACTGGTGAACACAGCAGGTCGGTGGTCACAAGGTGAGTGGTCACAAGGTCACAAGCAGGTCAGTAATTAATCCTTAATTTAGTGAAAGATGCTTATCCTAAAGGAAATGCCAATATGGGGGAAGTTACATCCCTATCTTTAAGGGCATCATTCTTGACTTTGGACATAGTAAACATTTAAAGCAGATGTACAATGCATGATCAACAGGCCACATCAGGCCCTTTCGGAAAAAACAAGGTCAGGCCGAATTAGTTTTAAACTAAATGGCTTCCTCATATACTCCAATATATCCTATTGCTTTCCATTTATTTATCAGGTATGAATGTTGTGGGACCACCATTGTATATGTGGTCCATCATTGATCAAAATGTCATGTGATGCTTGACTGTATTTGAAATTTTTTCCCCCAATCCATCAAACCAGGTTGCAGATGTATATAATTTGTATTTACTTTCTTCTCTTACTAGACTATAAGCCTTCAGAGGGCAGGGATTATCTTGGTCACGACCATATCTCAGTACTCAAAGCCAGGCACATAGCAGGCAGGCAGTGTTCCTCCCTGTGTAGTCAATGCACATGCAATTGTTCATGCTGATAAAAAAAATATTACATGAGTGAGGAAGAACCTTTTCTATATCGTCTGGAGAGGAACTGTATGTAGGTATAAATATTTAATATTTAGAATATAGTATTCATTTGAGACAAACCAAGTACCTGAAATGGACTTCCTTCCTTGCAATTCTCAGTGCTTGGCTGAGGTTTGAGTGTGTCCAGAGGCAGCCTTCCGTGGGGAGCTGGGTGGGCAGGAGAGACCATGGACTGGAAAGAGAGACCATTCACCTGGATGAGGAACTGTGGGTTATAATGGAAACATCCATACCTCAACACTTTTAGTCTAGTAGGTCTACACCACTCAACTGAATATAGTTTCCAGAGACTTGTAGGATACCTGATGCAAGCTGTCACATTCATTATACCCCTTAAAACTGTGGTGAAAGAGTCATTCATTATTTAAAAATAGTCTGGGACTAGGTAGAGAGTAGATTATAAAAAAAGGTCGCTGCCCTTGGGTACTGGGTGGAGAGTGGATTATAAAACAAGACCACTGCTCTTGGGGAGCTTCTGTCCTGGTAATTCATAATTTGGTGCAGACTTGAAGAAGCCCATCTCCCAAGCTGGATAAAAAAAAAACAAAAATAGCAAATAACAATCAGCACTGTCAATAGAAAAGGGTCCAAAACTCGAACTTTACATCTTGAGAAATATTATCTAAAACCAGAACAATTTGGAACAAAGGGAAAAAATTGCCAGGAATCAACATGCTATATATGTTACTGCCCAAAAAAAGGGGGTTCGTCTGCCCGCCACAAGACATGCCAACAGTCAGGAGGCAAGGTGGTAGGAGAAAAAGGACTTTTTATTACAGCTTGCTAGCAAGAGGGAAGATGGCCGACTCATGTCCAAAAGAACCATCTTAAGGGGGCACAAAATCTTACAGCAGTTATATAGGCCGATGAGTTATAGGGGAGGGGGTTAGGAATGTTGACCTTCTGGTGTCACAGAACAGGAGTACCACTCCAGATCTTTCAGTTTTCATTGATGATGGCTATCAGCATAGACTCTCTGTTCAGGGGTCATCACATTCCTAAGGAAGTCAAAAGAACAAAGTTATTATCTTATTGCAGCTGGGAGGTACATGCACAAGCAGGGGTCGTAAAATCTACAGAGCAGCTAGCTCTCCTGGAGGGTGCAGATCCAGCTGGGTTAGGTTGTCAGAGGTCACTCAAAGCTAGAATAGGGTTTTTGTTTTCTACAATATGGCTTCCCTTATGTCAACCTCATCTTGAGCCAGTATCATATAGTCTTTTGGGAAAACAGTATAGTGGGGCTGAAGAAGGCAGACAAAATTCTGAAAAAAAACTATGCTGTGTATTGCTTTGATATGTGGAATTGAAAAAAAATGGAGTGTCTCGTGTTAAGGTACTAAAATGGAGCTGGGCAGACATGAAGAGGAGAGGAACAAATTCCTCTTTCAGGATGAACTCTTGAACTCACTAAACGCCTGAAATGCATCTGCCATTCAGGCCTTCCTTCTCAAGGAAGATAAGATTACAGGGGCAGAGACCCCATTCCTGTCAAGGTCATCTCCCACATTCCTAAGTTTAATGGCTTGTTTCAACCAACCCTTACTCCGATGATTACCTTGCGCTTGGAATTTGTTAAAAGACATTCCTTCCTCTTTTTTGTCTTTGCCTTTGTTAGCCATGACTATAAACCTTCCTTCTCCCTCCAACAGCCGGCACACAATTCAAGTGCTGTTTGAATCTGTGCTTCCCGGGCTGCAGTCCTAACAAACCCAGAATAAACTCCTTTTTGTTTTAAGTCTGTCAGAGTCTACCTCATAATTCGTTGTCAGATATGATTTCAAATCCATTTGTTTGTGACAGAAATGAAATTGTTTTTGAGTGAAGTTGTTTTGATCTAAGAATGAGGTTATTTTTATAAGTTGTTTTCATATAAAGAAGCTGCATCAGGATGTCCTCATTGGACATCTGTGGCTGTCGATAAGCCCTGGGTAGCTCAGCTGCTGGGGGTTATCGATAAGAACACATGAAGAAACAACTATGAACAAAGGGACATCTAGACTACGAATATCGAAAGTTTGTGAGAAATATCTGATAGTGTTCGCTCTGGACAAAGCTACCCTTTGCTGATCTAAATAGCTCTCTGAAGACTTTTGGGGCATTAGCTCCTGCTGTAGTAAGGGCGACTCTTTTACTGGCAGTGGTGGAAGCCATACAACAGCCCCTTGAAGAAGACCAGCCCGCCCATCAACACTAGCACCGTCCTTCCCTGGCAACATTCTCTACGACAAGGGACTTGCAGTTTGCGCTGGCAGGTCTCGGTTGGCAAAGTTGTCTCTCCAGTGAACCAACCTCCTAGAAAAGGTACACCTCAACTGAATTTTAACTTTATTTCTTTCATCGCGCCTTGCCTGGAGTAATAGTGTGATTAATCTATCACTGGTTTGGCGTATGTTATTTCTTTGTTGGCATATTGAGAGACGTTACCCTGTATGCCGTTGGCTTGTGAAACTATTATAATTCCTGCAGCGAACTTGTGTTAAATAAACTATCGGCAAAGACAGTCTCAGTTTCTGAGCATGATTTTTGCCACTCAAAACGAAACAAACTATTAACCCTACTTTGAGGAACGAGGCTGGGCGTGTGGGCAATCTGTGAGAAAAACAAAGAACACCCCAAGAGGAACCTTCTTCCTTACAACCAGTGGACAGGGACTCAGCCAGGACTAAAGAATCACACAGATTCTGCTCTTTAAAAATTTCTGCAGCATGGGCCGGCTCCGTGGTGCAAGCGGTTAAGTGCGCCCGCTCCGCTGCGGCGGCCCGGGGATTCGCTGGTTCGGATCCCAGGTGCCCACCGACACACTGCTTGGCAAGCCATGCTGTGGCGGCGTCCCATATAAAGTGGAGGAAGATGGGCACGGATGTTAGCCCAGGGCCATTCTTCCTCAGCAAAAAAAGAGGAGGATTGGCAGGTGTTAGCACAGGGCTGATCTCCTCACAAAAAATTTAAAAAAATAATAAAAAAAAAAATTTCTACAGCAGAAGAAAGGCAAAGAGCATATAAGGGAAAATGTTTTAAGGATAATGATCTTAACACACACAAGCTGGGCCAGAAGGAGGGAGAAAAATGAGAGCAAACCAAAGCTGGAGGCTAGTGCATCAGATCATAATGAGAGCCCTTCCAGGGAAAATATAGACCCCAAGTCATGGAGTGGCCTTTGCATGGGTTTGGAACATATTTTAGGTTAAAAGAACACAGACCTGTTAGAGCTGCCCAGGCCTGAGTCTCCTTGCCTCCCCAGGCTCTCAGGCCTTGATGTTGATGCATGTTTATACCAATGGATTGAAAAAAATTAATTAAGCCTATTTTGCTATAGCAAAAAAATTTTTTAAGTAGCTTAAATTCTCATCTCTTATAGTGCTTACTTGTCATAGAAATCAGCCATTTTAGGACTCTTGAATTCTGTAACATCCAAGAAACGCTTATTAGTCAGGCATATTTTACAAACTTATTAAAGAAAAAAGATGACATCTCAACTGTATTTATGTGAGTTGCTAACGCTTGATTAATGATGCTTAAATGCAATGATCACTGAGTGAACAAAAGTGTGAGAAATTTTCATCTCAAAAGTCATTACTATTTTAAATCATCCGTTTATGGTAACTAATTGTATCGTTATTATTGTACAAAGTCTATTTCTACGGTGCAAAAAGCTGTTTTACAACAATTACAAGCAATCTAACAAATGAATCTGAATAGTTTGATGGCAATGTAAATATCCAGCCATTGGTCTTTTTATAAGGCTCATTGCTTCATTGCAGTAAGAAACATAATTGTTCAGAAATACAGACACAGAGAGGAAATTTTTTAGACCCACAATCACTATCTTTTTCAGAAAACAGCAGATTGAGTTTTTCTACTTATGACTCAATAAAACCAAAATAAGCTGCTTTATTTACTTAATTGGAACAAAGGATTCCAGCAGCCAGGTTTTATGATTGGATGGTTTTAATAATTCTCCATTCCACTGCATTGTCAGGGGGTATTCATTTAATTCCATTACTTTTGAGTTCATGAAACATACACAGGGGAACATTTTCTCTTGTTTTTCCACATTTCTTTCTTCTGGATGTTGAGAACATTGTTGCTGGTTTTTTATAACCCTCAGTTTTGGCAATTATTAAATCTCAAAGTTAAGGTCAGATTTGATGCCCCAAGTACTCATTAATTCAAATTGGAATGTATCGTGTTCGGGTGGCTTCTTATTCTTTATATTATTATTATTATTTGTGTGTGTGTGTGTGTGTGTTAAATAGAGCATCCTTTAATAAGACTCATCTGGGAATTGGAAGGTTGCTTAGATTTTGAAGATAAGGTTTAAATACTATGAAGTCATAGAAAAGAAGAGGTCAATGTGTTTGTATTAACATGGAAAGATCTTCAAGACATACTGTTAAGAAAGCAGGTCGCAAATTCGTATTATGGTATCTTCCTGTTTGGATGTGAGTGTCATTAAAGAATATGAATTCTCTTGTATAAACTACCTACTTACACCTCCTGGAAGGACAAAACTGCTAGTGGCGAGAGGACTGGAAAATCAGCAGTAGAAAGAGGATTTACTTCTCATTACACGTCCCCGACACCCAATCTCTCTGTTTCTCCCTACCTCTCTCTCTGCCCCTTGTCAGTTTCCTTTGCTTGTTCATCTTACTCTACTCAAATTCTAAATGTTGGTAAGCCCCAGGGCCTATCTTAAGCTCCCTTCTCTTCACTCTCCACTAACCACCTCATTCAGGACCATGGCTTTCAATAGCTTCAGATGCTGATGACTCTTAAGTCAAAATTTCTACTCTTTACACCTTCCAGGAAATTCTGAATCAGACGGGAAATTGGCCACTTAATATCACCACATGGTTGACTAACGGCATCTCAAACTTAATTTGACCAAAAAAAAATGGAACTTTTGTTTTTATCTGAGTCCTTTTCAGCTGAATAAATTAAACCACTATTCCCCCAGTTACTTAAGTCAAAATCCAAGAATTGTCTTGATTCCCCCTTTTCCCTTATCCCAATATTCAATTTATCTAGGAGTCCCTCCAGCTTTATCTCTAAAACACCCCTTATCCATCCATTTTCCTCTATCTCTTCAATTACAGTCCATATCTAAGCAATCAGCATATTTCACATGAACTTCTTTTTATAGGACTCCCTGCTTTTGCTCTTTTTTCCCTATAATCCATTTCCCCCATGGTACCCAGATTGATCCAATTTTTTTCCCCTCTTTGCTTAAAATACTCCAATGGCTTCACATTGCTCCTAGAACAAATCCATACTTAAACTGGCTAGAAAGTCCTACAAACCTGGCCCCTGCCTACTTCTGTGACCTCATCTCGGATTGCTCCACCCCTTTTCCACTAAGTTCCATCCACACTGGCTCTCTTTTGGTTCCTCAAATAGACCAAGTATGTGCCTACCCTTGCGCCTTTCCACTAGCTATCCTTCTGCCCAAAATCTTCTTCCCCATAATCTTCAAAGGGCTTATTTTTTCTTGTCATTCAAACTTGTAACAGAGACTGATACTCAGAAGTGGAGTGCTGCCATAAAACAAACGTGGTATTGGCTTAGCAGTGTGATGGCAGGAATAAGGGACACAGGCATTGCAAGCTAAAAATCTGGTGAGTCTTGTTATGCCACAACAAAACTTTTAGTAACAGTGTCGCTTGTGATAATTTGGAAGGCAAATCATATGCCTATCATGCCTACAGCTCGGGGGAAGCAGCTAAAAAAAGCCAGAAAGTCACTATGCACCTGCAGCTTCTTGCCACTTTCCGGCAAGTCATTACAAGACAGAGATGAGATCAGGCAAGACTTGGCCACTTTGTAAGATGTAAAAGGACACCATATCCAGAAATCTGGGGCTTGACAAGGTTGAAAAAGCTTAATTGTGTATGCATTCCCAAATGGCAGAAGATAAGATTGTTTTTACTCATCGCCTTTCTCAAAAACCCTACATGAATCCAAACAAGGGAATAAAGCAGTGATTCTCAAGTAGGGTAATTTTGCCCCCAGGGAACACTCGGCAATGTCTGGAGACACTTTTGTTTCTTGAAACTGAGAGAGAGGGTGCTACTGGCATCTACTGGGTAGAGGCCAGGGATGCTGTTAAATATCCTTCAATGCACAGGATAGCTCTGCACAATAAAGATTTAACAGATCTGAAACCATAAAACTCTTAGAGAAAACATAGGGAAAAAGCTCTTTGACATTGGTTTTGGCAATAATTTCGTAGATAGCATACCCGAAGCACAAGCAACAAAGCAAAATAAACAGGTGGGACTACATCAAACTAAAAAGCTTCTACACAGCAAAAGAAACCATCAACAAAATGAAAAGGCAGCCTATAGAATGGGAGAAAATATTTGCAAACCACATATCTGGTAAGCAGTTAATATCCAAAATACATAAGGAACTTATACAACTCAATAGCAAAAAAAAAAAACAAACAATTCTATTTAAAAAATGGGCAAAGAAACTGAATACACATCTTTCCAAAGAAGATAGTATTCAAACAGCCAACTGGTACATGAAAAAGCACTCAGCATCGTTAATCATCAGGGAAATGCAAATCAAAACCACAATGAGGTATCACCTCACACATATTAGAATGGCCATCATTAAAAAGACAAGAGATAACAAATGTTGGTGAGGGTATGGAGAAAAGAGAAACCTTGTGCACTGTTAGTGGGAATGTAAATTGGTATAGCCACTATGGAAAACAGTATGGAGGTTCCTCAAAAAATTAAAAATAGAACTACTGTATGATCCAGCAATTCTACTTCTGGGTATATATTCAAAGGAAATGAAATCACTATCTCAAAGACATATCTGTACCACCATGTTCACTGCAGCATTATTAACAATAGCTAAGACATGGAAACAACCTAAGTGTCAATTGATGGATGAATGGATAAAGAAAATGTGATATATGTATATATACATATATATATAAAATGTATATACACATATATAATGGAATATTATTCAGCCACAAAAAAGAAGGAAATCTTGCCATTTGTAACAACAGGGGTAGATCTTGAGGGCATCATATTAAGTGAAATAAGTCAGATAGAGAAAGGTAAATACTGTATGAGCTCACATATATGTGGAATCCAGAAAAAAACAAACTCATAGAAACAGAGAACAGATTGGTGGTTGCCATAGGTGGGGGAAATGGATGAAGGGGTTCAAAAGGTACAAATTTCCAGTTGTGAGATGAGTAAGTTCTGGGATGTAATGTACAGCATGCTGACTATAGTTAACAATTCTGTGTTGTATATTTGAAAGTCGCTAAGAGAAGTAGGTTTTAAAAGTTCTCACCACAAAAAAAAAATTGTAACTCTGTGAGGTGAAGGATATGTTAACCGTACTGTGGTAATCATTTTGCAATATATACATATGTTAGATCATTATATTGTACACCTGAAACTTACACAATGTTATATGTCAATTATATCTCAAAATCTCGGGAAAAAAGACTTAACTGGTTCAAAATGTCAATAGTGCTGAGACTGAGAAATCCCAGGTGAAGAAGTGTGGCAGAGATCAGATTATGTTTGCCTTCCGCCCCATAACATAGGTGAAAGATCTACGTCCAGAAAAGAGCATTGAGTGTGTTTACTGGCAATAGATCTGATTGAAACAAAAGGACTAGAAGTCTAAGCTTTCTAAATTTTTTCAACTGAGCTCAATAGCATTCTACAACATTACAGACGGTCCTCTATTTCTGATGGTTCGACTTAACATTTTTTTCAACTTTATGATGGTGCGAAAGTGATGTGCATTCAGTAGAAACTATAGTTTGAATTTTGAATTTTGATTTTTTTCCCAGGCTAGCGAGATGCAGAACGATGCTGTCTCGTGATGCTGGGCAGCGGCAGCGAGCCACAGCTCTCAGTCAGCCACACGGTCACGAGGGTAAACAATTGATACACTTATAACCATTCTGTTTTTCACATTCAGTACAGTATTCAATAAATTACATGAGATATTCAGCACTGTACTATAAAACAAGCTTTGTGTTAGATGATTTTACCCAACTGTAGGCTAATGCAAGCGTTCTGAGCATGTTTAAGGTAGGCTATGATGTTCAGTAGGTTAAGTGTAGTAAATGCATTTTTGATCTACGACATTTTCAACTTACTATGGGCTTATTGGGACATAACTCCATTGTAAGTTGTCTTGACATGAGTACAGCCATGTTTGGCCGCTCCATTAACCTATGGCCACCAGCGCACAAAGAAATATAAAGCTGCTTTCTGTGTGGTGGGAACTGGCCTTTCTCCCACGGAGAGAGTTGCAAGTTATAACATTTCAAGGCTCTTGGAGCGTCGTAGCAGGGGATGGACTGGCCATCTGTGCTGGGCTAAGACGATAACCAAAGAGAACAATGCACGTACACAATTACTGGGCTGGGACGTTAGCCAGGGGGCTCAGTGCATGTACGCCACTGATAACCATTTGTGCATGGAAACACTAAATGCTTGCTCTGCAAACTCTGTAATTGCTTACTCTGAAAATTATTGATGGTATAAAAACTGCTGGAAACTGAGACCTGGTGAGAGTTCTACCTGTGGAAGGGACACCTTGCCCAGAACTTGTGATTCCCGCCCAGCCGTGTCGATTGACAGGACTCTCCCGGCAGTGGGGTGTGGATATTGTGAGTAATTGATTTGATGTGAAGTAATTGATTTGATATGAAGTAATTGATCTGATGTGTTCTCTTTTCGGTCAACCTGGTGTTTCTCTTTCCGGTTGATTTGTGTCATTTCTCTTCAGTCGCTGTGGATGTTTTCCCTTTCCAGTCGAGCTGATGTTTTTTCCCTCTTAATATTTGACCTATTCGGATCTGTTTGCAGACTATCACCTTTACTATCCTCTATATAATAAAATATACCTTCAGTTCATTTGTTTGGAGTGGAGAGTGTCTTTTACGTCTCCAATCAAATCCCCGAACCTCTCATAACACAAGTCAAAGAGGATATGTACTTCAGGTTGGTCACAGGATCGCTTCTTCCATAATACCAGAAGTAGCTTCAGATTCTGCTTAGTGGGCTTGTGGCAAAAGTAGAAGGACTATTTTCAGCTCATCTCATGCATAATTAATGAATAGATGGCATCAATGTGACTGATATAACAGGTATAAAAATAAACGTTGCTTTTAGACTTTTTTTTCAAAAATATTCAAAATATGTAAAGATTTAAATATCTTCTTTCAAAGATAATTAAAATTCAAAAAGTGTATGTTAGTGTATATTCCTTTCAGAGTGTAAACACTACCTTTACATCACTCACGTACACACGGTCTTCTTATTTTGTTTTATAATTTGTTTTTGGTTAGGCTAATGCTATCATGATGCGATGATTTCTAAATTTCTCCCCCCAAATTCATAATTGTTAATTTAGAGCTTTTGACATCACATTTTTAATGAGAGTTAAAAGATTAGATAATAGAAGGAACACACATTAATTTAAGATTTATGATGTCAAAAGCTTTTTGAAAATTACACTTACCTTTTCATAATCTTTATTCTCATCAAACTGCTTCTTTTCATCTGTAATAGACTTGATGATGGCCTCTGTTAACATTAAGGTACAAGTGTGAGAAGGATTTAGCCTGAGGCCACTGTTCAAATCATAATTGACTCTCTTGGTTTCTTTGTATGAATTCCACTCAAGAGCTCTAACAGGGTACACTTTCTGGAAAACATAAAAGTCATGAAAAAAAGTGGTTAATCTTTAGGCTTTAAAAAAAATGGAATCAAAACAAGCAAAGAAGACATAAGGCAGGCTAGTGTAGCAGAGTTGAAAGAGCCCCAGCCCAGGAGTTCAGAGATTGGGATTTTTGTCTGGTGAGTTCCATTAATTGACAGGGTTGTACTAATTGTGCAACCATATAGGTTGTGTGCTGGAAACTCAGGGGCACCATACACGAGGTCTAAACTTAGATCATGTGAATGGTGCCCCCCCAGTGTTGGTATTATTAATACAACCTGGTATCTCTGGAGCTCACAAAACTTGAACCAATCAATTCCCTGGATCTCAGTTTCCTCATCTACAAAATGAGAGAATTGGAACGGATATCTTTCAGGGTTCTCAAGCTATAGACTTACGATCATCTTCTCCATGCATTTGTATTCATTACATTCATTAGATCTGCTTATCATTTCAGAAAACCACATACACCATTTGAAGACAAATTGTTCATAATGTTAATGCAACATTTTATCAATCTATTTCACTGAAAATGAAGTTTTTTAAGGCACATTTTATGAAGATGATGTGTAGTAGTAAATCAGCTATAGTGTAATATTATTGATTACAATAATTTTTAACGTACTTAAGTCTTCCTAAATTTCATTCTTATATCCCAAGGTACACAATTTCCACTGACTTAAAAACTAGTCAAGGAGATATACAGTGGCAGAGACATACATAAAAACAGGGAGAAAATATTACAATATCTAAAAAATAGCAAGCAGCGATGACAAAGGAAAAAATCATAGGAATAATACACATTATTAGTCATTTATTTTGATATCAAAATTTTTCAAACCTACTGGGTTCAGAATGTCCAAAGAAATAGCATTGTTAGCATCCATTATTGCTTC
Organism: Ceratotherium simum simum; assembly: GCF_057802395.1. Taxonomy (NCBI): domain Eukaryota; kingdom Metazoa; phylum Chordata; class Mammalia; order Perissodactyla; family Rhinocerotidae; genus Ceratotherium; species Ceratotherium simum. The sequence goes on along the minus strand of NC_141900.1, from coordinate 71,785,831 downwards.
TCTCATCTGTCCTAAATCAACGTAGGGAACATTGTAGGAAGGATATCATTCCACAGTCTCTCTTTACATTTTATTGCCACGGATAAACTGAATAATAAATGCATACAATATTCTGATTAATATTCATTTATACATCATGTTCAGAGATCCTTGCAATTCACTGAAAAAGTACCACAGGACATGCTGAAATTCCCACATATGTATAATGTGAGAAAAGGTTTTTTTAAAATGAAAATGAGCCACTAGAGTAATCTAAAAGCAGTTGATGGTAATAAAGGGCCTACCACCTTAAACAGACCAGGAGAACTGGACACAGCTTATGTTGGAGGGGAAGATCAGCAGATATAAAAGGATTAGTGAAGAAAGTAGAAGATTAAGCTGAGTGGGAAACTGGCTTTAATAATTCTTTACTTCTTTGAATAGAAAACTAATAAAATGCTTGAGAAGGCTTTGATGAAGCTTGATAAGATAAAATATAATCGTTTCCTCCTCGAAACTTAATATTTTAACTGTTTTCATAGACTGAGGATGAAAGTGGAGATTATCAGGGGCTTTTGCCTCCTATGCTAATGTATTAGTTATCTATTGCTGAGTAATAAATTACTACAATACAAAGACGCAGGCAAGGGCTGGGTTCTCATCTGGAGTTTCAACTAGGGAAGGATCCATCTCCTCACTTACATGGTTGTTGGAAACATTCACTTCTTTGCAGCTATAGGATTCATGGGGGCTTACTTGTTTAAAAACAGCAAGTGGAGAGAGAGAGAGAGAGTGTCTGCTAGCAAGACAGAATGTAGTATAACATAATCATTAGAGTGACATCCCACCAGCTTTGATATATTTTATTATTTAGAATCAAGTCACAGGTCTTGCAAGAGGAGGTAATTTCACCAGGAAATGGGGATCATGGGGCAACCTTAGAGTCTGTTTGCCACAGTCCACCCTCTGGATACCAATGATTCACATCTCTTCCACATACAAAATACGTTTTCCTCTTCCTAAGATTCCCAAGTGTCTCATTCCTGAAAGTCCAAACTCTCATCCTCTGAATTGGGTCTGGGAGCAGATTAGGCTTCTTGGTGTAATCTGTTAAGTACAGCTCCTAAGAAACATATGTGGATCTGCGAAACTAAAGTTATCTGTCCCAATATATCCTTCATGCAGTGGTGGGATAGGTGTAGGAAAATTGCTATTAGACATGCCAGTTCATAAAGGAGGAAAATGGGAAGTTAAAAAAAGTTACTGGTCCATAGCAGTTCAGAAATCAATCCAGCCAGACAAAAATTGGGAGTTTTTTTATTAAGTTTCAAAGGCTTGAAATAATTCTCCATGGCTTTCAACCCAGTCATCTGGGATCTTGGTTCTGCCCTTCGAATCATCTTTCCTTTTTCATAAATGGTAACATATGTTTACAGCCAAGTAGTTTTATCAGCCTACTTCCTGACAGGAGAATGGTGGGAATCCAATAGTCTTCTTCCCTTTTCTACTTTCTCTGTTCCTTTCCACCCAGGCTGGAAGTATTTCTGCTGAAATAATTTTCCGAAAAATTTTGTGGGTCTCCCATGGATTTCAGTGGGGTTCATTCCATTAGACAAAAGTCACACCCACAGATCTTTTCAAGATAATCTTTTTTCTATCTTTGGCTCCTATTGAGATAGTTGAATAACAACAAAACTTAAGCCTGCTAGAGTCCCTATGGTTTGATTGAGAGGATCTGTGGGGAAAATCCTTAATCTCTTGAAAAGACCCTTTGTGTGACGGAATACTCTGGCCTTTTGATCTTTCTGAAGTCTCAACAAAAGTTTGTACAGTCACATCCTCAGCTTTTTCTCTAGATCACATTGTCTTAATTTTAGCATCTTTAGTCATCTGGAGAGGCACAGAATTTTCAAAATCATCAAGTCCTGGTTTCTTTTTGTTTAATAGTTCTTTCTGCAATATATCTCTGTCCTCTCACATTTTTCTATAAGTGCCTTCAACACTTTGCTTGGAAATATCTTTAGCTATAGTTCTGCTTCCCATATAGCTGCTAAAAACAACTTGGCTAACTTTCTGCTATTACATAACAAGAATCTCCTTTCCTCCATTTTCCAATACCATGCTCCTCCCTTCCTTTGGAATGCTCAGACAGGATCCTTAAAGTCCATATTTCTACTAACAGCCTGTTTGAGGCAATTTAGGCCTTCTCTATCATGATACTTAAAATGTCTCTAGACTCCACCCATTGCCTGATTTCAAAGCCACTCCTACATTTTTAGGTGTTTGTTTCAGCAGCATCCCACATCCAGATACTAAAATCTGTATTTGTTTGTTATTGCTGCATACCAAATCACCACAAACTTAGTGGCTTAAAACAATACGTTTATTATCTTACAGTTTCTGTGGGTCGGTAATGTAGACATGACTTGGGTCCTCTGCTTAAAGTCTCACAAGGCTGTTATCAAGGTGTTGGCCAGGGCTACATTCTTATCTGGAGGCTCAACTAGGGAAGGAATTAATTCCCTGCTCATGTGCTTATTGGTAGCTATAGAATCCATGGCACTTATTTCTTCAAAACCATCAAGGTAAGGGAGGGAGCAAGACAGAATCTAGTATAACATAACTTAAGGATACAAGTCTGCTGGCAAGATAGACTATTATAGAATGCAAAGTAATCATGGGACTGACATCACCTGTGTCATAGAATATGGTTAGAATATTGGTAGAATCAAATCACAGGTCCTGCCCACATTTACGGGGAACAGATTACATGTGAACACCAGGAGGCAAGGATTAGAGGGGCCATCTTGGATCTTTCACTCTTTCCCAAAAGTCACTAATCCTCTTCTCCTCTACTGTTCCCTCACATCCTATCTTTCCACCAAATGAGAGTATTAGAAATTCTTCAAACATGATACACATTTTCACATCTCTGAGCCCTTGTACATTCTGTTTCTTCTGACAGAAATGTCTTTGGTCCACTTCTAGTCATCGGAGCATGCATGTGTTGGTTAAGTTCCTTAATGTTCAGGAGTGAAAGTCAGCTCTGCTCTCGAGTCAGCTGCCTGTCAAAATATTGGGTTCTACTCTACCTGCACAGATTCTCTCTATTTCAGGTTCTTAGCAGAAAATATAATTTAGCCCATCTGCTACAAGAAAGCTAACTATAGGAGGCCATAGGAAAGATAATACAGGATCTATGTTTTTCTGATTATATTCAATTTATTCTTGACTCAATTCATTTCTTTGGATCCTGGTTTATGACCTCAAGTGTAGCCCCCACCATGTTCCCAGTTTGACTCCCTCCTCCCTATCTCTAGAACGCTTCTTAGAGCTCTGCTTCTAGCTCAAGTCTGGGCCAGGTCTGTGGACACTCTCCCTCCTAGCTTCACTCCTCCCAAAGTTTCTCACCTATGAAAACCAGAATCATCTCTCTGGAGCATAGGATTCATTAAATCATTCATTCACTCCACTAATATATCCTGAGTCCTCACCACCTGTTAGCTGCTTGGTATACAGTGATGAACAAGACACGGTCTCTGTCCTGAGTGACTGACAACCTAGTGAGGGAGACAGATGTAAGCAGACAATGGCCAACTGTTTGTAATGTGCTGTAGAAAAGATATTCAAGCAAAGGCGTGGAATCATGCAAAGGTCTCCTGAACTGAGGAAATGAGAATAATTTACTGTGTCTGAATCAGATGTGAAGTGCATAAGGGAGATTTAAAAAATAGAACTAGAAGAGGTAAAGGTGGGTGACCAGTTACCACCTTTTAATTTTCAAATTAAAATAAATTTGGACTTCTCCTGTAGGCAGTGAAAAGCCACCAAAGATTTTTTAATATGAAAGTAAAAAATTTTTAAATATTGTTTGAGGAAGATAACTTTGGTAGAAGCTTATCAAAAAGCTAATACAATAGTGCAGGTGTAGAAATAAAGAGGGAATCAACTCAAAAAGCATTTTAGACATTCAGTTGTCAGAAGTTGACAGTCTCTGGATGAAGGAGAGGGGCGAGTCTGGAATAACGCTGAGGTGTTTCTCTTAGGTAAATTCCTGAAAGATGGAACCATGAATCAAGATGGGGAACAGAGCAAGAGATACAGACTTGAGGATAAAGGCTCAGGAATGTGTAATCTTATATGAAATTGGATATAGCATCAATATTTGAGCTCAAGCTATTTGCACCATTCTCTGCTTAACTCACAGAAGTGGATTTCTCTCCAAGTCAGGTTTTAGGAAATCTAGGAGGTGAAGGATAGAAACAAAGTGATCTTCATTTCTCTTCCAAGGGATGAAAGCCTTGGATTTAAGTACATCTCTCCTGGCATACACAGCATGGTTTTCCTAAGTGGTAAAAAAATCCATGACCTCCTTCGTAAACAGCAGTCCTGTGTTTGAACCTCTGGGTTCCTGGGCGTATTAAGATGCTGTCTCAACGCATTTTTGAGATCCCAGTGCTGTAATCAGGCTGATTGTTTGTGAGTTATGAATGTATAAAAACATCTTAGTATAGGAAGCACTCGACATTTCAAAATAATGGCTTTTTATTAACTACTGCTTAGTACAGTGAGAGTAAGGTCTCTAGTAGGAACTTAACTTCAGAGGCCGGCCCGGTGGCATAGTGGTTAAGTTCATGTGCTCCACTTTGGTGGCCTGGGTTTCACGGGTTTGGATCCCGGGGGCAGACCTACACAGGGTGCGGACCTACACACCACTCATCAAACCATGCTGTGGTGGCATCCCACGTGCAAAATAGAGGAAGATTGGCACAGATGTTAGCTCAGCAACAATCTTCCTCAAGCAAAAAGAGGAAGATTGGCAACAGATGTTAGCTCAGGGCCAGTCTTCCTCACTAAAAAAAAAAAAAAAAACAATTTCACAGAGGAAACAGATTTGTTAGCTTGAAAGTTAATATCAGCCCAATTCAGAGATAAATGATGCATCTTACCACATACTGCATGAGAATATGACATTCTTGAAAATATTGGTGTGTGGAAGAAAATTTCATATTTCAGCCAACATTATAGCCATTCTGGAAATAAGTGAAGAATACTATTAATAGACTATAAATTAAAAATTTTATTATTAAAGCAGTATAACATTGCAAAGTATTTAAAAAATAGAGGGAAATATTAATCCCACTATTTTTAAATAAGTTACAAACTATTTTATATGTTTCCTTTTGGTCTTCTCTACGCAATAGTATATAGCTGTAATAATAGCCTGCATTCTATTTCATATACTCGTTTTTCATTTAAGATTCTGTTTAAGGCATTTCGATATTGCTATGTGATGTTCATTATCATTTCTACTAGTTGCACAATCTTCTAACAAGTAGATCTGCCCTAATTTACATAATATGATATTATTGTTGGATATTTTTTTCTTCCAATATTTTTGCTGTTATAGATAACACTGCAATGAACATCTTCCCCAACCAGGTTTTTCCCTTATTTTAGTTTACTTTTGTGGAATAAATCAATAAATTGACTTGCTAGTTAAAATACTATGAATCTTTTTATGGCTCTTGATTCATATTGCCACATTGCTTTTCAAGACAGTTGCATCATTTGTCTTTCCACTTGCAAGGTATAAAAGTACCATTTTCATTATATCTTCATTTCCTTTAACTAATTTGAGTCGGAAAATAACTTATTTTACCTTTTAATTTGCATTCTATGATTACCAGCAACCACAAACATTCTTACTGTTTCCTTAATAGTTCTTCTTCGTCTTCTTTGATGAAATTTTATTCATGTGTTTGCCAATTATATTGGGGTACTGCTTTTCTCTTCATAACTGAATTACTCTTCATATGTCATCTTTAGCTTTAATTATATCTACTAAAATACTTTGTCATTTCTTTGGTGGAGCAGTTTAATGATCAACTAGAATTGCCAAATATAAAAATCCCTCATGAAAAATCTAACAATACTTTTATACCATAATGGCATTAGCACAATTGGCTCTTTGTTTTAAATCACCATCCCTATTTATCTTGACAGGACTCGATAAGACTACTCCCAGGACTTTGGCTATTCCTTTAGAACTGACTAATGCCATCATTCCAAATGTGTTTCCAATAATTGCACTCAATTTTTAAAAACAACGTGAAAACCCAAGAAGCTATAAAAGGAGCTATTACAACCTTAGCTACACATTAATATAAATCAATTCACTTCCTTAGAGATAATAATTTTTTAAACATATTTAACAGACACATACAGATTTATAGTTTACAGTAAACATACTTTCAAAACATAAATGTACCACACAGAAAAATTAAATGAAAGTGAAAATAAGCATTGATTTTAGGTTCATTCACAAGCAAATAGTATTTTCAATGTCTGTCCATTTGTACAAGTGTGATTAAAACCAATGGGAAATAGCACAGCTGCAAGGGAAATGGGAAGATCACAGAGTCTAGAGTCAGAAGACCTGAGTTCAAATCCTGGCTTTGCCAATTACCAACTGAATGAACCCAACTTTGTCAATCCACATCTGTTTCCTCATCTATAAAATATTATAACAGCTTCCTCTAAGCTCAGCACAGGGAGCTTTGAATACTTGATTTATCCCGCATTCTTACAACATCGCTTTCAGGCAGGAATTAATGCTTCCACTTTACAGGGCGATCTCTGACCTTTCTATTTCAGTAGTCACCTCCCCTCACACCCCACACTCCCTGTCCCCCATTATCCTCCTTCACTGTTCTCCATAGCACAACTCACCATCTGATATACTATTTATCAACTTGTTTATATGGTTACAGTCTGTATTTCACCGCTAGAAAGTAACCTTGTTGGGAACAGGGATTTTGCTTTTTCCACTGCTGTCTCTCCGGCATCTAGAAAGGTACACTCAATAGATATTTGTTGAATGAATAAACTCTGATATCACTCTTGACCCAGGTTTCTCTTTTCACTTTTCTCTAATATGTATAGTTTCTTTTAAAAAATTATTTTATAGGAAAAAATATATTCTAAGTGATATGACAAACCTATTTATTTTTCATTTGTTGTTTAGTTAGTAAATGAGAGAACATTTTTGAGGGGGAAAACTTCAGCAACATACTTGAATTCCTCCTACACATTTTTAATATGCTATCTCTTTTAAGCTAGAGTGCTGAATCTATTCTTTCCAATTTATTTTAAATTGAGATTAAACGTAAAAATATCAAGACATTAGACTGTGCATTCAATACAATCTTTGGGCATTATATTGAATCTCTGGTGGAATTCTCCAAGTTGAACACCGAAGTCTGGGTCAGCACAAACCTATAGGGTTAAAGAGTCTTCAGTTCCAGTTTGTATATTATCCTGTAAAAATTTATAAAAAGAGGCAACAAGGGGCCAGCCTGGTGGTGCTCTGCTTCGGCGGCCCGGGTTCGCTGGTTTGGATCCCCAGCGCGCACCGACGCACCGCTTGTCAAGCCATGCTATGGCGGTGTCCCATATAAAGTAGAGGAAGATGGGCACGGATGTTAGCCCAGGGCCAATCTTCCTCAGCAAAAAAGAGGAGGATTGGCACCGGATGTTAGCTCAGGGCTGATCTTCCTCACAAAAAAAAAAAAAAAAAAGAGGCAACAAATTTTTATTTTATAAATCCCTGCAGGTAAAAATAGTTCTCCCGCATGGTCGAGTAGAGATGACAGCCTTAGAAACAGAAAGCTGAGTCTTTTTCCTAGCTCCACCACTTATTAGCTGTGTGACTTTTAATGAGGTATTTAATTTCCCTATGCCTCAGTTTCCACATTTATAAGTGACAATAACATTATTTACCTTGTGAGGCTGTGAGGATTGTACAAAGTCAGCAAGGGAGGTAAACCAGCACGGTGTGTTACACAACGAAGAAGCTCAATAAATTAGCTCCTTCCCTCTGTTCCTTTCTTGATTAGGTAGTGAATTGATGTCGGAGGACTGAGGTTTGAATCCTTCTTCCCTCATTACCACTTGCATGACTTAGGGCATGTTATATAATCACTCTATTCTTCCACTAACCCACTGTATTAAGTTCCTGAGAATAATGCCAGTCTCCTAGGTTTCCCGTGAGGATTAAGTGAGATAATTCACGTGCAGGGCTTACCACTCTGCCTGACACATGCTAGGTGTCCAGGGTGAAAGTTTATTATCATTAGTAATAATAATATCTATGTAAGTAAAATGACATTGAAGAACAGTCAGAAGGGCTAATTTCTCCCTAAGCTTGCTGTATTAGACACAAATTTAATGAAAAAGAGAAGGAAAAAAATTTGCTCTTAAAGTCTCTTTCATTTACCTATTTGAGAGTGATACCCTCGCTTTAGGAAATGCAGAAGACACTATGGTTGGTGGGATTTGTACCTTTCTTTATTTTCCAAATTCTCAACACAGAGTACATATGACCTCTACGATTGGAAAAATAGTTACTTAAAAAAACAACAACAAAGCACAAGGCAGCATAAAATATTCATAAAAATGGTTTACGGCACTGCCTGATGTGAATTAAGTAAATGTGTTTTCTGGGCTGAAGTATTTCATGTATTTTACATAACGCTGTTTACTGCCACTGGCAACACGTGGCTGTCGGTCACCTTCAAATAAATGTGCTGTGACAAAACCATTATACTCCTACAATTTGCACATTTTTAAAAATTTTAAGCAATAGCTCCCCAGGTTTACCTTTGGTATGGAGGTGATCCTTGCAGTGTTTGTTAATTGCTCTATGCTTTCTTGTGGAGACTCAGGTTTTGGAGAGCTACTGCTAAAGGAAAATGATTCTCACAGAGCTGAAAGATAAAAATGGTGTCAAAGTACTTAAGGTTTTTTTGGTTTTTGTTTTAGGTAGCAAGCTTTCGGCTAAGTTTAAACTATAAAACAAAAGTTCTTTCTGCCCCTTTACTCATGTCATCCACGAAATTGGGTAAGTTGCCTCAGTCTCCCCCAATGCCACTGAGAACAGACCAGTCCAAAGACACACAAGCTAAAGCAAGTTCCCAATTCTATGATCATACTCATATAGATCCCTGTCAGTACAACTCCAAATCCTCACTAGTCTAGGAGTTTAGTAGTTTGAAATGGCAGACACATTCTTTGATATTACAAACTAGCTTACCGTTCCCTCTCAAAACAATGACACACACTTCCTATGGGTTCCTGGATACTGTGATATTTATCATCAGTTAGTTTACATTCCCAACCACGTACGAGCAAATCTCCTGGCTTATGAGTAAAAAGATGTGTTAATACCCAAAAGGACAGGCAGCATAGGTGGAAAAATCACAGGGCTGACTGCAATAGTCTGTCTATATGATGATGTAGTAAAGTATACAAAATTATACAGAAATTCATTCTTAAAATCTCAACCAGTATTATTTTCAATATTTTCCAATGTTATAAGTGATGTGTCACAATGTTAAAGTCTTTAAATAAATATCCATTTCCAGAAAGTGTGTGTATTTCATTCAGACACTACTAATTCTAAATATGTTCTTATTATATCTAAAAGAGCCATTGAGGCACCCAAAGCATTGAACCAAACAAACCAAACACAGCTCAGTGTCCTGATTCAACAATGGAGAATTTTTAAAAATCTCTTCATTTGGCCTTGGGTCTCCCTCTCCTCAGTGTAAGTCAAGACATATGGAAGTCAGAAGAGAGCAGAAGGCTTTTAGCTGACTTTACCTGTTGTTCCAAAGCCGCATTGAGACACATCAGAGAAAGACCTGGATTTGGCTCAGACATCCAGGCCCATCTCAGGGAGTTTCTGTACTGGGAGTCACTCAACCACTCTGTGCCTCAATTTCCCCATGTATAACACAAAATGAACCAAGATGAACTCCTGAGGTCCTTCTCATGGCTAATATTCTGTGGTTCTCTGACTTTGCTGGTGTCTAAGTTCTGGGCAAGATTTCTGGGGCTTGACCCAGAAACACCTAGAGAAGAAATAATTCACTCTTTCTGTCCACCAAAAGCAAACAAACAAAAACTAAAACACAGAAATAAAATAAAATTTCAAAACAAATAAGACAAAAGAAAATGTAGTAATATCTACTGCTATTTATACTTAATGTTTATAATAGTTTGTGAAGGTTGGCAATAACCACCTTCTCACCAAATCTATTTTTTCTCAATAATCACTTCCCTCTATTTCTTTGAAAGACTTAATCCTCTTTATTTTGTGCTCATCTTTTGGAAAAGTCTCTCTAGCTGGGGTCTTAGCCCTGCTCTCATTCTCCTCCTACCTTTGTGACTGTTTCTCTCTGACTTAAGCTTCTCTTCCTTTTCCCTCATCTTAACTATGTGTTTACCATAAAGTTCAACTCCATTTCCTCTGCTCTTTCTGTATTTTCACTGCTTGGAGAAATGATACTTTCTCATCTATTAACCTACCTAGCCTATGTTAGCGATTCTCCAGTCCATATTCAAATGCAGGTTTCTCCCCTAAGCACATGTGTCTAACTGTCTATAAGACAGATATTTATACATTCTGACATCACGTCATTCTAACACATCCAAAATTAAATTCCTCATTTGCTTCGTTTCCATTTGCCAAGAAAAATCCAAGCGAGATCATCTCTCCAGTTCTTTCATCTTCATTAACAACATTACTCTTCTCTCAGGCCACGAGCCTCAGAGGCTTTGGATATTTGTTTGTGCTCTGCTGTGGTTAAGGGGGAGTCAGACTCCCTGGGATCAAATCTCAAGGTAGCCACTTACTGGCTTTATGACCTGGGCAAGTTATTCAACCTCTCTGTGCTTCAGTTTGCTCATTTGTAAAATGAGGATGATAATAATACCTACCTCATAGGATAAGTGCAAGAAGTAAACTGTTACTATGTTGTAGAGTATTTACCACAGTGTCTGCTATGCGCTAAGTGTTTAGTAAAACATAGCTGACAAAGCAAACAAAAAAACAAAGTATACTAACACCAGGAAAAACAATAAGTTGTACAAGAAAGAAAATGTAATAGTTATACACTATGTGTGGTTCATCTGTGAATAATTGTGTCGTAATGGTGTAATATTGAATAAGGACTTAACCAAAATTGTGAAATAACTACATCAGGAGGATGGGGAAGGAGCAGTACACACAGTTGAGGGTATGAGATTGTGTGTGTTGATGGGGGGGCCATGCGGGGGGATATTCTATATCTGAGAGACATGATGTAAGAGAGCAAAATCATCATCTTCCAGAGTAGAAAGCCAATAAGTAATGTCTATAACAGAAACAAGAGATAGCAATACAAGCATGTTATTGAAAAGGATAGAAGTAAATGCTAGGACAAAAACATTAAATTAAAAGACTGGGAGCAGGAATCAGGGTTGGGATGGGACATATCTGAGGGCTACTTTCTGTTCCTTAAAAAATCTTAGAGTAGTATTTGACTTTAAACACTATGTCCAAATATTATTTTGATAAAAATAAAATTTTAAAAAGTAATTCACTACATCATGGAATATGTGTTTAGAGGTCATATAAATCCTGGGAAAATGCTTACATTTGAAGAAGGTATTTTTTGTACGTTTTAATTTCCCACACTGTGACTTGTAGTCTAAGCTAAAAGTATAAACTGATTCAGAAAATGGTTAGGGAAACTCACAATAAATTTATAGCCAAGGTCTAAAAAAAGGTAGGAAGGTCTGAGTGACAGCTTAGCCTTCTGCGATATCATGAAAGGCAACCATGATCTCTGAAAAATATCTCTTATCACTGTTAGGAACAGAAAGCCAGGTTGCAAGGAACTCTAAATCTGACTTGCAATTCAACCAGCAGGGTTTCTTCAAGTGTGAATATTTATTCAAACGGTGGTCAGGCCCAAGATTGTTTTGGTAATACCCAAAAAATTTCAGCTAATGATCTCTTCTACTGAAGCATGACACTTTCCGCTTTTATTGTTTTATAATATCTCCATCAGATATCATTTCCACCAAAATGCTTGGAACAATATTTATGGGAATCAATTATTTGCAAAGCATGTTGAATTTCACTGATTGAAACTACAGCTTCAGTACAGTTTAAAAAAAAATCCTCTAAATATGTGCTGCTTAGTAAATTTAGATGGGTTTGTTATTCTTTCCTAAAAAATGAGACCAACAAAATTTATGGTATTTAATAAAAATGAGGAATTAAAAATTTCCAATTAATAATTTTTAGTAATTAATGCTTTAGGAGATGATTTGCTAAAATGGTCTAAACCCAATTTGATGGTAGCAGGACCGGGAGAGCCTTAACTGGAAAATGCCTGGGGCTAATTTCTGCTTTGTTGTGGCTTGTTCCATGAGCTTTTAGATACCAATCATATCCCATAAGCATGAAAACTCCATCTCTGCTACTGAGCTCAGAAAAAGTGGGGTGGCTTTCCGAGGAGAAGTACCACTAAAACGCTAAGAGAAGTGCTGGTTGGCAAACATGAAGGGTATCATCATAGAAGATACTCCGAAACAGCTCCCAAAGTACACATTCAAGCCCTTGAACAGCTTTAGTTCTACCTCTTCAGCACCTTCAAGAGGAAGAAAATAAGTTAATCAGAAGAGTTATTCCGACCTGAATATGTGAATAAATGAAAATCATCTGGAGCCAAAAAGAAAAAGTTAGTGCTTCTAAAATCAACACCCTCAGTGCCTCCACGGGGAAGACAACAGGCTCTCGTGAGACTTCTTTTCACACCCAGGTTTCAAGGCGTGCTGATGAGCACGTTTGCAGAGACTGCCGTGAAACAAGTTTGTTTTCTCACATGTCTTCTTCCCCCAATCTAAGAAATTGGGTTTTGAAGTATTGCAATGAATTAAGAATCTTTTTACACATTGCTTTCTTGCCTAAAGTCACACCATCTTGGTCCCTAATTCTTCCCCGTCTCAGTCAGTGAAACAGTATTAAAAGAACTCCAAATCTGCTTTTGTGATCCCCACATTAAAATTTCCATTTGTTTTAAATCCAGGCTCATATTTAATAGGCTTTCTCAAGGTTTAAAAGGATGAAATTCATTAACAAGGAGATACATTCATACTTAATTCCCCAATTTGACTGCCCATTGAAATTTGCCTGGGGAACTTCAAAAATTGCTCATCCTGGGTCACACCCCCAGAGATTCTGATGTATGGCCAGGGCATCCAAACTTTTATAAGCTCCCCAGCTGAGTCTAATATGCAGCCCCTGTAGAGGAGCACTGTTCTGGAGAACTGGTGCTCTTGACACCACAAAGTTTGTATTTATCAGCCTCCTTAGGTTGCATACTCCTTGAACAGAGTGGATAGATTTGGTTTTCCTGTCTATTACTTTGATTTCTATTTTGTTCTATTCTTTGCAAAGGTGAATCTAACAGAATAACGCTGCATAAATTATTTAAAGAGGGCCTAATGAGGACACATCTGTTTCTTTCCCCCCCCCCCAAAGCCCCAGTAGATAGTTGTATGTCATAGCTGCACATCCTTCTAGTTGCTGTATCTGGGACACGGCCTCAGCATGGCCGGAGAAGCGATGCGTCGGTGTGCGCCCGGGATAGAAGCCAGGCCGCCAGTAGCGGAGCGCGCGCACTTAACTGCTAAGCCATGGGCCGGCCCAGGACACATCTGTTTCTGATCCAGTCTCACTGATATTTCTGAATTACAAACAAAAGATCCCTACATTGAATTGCAACAGAATACTTCTTAGGACAATAATAATCAACAAAACTCAATAATGAAAATCATAATATGTACTTTGCACTTTTCATGCCAGAAATTCAATTCTATTTTCAAGGATCACCTTATTACTACCCATTATAAGACTCTGGCAAGAAAATTAAAAATTACCAGTTGAGCTAAAGGAATGTCAGAGTCAGATATCTGGTATATTTCCACTTGGTTTAATGTCCAGTAGTTCAGCTTAATATTCAACAACCTAAAATTAGAAGGGAAAAAGTTTAATAAATTATCTAGCTTGCTTATATTAATTTCTAGAATTTGATTTTCACCCTTATAATTACCATGGCAGAACCTTATTTTAAGAGCAATGAGAAGTTATTGAAGTCTCTTTAGTACCGGAATGACATCGTGTTCTCACAGGAAACCTGGAAGGGGACCAAGTAGAAAGATATGACTTGAATTTTAGTCTACTGAATTTGGAACGTCTTTGAGACATCCGAGTAGAAGTGTCAACTAGTCAGTTGGCTGTGCTATGAGAGGCGAAGGAAATGCGCAAGTTTTTACAAAGAGGAGGTAAATAAAATGATGGGCAGATAAAGAGGCCTTGGGAAAGAGTAGAGAATGAGAGGAGTGAGGAACTCCAACACGCATGGTCAGATACAAGAGGATAGAAACTAAAAGAAAAAAGACTGCAATAAATACACTTCTCTCCAGATCTCTCAATATATCTCTAATTATTTCTTGTATAAAACTACAAGTGGATGGGCCGGCCCTGTGGCATAGCAGTTAAGTGCGCGCGCTCTGCTGCAGCGGTCCAGGGTTCGCAGGTTTGGATCCTGGGTGCACGCGGACACACTGCTTGTCAAGCCATGCCGTGGCAGCATTCCATATAAAGTAGAGGAAGATGGGCACAGATGTTAGCCCAGGGCCAGTCTTGCTTGGCAAAAAGAGGAGGATTGGCATCAGATGTTAACCCAGGGCTGATCTTCCTCAAAAAAAAAAAAAAAAAACTATAAGTGGAATTATTAGATTAAAAAGCATTTAAAGTCTCTGGATCCTGACTGATAAACAGCTTTCCAGAAAGATTATACCAACTTTCCTCCCCTCGCCAGCACTAAATATCTTTGTCAACTTAGTTGATAAAAACATCATCTTATTATTTCAGGCAACTGTATGAAATAATTTATATTATGCAAGCATAAATGGTTTTACTACATAAATAAGACCAAGAGGCTCCCAAATGCAGAATTGTTTTTAAACTAGGACTATGTAGCAAACATAGTAAATACCCAACAAACTTGCTGAATTAAATTGAAATCAAAATATGATCATTTGTTTTCATAGTCTGTTTCTAATAAGCAAAGGTTCCAACATCTGCTTCCTCAGCCATGGCGAGGTCCCAAGACTGCTCAGCTGGTTAATTCAGGCAGAGCTCCCTTCAGAAGTCTTTCCTTCAATAGTCGCTACCAGGATGCTGCTCAGGGAGACGGATGTTCAATAATGGTGTTTCCAAATGCAGCTGGGAACTTCAAAATCATTTTATTAATTTTTTTTTCCTTTTCTTTTCTTTTTTGTTAGGAAGATTGGCTTTGAGCTAACATCTGTTGCCAGCTTTGCTCTTGTTACTGAGGAAGATTGGCTCTGAGCTAACATCTATGCCCATCTTCCTCAATTTTGTGTGTGGGACGCCGCCACAGCGTGGCTTGATGAGTGATGTATAGGTCCGTGCCAGAGACCTGAACCTGCAAACCCCAGGCCACCAAAGCGGACAGTGCAAACTTAACCACTACACCACCAGGCTGGCCCCTTATTAATGTTTTTAACATTGCTTGGAAAATGGGCAAGCAATGCCTAACATATTTCTTTGTCAATCAATAGTATAAATTCACACACGAATTTACTGATATGTACTCCATTTCCTGGTTACCCCAAGAATAATGCATCACACTCCTGAATATGTCATGGTTAAGTTCAAAGTTCAAAGCCTTTGGCTTCATTGTCTAATCTTAATGTGACTAGATCAGGGTTCATCACAAGAATATCCCAAGTGATATTCTTCTGATATTGATACACACAATTATTTTTCTTAAAAGAGATTGTCGTCTCTTGTAATGTATTTATATTTTTAACTGAGTTCATTTGAGCTATTACAGACTGAAAGGACATTTATTTACATGGACCATGTTTTAAAATTGGTTCCTGTTCTGTATATTACCTGCAGTCCTGTTGCTATCTCCAGCTCCCTCTCACTCCACTTAAAAGGGCAACATGTTTCCTCGTGTAGAAATTAAAGGACCCCCAACTTTTGCTCAACCAAGCTAGTTGGCTTTGCCTGCTATGAACATGTTCCAGTGGTTGTAATGATATGTTGCTTTAAGTTTATCCCTCAAGTTATACACTTGCTTCCAGTTACTTTCTTTGGTCAGTAGGTAAAAGCTTGCACTGTTTAGATTTGAATCCCGGTGTGGGGGATCAGAATTTACCACCCCAAAATGTGTCTCTTTGTCTTGATTATTTTTAAGAACAAAAAACTTCAGAAAGAAACTTTGACCTTCTCCCTAACTGCCTAAAAGAGTTTAAGATAGAAGGCCTGTCCCAGGAAGGAGCTACCACCATAGATAACTCTGGCTATGGTAGACTGGGAGGAACCTTGCTAAGCCCATTTTTATCAAAGTTTTCTCTCTCAGGTCCCATTGTGTATAGATTTTACCAGGCACTTGCTTTTCCATTTCCATGTGAATTGCCTTTCTCCCCTTTGAAGTTCCAAACCACTACCCCCGGCATCCTCCTTCGTCCTTAGCTGAAAATGGTATTCAAGTTAGTGGTTTCCAACATTTTGGTGAGTTACTCAGCTTTCCTGGGTTTCTCCCATTTATACATGTTATTAAACTTTATTTGATTTTCTCCTGTTATTCTGTCTCATGTCAATTTAATTCTTAGTCCAGCTAGAAGAACCTAGAGGGTAGGGGAATAGCTCTTCCTCCCCTACACAGGCATCACCCTTTACAACCTGCATGATCCCAGGAAATTCCTTTACCCTCAGGTGGCTCAGTTTCCTCATATGTACACAAGTGAGAAATACTACCTACCTTCTGTGGATAATTGAGTTAGTACTCTAAGTGTTAATTATCATCATTTTGCCTGGTTGTTTTTGCCATTGCTTGTTGGTGTTGCTGTTTTTTGTTTGCTGTTTTGAGGGAGGCAGGAAGGTGAGGGGTGTACCCCTTGCAATTCCTTCCAGTTTACAACACAGCCATGGTAGGAATAGTGGTCCATCCTTTCTAATTTATCAGCCCAGCTGATTCAGGGGCTGTGATGTTGGTGTGTCTTGGCTTCCCAAAGCAAAAGGGTGCCTCATGGAAATCTCCAGCACTCTCTTCCCAGAGACTATAAGTGACACACACGATATGTACACTCAGTTCCTCTCTGAGTATACACACGCAGAAAACATGCGATGCTGTGCATATAAAGTTCAGCTCTCTCTCCCCAAAGAAATAGATAAGCCACAGAATCGTTTCTCTCTCTCTCTCTCTCATACACACAACCTCTCTGGTAGGTCTGTGAAGAATGAATTTGAGAGCAAGCCTAAGGCTGGGAGACCAACTGGAAAACCAGCGCAACTAAATATTCCTGGAAATTGGTTAGGGGCGGGGAGAGTACGGAAACAGAAAATGATGCATTTATAGCAGTGAGAAGCATAAACGGTACATTTTACATGTTTTTAATGCATATTTTCTAAAGCACACAGGACGTTGGGAGAAGGCGCTAGGGCTATAATTTCCATGATGCACAAGGCACGGAGGGCTGTGTGAGAACTGGAATAGCCAGCCTGGCCGAGCCTGCGTCTCTCACACCACCTGGAGGCGGGGCCTTCCCACCGCCGCCGGGGCGGGTCCCCACGCCGGTTACCTTCGTCCAGGAGCCTGCGCACGTTCACTGAGCAGGGACGGGCGCGGCACCCGCCAGGTCGCATCCTGCAGCTGGGTGCGCGGAGACTGCCTCGCCCATTGCTCCTAGCCGGAGCCCGGCGACCTGCTGGGCAGGGACATCTGACCCCCTTGGGCTGGGCCCGAGGGCTGGTGGCAGGTAGAGAAGACTGAGGGTGGGGGTGGGAGGGAGTCATCGTCACTTCCCCGTCATGGACACTTTCATTAGCATCACAAAGGGACCCAGCTCACCTGGGGAGGGGCAGGGCACAGGAGAAGGGGCAGCGCCCCTCTAGGAGGCCACATCGATTCCAAAGCAGGGTCTGCAGCTGCCACACTGAATTTTGAAACAAGCAGGCAAGCAAATACTCTTTTTTCTAAGCACGTTCCATACCAGTATTTCCATTTATAAGCCTTACTGCCGCCCCTCCCCCCTTCTATTAATAATTAAAGTCAAACCATTGTTCCCTTGCCAATTTTTTCCCTTGCTATTCCTTTGTATTTCCCTTCTAGTGTTTGGGGGAACTCCCCTTTGCTCCCTCCCTATGGGCCTTCAGGGGAAACCTGTTAGTTAAAGATTCCTTCCCTTCATTGCTCTCTCTGGTTGCTGCCCCATTCCTGGACAGTAGCCCCACCCATACATTTGGGAACCTCTTTGCCTGTCTCATCTGTTTCCAGCCAGAACCCTGGCTGATAGACCCATATTTGCCTGAAATTCTTCACTTTAGTTATATAGTCTAAAATTCACCTACTAGCACTAAGCTTCCTATTTAAAATGCAGATATTTCTGCATGCGTAAGCAGTGTTTCCACCCAAAGTAGAATTGTTCAATCATGTTTTTTCCAAAAAATCTGAGAGAGTGGTTCCTCTCTCAGAGGAACCTGAGGGAAGCTGATGTGGTGGAATCAGTGAACCTTGATGAATAAGGTATTTGGGGAGCATAGCCCTGTCTGGCATGCCAAGTGGGAATTATAGTCACTGCAGATAGTCTGGGCATCACAGGCATGGTGGGCAATGGAAAGAGTCCCAGGCTCCAAGAACCACTTTCCTACTTTACCAGGTCTGGGTAGCGCATGGTTCCAGGTCTGGGTAGCGCATTTGGCTTCTAAAGTCAGGGAAAGGAATCACAGGTTATGATACAAACACTAACATGTTACCATCAAAGATTTTGAGCCAAAAGTAATCATTGAAAAGCAAATTAAGATTTTACAAAAATCTGCAAAACAGGGAGGGAAGACTCCATTCATATTCTACAGTAAAATTTAGTTACCTCTATTGCCACGTGCCCTTTCTGTATCTCACAGACACACTCTAGATGCCCCGTCAGATCCTTTCCTCTGGCGCTTCACACTCCCCCAAGCTTTCCACCCAAACAGAACAGGTCTCCTTTTGTTTTCTTAATCTGTATTCTCTGATCTGTTGGAACTCAAGAAGAAATGTTGGATCTCATTGTAATTCCTTAATAAACTTTTGTCAAAACTGTCAATAAATAAATGTGTGTCACTCTAGAAAAAAAGAGAGAGAAAAGAAAACAGACTTTATATTTTAATAAGACAGAGAGTTGAGCATCCTGTCTTCCTAATTTTCTACTTTATGGTTAGCTTTGCACGTCTAAGACGCAAGACACATATTCCAACCTCTGTGCTAGCATGAGAACAGCTTCCATTTTCATTTCGAGAATTACACAGTGTTTGATTTTTACAGTCCAGGAAGCTAGTGACCCCATGAGTATCTTCAGTTCCTAAAAATAAGCAGATAGAGAAGTAAACAAATAAGCAAAACCAGGGGACCACATTTATTTGCATATATATTTACAAAGTTCTAGTAGAGACTGCAAATATAAAGACATGGAATTAAAGGTGATAATGGCCCATGGGAACAAAATAGTTTTCAATCAGATTTAAAAATAGATTTTAGAAGGGGCTGACAGAGACTGCAGGTGCTCCTGACGTTGTGTGGAAGACAGATTGACCTCCCTGTTGACTGAATAAGTCCAGCATTATTGAATGATCCTATAAAAAAGGCCCTGAACTTTCTGGAAGATCATACCATGCTGGATGTCCTGCCATTCCATGCAAGTGAGGGCAACAGATACATAAAGCTGAGGTGCAGGTTTCTCAGGAGGTAGCTTAGGCTACTCCATTCCTAATCGAAATCCACATCAAGGATTTCCTCTACCCTCCACTTTTGGCAACCTCACCCAGGGATCATTTTGGAACACAATATCATCAGTGTTCCAAATTACTTTTTTCTAAGCTGATTTTCCTCTGCCTGAATCTTCCTACTAATTACTTCGCTTAAAAAAAAAACTCATTGGATGCAATTTGTAAGCTTCCTTATATGTTCAGGAACAAGAAAAATATATAGAGAGAGAACAAGGTGGAGGGGAGAATAATAAGGAGGAGGAGAAAGGAAAAGAGAGTGGTAGTTTTCTGTGTGGCCTTTGTCCTCCACTAGTACACAGCGCTTATCATCACCATGCCCAGAACATAACATGCCTGATAGAAAGGAGAGAGGGAGAATTACCTTGAAGTGGTAATTTATTCATATAACCTCAACTTTCATACTTGTTTGGAAGGTGCCGTAATGTTTATCTTCAGCCACAAGCTCTCTCCTAGTTTCATATCTCCGCTTGTCTGTCTACTAGATTATTTCCACTTGGATGTCTCACTGTCACTTCAAAGTAACCATTTCTAAAATCATTTAAACTGGCTTCATCCGCAAACCAGCTCCCTTTCTCTGCATTCACATTTCTATTAATGACACCAGAACTTTCCAAATCACTCAGCCTAACCCCATGTGCCATCATTGGCTCTTCTTCCCCCTTCTCACCCTCGCACCATCAATGTTTTCATCTTCTCGATTTAATCCCTCTCCTCCATCCCTTCCTTTCCACACTTAACCCTGTCAGGCCCTTATCACGTCACGGGTACCTGGAGTTCTAATGTAAAACTCCAGTGGCTTCAGTTCTTTTGGGCTCATCCTGATTGAGGATATTCTTGAACTGAAAGGAAAAATTACTAAAGGGGATAAACTAAAGAAGAGGTGAAAATTGTAATAATGATAACAATAGTTAACATTTCTTGAGCACTTACTATTTGTCAACTATTTTACTATTAAAAGCCCTTTACATGGATTAACACATTTAAGGCTCACAATGAAACTCTATGAAATAAATACTATTTGTACTTTCCTTATAATAGGCAGAGAACCATGAGAGTAGAAATAAAATTTGCTTGATATACTGGGAGTCAGAGGACCTGGATTCAAGGTCTCAAAATCATTCTTTGTAAAATGAGGGGCTGAGGAGATAATCCTTAAATTCCCCTTCTTGGAAATAATCTAAGATTCTACCTCATAGCTGAGATGAAAAATTTGGTATGAAATCGAAAGAGAATCTGGAATTCCCCAAATTCTATTCTATTCTCAAGGAGTCATTTGTAAAGAAACAATGATTCATTCATTCAAAACATTCGTTGAGCACCACAAAGCACTACCATTGCCAACAGATGGTTGCTGTGTCATTTCACATAGCCTTCTCGTTTGTGTCAACTCTTCCCTTATTTTTGCTAAAGTCTTACCTGACACAGATAACAGGCCAAAGAAAAGAAGAGCTAAGAAAAGATGATGAATCTTCATGGTAAGGCAGCTCAGAAACAACTTAGTGTCTCAAAAACATAAAGCAATATAAATGGAGATGATTTTAGAATCAGAATTCCTGTACTTAGAGACTTTCATGGGTGAGCAGGACCTTACATGCTTTGGTCTTTCTCAGATTTGTGGGGAGCCAACTCCCCATAATCCCTGTATAGTACTTCCTATTTGTTTAGATCATATTATGACATATGTAAGCCCTTATTACATCTTCCCAACACTTCTTGCTCATCCATGTCCCTCCGCACTGTCTCAGTGACCCACCATCAGGGCTTAACTGGGCGTCTCTTCTCACTTAAAAGATCTCTAATTTGATGCCCCCCCTAAGGTGGCACCTTTCTGGACACCTATTCCACTCCCTCTACACAGGAGCAGTGCTTTCCCTTACTCTACATATCTCTTTCCTAGGCTGGGCATCAGGTTCACCAAGACCAGTATTGCCTTGAATACCTCCATGAGGCCATTAATAAACCTGAATCTTCACAGCCCCCAACTCAACTTCCTCTCCTCCTGAGTCCAACGAGCTTTGTTGAAGATTGTCATGTGATTATGCTAATATTTCACTTTCATCTGTTTTCAACTGGGCTCTGGTGGTGGCTTTCCCATTAAGTGTGACAACCACAAGGAAAGGGATTGTATCTTCTCTGACCGTGGGCCTACAGTGTATCTTAACATGGTAATGCTCATAGAAATTTGATGAATTGTTGAAATGACCTTTTCCTCACTTTTTTTTTTGTTACTCTTTTATTGACTCCTCTCATCCCAATGGGGCTGTTCATATCAGAACTAACCCCTGCCGCTCCCTTTTTCATGCAGATTACTTTAAATCTTCCCCTTACTTCTCTCTTTCATTAAAATTTTGAGCCATCACTTGTATATTCCTTCATCTCACCTTCTATCCACATTAGAATATCTGTCTTGACCTCCATCCTTTCTCATCTTTTGTTTCAGAAGACTTGTCACTTCCTCCTTCAAAATTGATGTCATTTTCCTAGGCTCTCTCTCTGATCCTTTTCTACCATTTCCTTCAATCTAAATTTCAGAATCCTCCACTCATTAGGTAGACCACAGTACTTACAGATTGATATCTTGGATCACAATTGCTTTAGACATTTCTGAGGGTGAATGGGGAAGTTGTGTTTAATGTTGGACATACATGGTTAATGCAAGCCTTAGCACAACACTAGAGTCTGTCTGACACAGGAAATTAATGATGAATCCTTCAAATAAGCTATGATTATATATTTTTATCATATATCCTTCTAAAAAAGAATTTAAGGCAGCTTATTCAGTATACACACAAGAGGTTAAAAATGAGCAGATTATAAAATTGGGTTGGGAAAAATAAGATAAAATCATAGGTAAGCTAGAGATGGGCCACGGATTTTGGTTGAGTTTCTTGCAGTAAAAATAAGAGAAACTTAATAGTTATAGAAGTCACCAGGCCAAAGCAATCTTGAGAAAGTAGAACGAAGCTGGAGGCATCATGCTTCCTGATTGAAAACTATATTAGAAAGCTATAGCAATCAAAACAGTATGATATTAGCATAAAAACAGACACATAGATCAATGGAACAAAATAGAAAGCCCAGAAATAAACCCACGCTCATATGATCAATTAATTTACAACAAAGGAATCAAGAATATACAATGGGGAAAGGACAGTTTCTTTAATAAATGGTGGTGGGAAAACTGGATAGCTGCACGCAAAAGAATGAAATGGACCCCTATGTTACATCACTCACAAAAATTAACTCAAAATGGATTAAAGACTTTTGTTTTTTTTTTTTTTTTTTTAAAGATTTTATTTATTCATGTTTTTCCCCCCAAAGCCCCAGTAGATAGTTGTATGTCGTAGGTTCACATCCTTCTAGTTGCTGTACGTGGGACTCGGCCTCGCGTTGGACGGAGAAGTGGTGCCTCGGGGCGCACCCGGGATCCGAACCCGGGCCGCCAGCATCAGAGCGCACGCACTCAACCGCTAAGCCACGGAGCCGGCCCGATTAAAGACTTTTGAATGTAAGACCTGAAACCGTAAAACTCCAAGGCAACATAGGCAGAAAGCTCCTAGATATCGGTCTTGATGACGACTTTCTGGATTTGACACCAAAAGCAAAGGCAACAAAAGTACACAAATGATACCACATCAATCTAAAAAGCTTCTGCACAGCAAATGAAACCATCAAAAAAATGAAAAGGCAACCTACTGAATAGGAGAAAATATTTGTAAATCATACATCTGATAAGGGGTGAATATCCGAAATATATAAAGAACTCATATAACTAAAAAAAAAAAAAAATCTGATTAAAAAATGGACAGAGGATCAGAATAGACATTTTTCCCAAAGAAGATATACAGATGGTCAAGAGGTCCATGAAAAGGTACTCAACATCATTTATCATCAGTGAAATGCAAATCAAGACCACAAAGAGATAGCACCACAGACTTGTTAGAATGACTATTATCAAAAAAACAAGAGGTAACAAGTGTTGGCAATGATGTGGAGAAAAGGGTACCCTTGTGAGCTGTTGGTGGAAATGTAAATTGGTCTAGCCACTATGGAAAACAGTATGCAGTTTCCTAAAAAAATTAAAAATAGGACTACCATATAATCCAGCAATTCCACTTCTGGGTATTTATCCAAAAGAAATGAAAACACTAACTCGGAAAGATATATGCACCCCCATGTTCATTGCAGCATTATTTACAATAGCCAAGTGTCCAAGTGTTGCTATTTACAATAGCAACCTAAGTGCCCATCAATGGATGACTAGATTAAAAAGATGTTGAATATATATAAAATTGAATATTATTCAGACATTAAAAAGAAGGAAATCTCGCCATTCAAGACCACATAATACTTGAGAGTATTATACTAAGTGAAATCAGTCAGACAGAGAAAGAGAAATACCATCTCACTTATATGTGGAATCTAAAAAAGAACAAACAAAACCAACAAACATAGATATAGAGAACAGACTGGTGGTTACCAGAGATGGGAGTAGGGGGTGGACATTATGGGTGAAGGTAGTCAAAAGATACAAAGTTCCAGTTATAAAATAAATAAGTCCTGGGGATTTAATGTACAACATGGTGACTATAGTTAATAATAGTGTATTGTATTTGAAAGTTGCTAAGAGAGTGGATCTTAAAAGTTCTCATCACAAGAAAATTTTAACTATGTGTGGTGATCAACGTTAAGTAGACTTGATTGTAACTACGAGTGGTGATGGATGTAAAGTAGATGAATATCAAGATATATGCTGATCATTTCACAATACAGTAATGTGTCACTTAATGATGGAAACACGTTCTGAGAAATGTGTTGTTAGGCGATTTCATCACTGTGTGAACATCATAGAGTGTACTTACACAAACCTAGATGGTATAGCCTACTACACACATAGGCTATATGGTACTAATCTTATGGGACCACAATCGTATATGCTGTCTGTCCTTGACCAAAATGTCATTATGCGGTATGTGACTGTATATACAAATATCAAATCATTTTGTTGTACACCTAAAACTAACATAATGTTATATGTCTATTATATTTCACAAAAAAAAATAATAAGAAATTTTAAAAAAGCAATTTGATGAAAGCAGGCTATATGATGCCAAATAATATGGCCCATATTTGCAGCTCTCTAAGTATTTGACTCAATCAAGGTTTGACATATGGAAAACCTTTAGCCTTTCATAGTTAGAAATCTCTTTGAGAATTTAATGAAATGTAGGCCTTCCACCTATAAAAAGAAAGAAATGCACCCATGCACATATCCACAAAAGTCCATACACAACGTAAGAAGGTTTCACAGGCTCCCCCCACCTCAAGCCAACACCTAAATGGTACACGGATCCCAGGTTGAGGACCTCTGTTGTAGAAGAAACCAGAAAAAAGAAGAAATAAGAGATCAAAAAGCTCAGCAAGACTGGGGAGTCAGAAAGCAGGCCAACAAGCTGGATGGCAAGGAATCATAAACAAGAACGCTCAATAAAACCGAAGGATAAGACATGGCCAACATTTTGCCCTCAGAATACCAGTGCACACAACCTATTATCATAACAGAAATATAACCTTAAAGGCCAAGGGGTCACCAAGTCCCCCTACCTCCTCACCCCTGCCTTCTCCAAATAGACTGTACAGCAGTCACAGGACAATAACAAATCTTCCTTAATAATTAGAGAACCTTACTATCCTACTCACAATCCCCTTGTATTTCCTGAGGCATCAGCCAATTCCAGGGCATGACCATTCTGAGGCCTTGGAGGCAGGATAAGTGGACTGTGGTGGGAAGTCTATTGGAAGTTCAATAAGAAGGACTAATGGTGGTTGGTGGGGAAAGGGAACGAAGGCAGATATATGAGCAAGTACTACCACCAGGATAGGGGTGGAGAGTAGATTTAATTTGATCTGTATTAGTTAGGATTAGGTTTAGCTATGAAAAATATAAATTTAAAATAACAGTGACTTAAACATGTTAGAATTTTATTTCTTTCTCTCATAAAGCCTGGAGGTAAACTATCCGGGGCTGAACGGTGGCTCCATGATCAGCAGTCTCCTTCTGTGCTATTGCTCCATCATACTCAAGACACGGATCCAAGATGGCTGCTCAATCTCCAACAGTCTTTTTGCATTCCAGTCAACAGGAAGGAAGAAGTGTGAGGAAGGACACACTCCTCCTCTTTAAGGAAACTTCTTGAGATTGCACATAACACTTCCACTTACACTTCATTGACTAGAACCTAGTCATAATGGCCAAACCTAATTGCAAGAGAGGCGTGGGAATTTACTCTTGATTCTTAACAGCCTTGTGTCCAGCTATAAATTGGGAGCTTTATTACTGAGTAAAAAGGGTATAATGTATATTGAGGTAGCTAACTTATAGTCTCTACCATGCTATGAGACTTTTCTCAAGATTCTCCATCTCCCTACAATATAGAGATACCATGTCAACATGAAAACAGATGGGGAAAAATCAACACACCTGCTTGTCTTGGGGATTTTAAGAAGCTTTACCTTCATAAGCTGGGATTTCATATAAGCTTCTGGAGGGAGGAAGGAACTATTCCCAAGGAAACACAACCAAATCCTGAATTAAGACAGGAAGGCAAAGTCTAGTATCCATCTCGTGGGCGTATGCTGTAGAGTAAATAAGTTAATACAAGTATGATGTTATTTATGCCTAGAACATATTATGTCCTGTACAACTGTGTGCTGTTATTATTAGGTGTTATATTTTACTCATTAGATGAGGGTCTCAGCACCTCAACGTGCATCTCTCTGTCCTCCAGGGTCTGTCTGGTGCCAAGGAGCAGGAATAGCCCACATTCTGGCCCTTCCCAGCTGGCTCTGTCTTACTGCTATTAACTAGATTACAATCATTGAGTCCCTCTCTGAAAGGGCACAAAGAAGACAGAGAACACCTTCGTTCTTTAAGCAGAAGACAAATGACAGGTTCTAGATATTTAATAGAGAGGTAAAGTAGTAAAACGACTCCAATCTAGAAAGAATAGGTTAAAAAAATAAAACTTCTGGTGTATACAAATAAATTAGTGGCTTAGACTGTAAGTCCTTTTGTGGGCAGAGACTATATCTATTCAACAGTGTGTACCCAGAAGGTAGCGCTGTGCCTGACATAAACACTTAACACATATTTCTTGACTAAATAAATAAACGGTAAACACCTTAAGAAGTTCCAGAAGTTTACTTCAATACTTTGACTGAAGTCACAAAGAAGTGAGTAGGAACTTCAGGCTATTTTCCTGAGTTTTCCCAAGTCTGGCCCTCCTGCCAAGAGGGAAGACAGTAAAGAGAAACCCACCTTCTCCACACTCCTTGCACGTTGGTATCTCCTCTGAGAAACACTTGTGAATGGCAAAGATTTGCTCCAAATTCTTTGACAGTCTCCCTTGGAGCCTAACTTTTTTTTTTAAGTTTTGTTTTCAAATTTAAAATATATCTTGATAATACATTTCAAAATGTTATAATATATTCTTATTCTCCGTGTGTCAACCATTTTTTCTTAGTCTTACACAGCTTTAGCAACATATATTTGGCACTTTTTGGTTTTTTTTACCTCTGCAATAACATGCCTAAAGTCGAAAAAAGACAATCCATTCTTAATAATCACATATATTACTTGAGTTCAAAATGCATAGGAATAAAGAGTTGTTTTGAGATCTTAAAATAAATATATATATAATTTTGACCTACAGACATTGCAGAATGCTTTTAATGAAAGATTTGATGCCATGATGCAGACAAACCATCTAGCTTATGTCAATCCTGCAGAATGGGGCTTCTGTGAAACAATATGCAAAGCTACCAATTTCAAGGGCTTTATTGTAGGTTCAAATGCCTAAAATCAGATGAGGAGACTCCCTCCATTTTAAAATTGAGGTTTCTGACCTAAATAAAAATCCATCAAAAGGCAATTTTTATGCTAAAGAGGAAATAGAAATATTCTACATTAAAATTTAGAACAGGGAACATCAAGCCATTCAATATTTTAGTTCTGTACTGTATTCAGTTAAGGTAGAGTGTAACAGATGAGAGAGAGGGGAAAAAAAGGAAAATCTAAAAAGTAGGTGGATGAAAATTTAGTATTCATCATATTCTGAAAGGACAAAAGTTGAGCAGATTCATCAGTACTACTTTAAGTTATCCCTAACCTCAGAAAAATCTAACTTATTTTGAAACTATTTTTATTTTCCTAATTTTTAACTGGACCAAAAAAACAGGCTTTACAAAGTTTGTGACCATTGAATGAAAACCAAACTTTAGTAATATTAATCACATTATTTAAGTGGTTCCCATTTGGGTCCCACAAAAAATTTCTGAATAAACATAGTCAAAAACTTTTGACAAAGAATGGCAAAGATGATAGTCAGTTTCCAAACATGATGCCAATTGATGCTGCATGCTTAGAGCTTTGTCTCAACTCAACAACCTCTTTCTACAGTCACTCTTCTGCTCCTTTTAGTATTATCCCAGGTAAAGGATTTTTTTCTCAGACTCATCAACATGATATTGTATAAATAAATTGTGACTCATTCATCAAAGGAAGGTATAGAGTAGATAAAATTATAAACTGGGATTAATCCTAAATGTTATGTGTTCAGCAAAAGCAAAAGAAATTTGCAAAAGAATACATACAGTATGATCCAATTACATAAAGTTTAAAAACTTTATATAAACTCTGGGTTGCTTGTGGGCATGTATAAATGTAGTAAATAGAAAAGCATGATGAATACATAATTTAGGATAGTAGTTGTCTCTGGTGAGGGATACATAAGGGACTTAATATCTGAAATATTTTATTTCTTAAAAAAATTATGAGGCCAACATTACCCTGATACCAAAACCAGACAAGGACAACACAAAGAACATCATAGGCCAATATTGCTAATGAACATAGCTGCAAAAATCCTCAACAAAATATTGGCAAACTGAATACAGCAATACATTAAAATGATCAAGTGGGATTTATACCAGGGACGCAGGGATGGTTCAACATCTGAAAATCAATCAGCGTGATACACCACATTAACAAAACGAGGGATAAAAACCACATGATCATCTCAGTGGATGCAGGGAAAGCATTTGACAAGATCCAAGATCCATTTATGATAAAAACTCTCAACAAAATGAGTATAGAAGGAAAGTACCTCAACTTAATAAAGGCCGTATTTGAGAAACCCACAGCCAACATCACACTCAATGGGTAAAAACTGAAAGCCATCCTTCTGAGAACAGGAATAAGACAAGGGTGCCCACTCTCACCAATCTTATTCAACAAAGTTCTGGAGGTTTTGGCCAGAGCAATTAGGCAAGAAAAAGAAATAAAATGTTGGAATTGGAAAGGAAGAAGTGAAACTCTCACTGTTTGCAGATGACATGATTCCATACATAGAAAACCCTAAAGAATCCACCAGAAAACTATTAGAAATAATCAACTACAGCAAAGTTGCAGGGTACAAAATCAACTTACAAAAATCAGTTGCATTTCTATATACTAATAACAAACTAGCACAAAGAGAACTTCAGAATACAATCCCATTTACAATTGCAACAAAAAGAAGAAAATATCTAGGAATAAATTTAACCAAGGAAGTGAAAGACCTATACACTGAAAACCACAAGACATTATTGAAAGAAATCGAAGATGACATGAAGAAATGGAAAGATATTCCATGCTCATGGATTGGAACAATAAACATAGTTAAAATGTCCATATTACCTAAAGCAGCCTATAGATTCAATGCTTTTCTAATCAGAATCCCAGTGACATTTTTCGCAGAAGTAGAACAAAGAATCCTAAAATTTATATGGAACAACAAAAGACTCCAAATAGCCAAAGCAATCCTGAGAAAAAAGAACAAAGCTGGAGGCATCACAATTCCTGACTTCAAAATATACTACAAAGCTGTAGTAATTAAAACAGCATGGTTCTGGCACAAAAACAGACACATAGATCAATGGAACAGAATTGAAAGCCCGGAAATAAAACTGCACATCTATGGACAGCTAATCTTCGACAAAGGAGCCAAGAACATATAACGGAGAAAGGAAAGTCTCTTCAATAAATGGTGTTGGGAAAACTGGACAGCCACATACAAAAGAATGAAAGTAGACCATTATCTTACACCATACACAAAAAATTAACTCAAAATGGGGGCCAGCTTGGTGGCGTAGTGGTTAAGTTTGCATGCTCTGCTTCGGCAGCCTGGGGTTTGCAGGTTTGGATCCCAGGCGCGGACCTACATACAGCTCATCAAGCCATGCTGTGGTGGCTTCCCACATACAAAATAAAGGGAGATTGGCACAGATGTTAGCTCAGTGACAATCCCCCTCAAGCAAAAAGAGGAAGATTGGCAAAAGATGTTAGTTCAAGGCCAATCTTCCTTACCAAGTAAATAAATAAATAATCAATAAATAAAATAAATAAATAAAATTAACTCAAAATAGATTAAAGACCTGAAACCATAAAACTCCTAGAAGAAAATATAGGCAGTACACTCTTTGACATCAGTCTTAGCAACATATTTTCGAATGCTGTGTATCCTCAGGCAAGGGAAACGAAAGAAATAATAAACAAATGGGACTACATCAGACTAAAAAGCTTCTGCCAGGCAAAGGAAACCATAAACAAAATGAAAAGACAACTCACCAAGTGGGAGAAAACATTTGCAAATCATATATCTGACAAGGGGTTAGTTTCCGAAATATATAAAGAACTCATACAACTCCACAACAAAAAAACAATCCAATCAAAAAATGGGCAGAGGATATGAACAGACATTTTTCCAAAGAAGATGTACAATGGCCAACAGGCACATGAAAAGATGTTCAACATCACTAATTATTAGGGAAATGCAAATCAAAACTACAGTGAGATATAACCTTACACCTGTCAGAATGGCTACAATTAACAAGACAAAAAATAACAAATGTTGGAGAGGATGTGGAGAAAAGGGAACCCTCAGACGCTGCTGGTAGGAATGCAAACTGATGCAGCCACTGTGGAAAACAGTACGGAGATTTCTCAAAAATTAAAAATAGAAATACCATACAGTCCAGCTATCCCACTACTGGGTATTTATCCAAAGAACTTGAAATCAAGAATTCAAAGAGATTTATGCACCACTATGTTCATTGCAGCATTATTCACAATAGCCAAGACGTGGAAGCAACCCAAGTGCCCATCAACTGATGAATGGATAAAGAAGGTGTGTTATATAACGGAATACTACTCAGTCATAAAAAAAGACAAAATCACCCCATTTGCAAAGACATGGATGGACCTTGAGGGTATGATATTAAGGGAAATAAGCTAGACACAGAAAGACAAAGACCACGTGATATCCCTCATATGTGGAAGATAAACACGTGGATAAAGAGAACAGATTAGTGGTTACCAGAGGGGAAGAGGTGGGGGGTGAGCAAAGGGGTAAAGGAGCACGTATATATGGTGACAGATGAAAACTAGAATATTGGTGGCGAGCACGATGCAGTCTATAATGAAACTGATACATAATAATGTACATCTGAAATTACACGATGCTATAAACCATTATGACCTCAATAAAATAACTGAAAAAAAATTATCTGAAGCAAATTTGGCAAAATATTAGGATTTGTCTAAGTTGTGTAGGAAATACAGACATCTTTCTCTACACTTTTCTGTTTGCTTGCTATAATTTATAATTTCAAGAAAGAAAGAAAGTAAATAAGTTAATTGTTCAGATCAAGTAGCTGGAAAAACAATAACAAAATATCTCCAAAAAAGAAGGAAAAGGAATTTATAAAGATGTAATTAAAAAGAATGATATACAAAACATAAAGGAGTAAAATTGATCAATAAAATCAAAAGATAGCACTTTGAGAAGTCCCATAAAATAGATAACAGCTTTGAATCTTTTAGTAAATATAAAAGAGAAAAAATAAACACCATCCATGATGAGAAAAGAGATATATCTACAAATACAGAGGAGACTGTTTAAACTATAAAAGAATACTAAAGTTTCTAATACCAATTAATTTGAAAATATAGATGAAATGATTTTCTCTTAAAAGTATAGATTATCAAACTGAACCAGATAGAAGAAAAAAGCACGAATGTGGCAATAACTGTAAAAATAATTGCAAGAGTTGTCAAAGTTTTATCCTAAAAATAGGCTCCAGTCCCAGATAGTTTTTTGGTTTTTTTTGTGTGTGTGTGAGGAAGATCAGCCCTGAGCCAACATCCATGCTAGTCCTCCTCTTTTTGCTGAGGGAGACCGGCGCTGAGCTAACATCTATTGCCAATCCTCCTCCTTTTTTTTCCCCAAAGCCCCAGTAGATAGTTGTATGTCATAGTTGCACATCCTTCTGGTTGCTGTATGTGGGACGCGGCCTCAGCATGGCCGGAGAAGCGGTGCGTTGGTACACGCCTGGGATCGAACCCGGCCGCCAGTAGCGGAGCGCGCGCACTTAACCGCTAAGCCACTGGGCCAGCCCCCAGATAGTTTTATAAGTTTTACTAAACCTATAAGGGGCAGGTAATTACTATGTTATGTAAACTCTTGCAGAGCATAGAAAGCATGAATATTTTCCTATATCATTCTATGAGAATAGCCTAATTTTATAGCAGAAATAAATGAGAATAGCTCAAAAATAGAACACTATAGATAATCTCATTTAAGAATATTGATGTAGAAATCCCAAGTAAAATATTATCCAACTAAATCCAGAAGTTTATTTTTAAAATAATACATCAGAACTATCAGAGACGTTAGTCATTCTTCTGGGCTACTTGGTATCTGACAACCTTTCCTTTGTTTGGGAAATTCTAAATCTCCCATCATAGAGGCTGCCCATGCCACATATTTTCTTTCCCAGCTTCCCCCAAAGCTAAAGCAAGAAGTACATGGCCTCGGCATTGCCTATCAGATATCAGCACTCCAGACTTTGAGTTGGAAGCAACTGACATTAAGAAGCAGAGATTGCTCAGAATTCATTTGTTGTGCAGTAGAGGCTACACCCAAGTACAAAGATGGTGGGGCCGAAGGGAGAATCCACTGTCCCTCTTAGGCGAAAAGTTGTGGTGTCTGTGCTCAGCAGTTTCTGCAATGTGTCTTTGCTGGACCAGTTCTACAAAATAATGTGAGGCTTTAGTCTGGACCACGTAGCCTACATGCCTGATTCTTTTGACTTCCCAGAGATTCCAGGAGTTCTCTGATAGCTTTTTATAAATTGCTTTTCTGCTTAACTTAGCATGAGTTGGTTCTGTTGCTTGCAATTAAAAACATGTACTAATATGCTGACAAAGTAGAGTTTATCCTAGTAATGCAAGGATAATTTAACACTAATAAATCAATGTGATTCACTATATGAACAGATTAAAAAAGAAGGGCCATAGATTATACAGCCCAAGACCATTTGATGAAGTTCAACACCTCTTATTGACTAAAAACAATACAACACAAATCTTATCAAGCTAGGAATAGAAGGAAGTTTTCTTAATTTATAAAGGATATCTATCAGAAACAGAGAGCAAACATCATATTCAATGTGAACACGTTGAAAGTACTTCCATTGGTGTCATGAACAGGACAAAGATGTCCATTCTCATCAGTACTATTCAGCTATGTACCTGAGATCCTGCCCAACACAATTAGATAATTAAATAAACAAGATAAATAGTAGAAAAGTGATCAAACTATCATTATTTGCAAAGAATCATGAGTGCTTACCTAGAAAATCAAGAGAAACCAACAAAGAAACTGTTAAGGGTTTAGTAACATAGGCAGATATAAGATCAGTGTATAAACACATCTGTAGCATTGTGATATACCAGTAATAATCTGGGTATATATAATATGGGATAATATAGGAAGACACCTATCAAAAATGTTCAAAATATATATGATGAAAACAAAACTTAGGGATGTATAATTATATTTGAATAAATACTGAGATGCGTCTTTTTTTGGATGGTTTCCTCCAAATTAATCCATTAATTTAACGTAAATTCATTCAAAATCCCAACAAGACTTTTTTTGTCTATGTAATTTAACAAGCTGAATCTAAAGTTCGTCTGGAAGAAAAATACTCAATAATATCCAAAATGTTTGGAAAAGGAAAAGAATAAGAAAGAATTGTCCTAACATTTATTCAACTATGTTATGGATCCTTGATAATAAAAACAGAATTGAATTGGCACTGAGATATACCAAAGCAGATCAATGAAACAGACTAGAGAGTCTAGAATTCAGATTTATGAAAATGGATTATTTGATGAAGTTAATGTTTAATATCTGTGTGGAAATGTTGAACTTTTTGAAATATGGTGTGACAACTGGCTATACCTTAGAGTGGGGGAGAATTAAATCTCTTCTCCCCACCAAACATTAAATTAAATATCTAGCCATTCATTCTGGTTTACTCCCTGTAAACTGCCTGTTCAATCCTTGCCCATCGTTCTATTTGGCTACTTATCTTTTTCTCACTGATTTTCAGGAGTTTCTAGTATTCTAGATAATCTTTGTGGGTGTAAATGTTGCACCTAGTCAACTAACCTTTTCTAAGATTAGCAAAACTCCTTAATTTTTATGCTAAAATCCATCCATTTTAAAAGCTTCTTATATGGAAATAATTTTAAGAAAAGTTGCAAGAATAAGAGTTTAGAAAGAACACTCATATACCCTTTACTCAGACTAACCTATCATTAAGAACAACAACAAAAAATTTAATATCTAAGCACAAAAGAATTTGAAAAAAAAATGAGAAAAGTTTTAAAATCTTGGGAAGGGAAGGGTCTTGCTAAGCAAGACACAAAACCCAGAAACTATGAAAAAAAAAAGGCTGAGAAATTGGACTACACCAAAACTTAAAACTTCTTTACAGTAAAAGGTACCATGAAGAAAGTTTTAAAAAAGGGGGGAGGGAGGACAGACTAGCAGAAAATATTCAATAACATATAGCAGATGAGGGTTTGTATCCATAATACGTAAAGAGCACATACTCATAAAAAGAAGCTTTCACTTTTTCACTTATTACCCCATATACTTCTATACTGTTTTCATATTTAACAAGAATTTTCTCATATATTGTTTTTATAATTAAAAAGCTAAAAAGAAATTTTAATGTAGGAAGTGACATCACTCTTCACCAAGATTGTCTATCTCAGCTTTTCTATTTAAAAATATCTCAAGTTCAAGATGTCAAGGTCAATAAAAAATATTGTCCCATTTACTCAGTTATTTAGGTTTAAGATAATCTTACTTAGAATGAGGAAATTATGCATTATATATGTCCGTTCCCTGTTGCAACATTAATAAAGGAAAATAATGTTGCCATTACTTCCAGTCAAGATGAATTTGCAACTTGGGCTTCTTTAATATTCTTAAACTATAATTCACAAATGCTGATAAACGGTTTGTAAACAGTGGTGCTATATTATCAAAATAACTTAGGATACCAGAAATAAATTAGTGGCCTTGTCTCGTATTAACATGACTGATAAAGTACTGCAGTGCCAATCTTGGAAACAAATTCACACAAACTTGGCTCGAAACAATGGAAATTTATTCTCTCACAGTTCAAGAGGCCAGAGTCTGAAATCAAGGCGATGGCAGAGTTGGTTCCTTCTGGAGGTTCCAAGGGAGAATCTGTTCCATAACTCTCTGCTAGCTTCTGGTGGCTGCTGGCTTGGTATTCCTCACCTTGTGGCTACCCTCCAATCTCTGCCTTTGTCTTCACATGGCCTTTTTCTGTCTCTCCTCTATATCTGTGTGTCTCTGGGTCATCTCCTTTTCTGTCTCTTATAGTAATACTTGTCACTGGATTTAGGGTCTATCCTAAATCTAGGACAATCTCATCCCAGAATGCTTAACTTAATTACATTTGTAAGATCGTATTTCCAAATAAGGTCACATTCACAGGTACCAGGTTCGGGACTTAGCCATGTCTTTTGAGGATACATAATTTAACCCACTACAGGCATCAAAGCAGGAAAGGTCCCTGTGCTGAGAAGACTGGAGAAGGCTGAATGGAGGAGGTGGCACCTCGCTGGGGCCTTGACGTATGTCCAAGAATTTGAGAAATGAAGAGCAGAACATAGAACTTTAGAGAAGTAGGAAAGTGTTAGAAGTGGTGGGTCTGGGGGAAGGGCAGAGTCAGGTGTAGTATTCCTCAGAGGGATGGCTGGAGGCTCCACTAGCTTATGAAGGATGTGCCAAATTATGTCTGGATATTTATCAGGAAGTCAGAATGCTTTTCTAAAAAATAGAGTGGACCAGATATATCCTTTATAATAAAGTTATTTGTTTCTAGAAATAACAAAATCTCCACATGAGGGGTTTTTTTTTCTTGAAATTTTTGTTTCCATATATTATTTTGAAATATTTTTTTTCCAAATTAAGCTTTTTTTTTTTTTTGAGGAAGATCGGCCCTGAGCTAACATCTGCCAATCCTTCTCTTTTTTTCTTTTTGCTGAGGAAGACTGGCCCTGGGCTAACATCCATGCTCATCTTCCTCTACTTTATATGGGACACCGCCACAGCATGGCTTGACAAGTGGTGCATCGGTGCGTGCCCCGGATCTGAACTGGCAAACCCGGGGCCACTGCAGCGGAGTGCGTGCACTTAACCGCTTGCGCCACCGGGCCGGCCCCTAAAATATTTTAGATAGTTATTAGTGGGAAAAATGAATTTCCATAGAATATTAGATAAAAACTAGTTGCCCTGAAAGTCTCTTGCTTGAGCGGGAGATCAGGCTTATCTATTACAGGCTGAACGTGCTTAGGATTGCGCGAAGAACAGCTCCATCTAATCATCAGGTGCAGGCTGGTTGATGACTTTTTGGTCATTGGGAAAGAATGTCAACTCTTGCATCTGTGGGAGGCATTGAGGGTGGTAGTTAAGGACAACAGTTATTA
The DNA here is from genome assembly GCF_057802395.1 of Ceratotherium simum simum. NCBI lineage: Eukaryota > Metazoa > Chordata > Mammalia > Perissodactyla > Rhinocerotidae > Ceratotherium > Ceratotherium simum. Next base: position 71,749,241 of record NC_141900.1, on the reverse strand, counting down.
AACAGTCTTCCTTCAAATCCTGGCTCTACTCTTGTTCCTTTACCAGCTATGTAATTTTGAGCAAGTTACTTCGTTTCCTAGTCTCTAAAAAAGGGTAACAATATTACCTAACTCATATGTTTATTGAGAGGACTAAATGAGATGGCATGTTAGGGGCTGCCATAACAAAGGACCACAAACTAGGCGGCTTAAAACAACAGAAATTTATTGACTCACAGCTCTGGAGGCTAAAAGTCCAAAATTAAGGTTGGTAGGACTATGCTCCCTCTGAAACCTGCAGGGGAGAATTCTTCCTTGCCTCTTCCAGCTTCTGGTGTTTGCTGGCAATGCTTGGTAGTTCCTTAGCTTGTAGATGCATCACTCCAATCTCTGCCTCTGTCGTTACATGACTGTTCTCCCTGAGTGTTTCTCTCCTCTTCTAATGAGGATGCCCAACATGCTGGGTTAAGGGCCCACCCTACACCAGCATGGCCTTATCATCATTTAACTAATTATATTTGCAACCACCCATTCCCAAATAAAGTCCCATTCTGAGGTACTAGGGGTTAGGATTTCAACAGATTTTGGGAGAAGGGGGGAAATACTCAACCCATAAGAAATGGTATTTGAAAATCCCTCGGCGCTCAGTAAGTACTCAATAAACATTTGCTATTTTCACAAAGACAGAAGAAGGCAACAATTTTGATCAAGATTGACATTGTATTATCTTGCAGTTGGCAGGCACTTAGTAAAGGTTGTTGATATGATGATTTCGTATGTGTTTATATTTTTATTTTAGGGGTTTATATAAGCTCAATGTAGCTGTCTGCCAAACTAGAAACAGAATCCTTCAGTACGGGAAATATGCCCTCTGCTTGTCTTGTATGGTCCAGAGTTTACACAGATATCTTATAAGAGTTTAAATGCCAGGTGAATAGATAAACACACCTTATAACCACAGCTCTGTAGTGTGTAAAGCACGTACAATGTCATTAAACTTGTTATTCAAATTATTTAATTTATGTTTAGAAACAAAAGTCTGACAACCCCACCTTCCCTGAGGTGAGTTGAGGCTTCTTCATCTCCTTGGTGGAATCCTTCTTACTAACACACAGAACCTGACAAGTTCTTCCAGAAGCCATACCCTTCCCCATGTTGCTCTATTCTTGGCATTTCTCATTTTCTATTTTGCAATAGGAAAAAGGAAAAAAATGCTTTTCTTTGTAAACATTTTGATAGTGATTTAAAAATACAAAGGATTGATGGGAGGAGTGCCAAAATTGAATTAAATTGTAAGATTTATCAAGATGAAAATCTCCCAGTCAGAATTAAATGGTTTTAGGGATTCTGGAATCTGTTGTAAATACAAAATCAGTTCAATTATCAGATGAGGAAATATATGTGAAGAAACTCTTCATATCAAAATCTTATTTTATTTCCTTAAAGGTACTTTCAAAAGTTGTTTCTGGGACAAATGGCAACTTTGTATCTCAAATGTCTTTCAAAACCAATCTATGGCAAAAGCCAGACTGTAAAAATTTAGGAAAGGTACACTGACAAAGGAAATGTTAAATAAGCAAACTCAACCATTATAAGCTAATGTTAAGTATATATAATGGAAAGGAGCAAATGAGAACTAAGATGGAAGGGAATGTAGAAAAAGAAGAAAGTATTACTGTCTTCTATATGGGAAAAAATTAGGCATAAGAATTCAAGTAGAGAAAGATGACCCAGGCAGTTCTGGGAGAACCTTTAGATAGCAAGACAGCTTCCATAGAATGAGAATTCTAGGAATGTTTAAGAAGAGGAAGCCAGGGAGAAGGAGCTGGAAGATGAGGAAACCGTCATGAAGAGGGGAAAATCCTACACTAAACTATTTACATTCACTGTTGCTAGCTATAGTTAAAATACTAAGGTTAGTTGGCAGAACCAAAGCTTAGAATAAAAATGATTGAGCTCTGTTAAAGGTAGAGGGCGACTTGCCTAAATATACCCAGATGTTTACTTTTCTTTAAATCTTGATTTCCAACGGAAGATGTTGAGAGAGAACAGAGTGTACTTGAACCAGGGATATGGCAGGTCTGGGTTATAGGCTTGATTCTGTCTCTTATTAGCTCTGTCTCCTTGGATAAACCACGGAAGCTCCCTGCTTTCTAAGTGTTGTCATTGATGATTTGTTTCTTTTTGTATGGTTCAGAATATACTAATCAAAAATCTAAAATGATATGACTAAGTTTATGGATTTGTTATTTTAATGGAGATAGATAGGTGATTCTGTGAATATATATATATACAGGAGTAATATTCAAAATATTTCACAACCAGCTCAGCATCAACTAATCATAACAAAGGCTGGCTGCAAACAACCAGTATGGTTACACCAATATACGTCTCCTGAATATCAGATCTGCAAGGAAAACAGATGATAGATAAGAATAGATAGCTAGATAGATAGATAGGTAAATCGACTTGAGTGTAAAGATAGCCACTCATACTTTCAATTAAACCAAATCTGTATTCACACCATAAAAATATAACCCATGTGCTAGTATTCACCAGGTAGTAACTTTCCTGCATCGTAGACCTGGTGAGTAAGAGGAAATACATAGCTTCAGGGAAGAAGGGAAGGAAGGAAGGAAGGAAGGAAGGAAGGAAGGAAGGAAGGAAGGAAGGAAGGAAGGAAGGAAGGAAGGAAAGAAGGGAGGGCAGGAGGGAGGGTGGGAGGGAGGGAGGGAGAGAGAAACAACTATATTTAGGGATCATGATTCCTACATGCAGCAGAGGTTCTGATTAGACTATAGCCAGAACTTGGAATTGCTTGGCAAGTAAACACTTATTCTCATCCTCTGATTTACATAGGAGCTAAGGAGCCTTTGGGGGAAAAAATCTTTAATCACAAGTCAAATTCAGATGTACAAAGTTCAAAGACTTATCTGATGAACCCCGGCAAGAAGCAGGGGACTGGGAGAATCCAGGTGGCCCCTGAAAGAGAACACCCCCCTAGAGAAGGAAGAGGCTGGCGTGGGGCCCGATTTAGCTGGCAGAAAGGAGTGGTTCTGGATGCAGCCAGCAACAGGGTACAGCTGCGAGGCAGCATCCTGTGAGTAAGAACATAACCTCTGGACTCTTCTGATAAGGGCTTCTGAACTGCCTCTAGCATCACCTCCTGTGTGACCTTGGCAATTATGTAGCATCTCTAGACTTCAGTGTCTTTATCTGTAAAATGGGGATGGTAATGATCACAGTCCCTGTACCATAGGGTGGCTGTGAGGATGAATGGAGGTATTGCATGTAAAGCCCTTAGAGAGAACTTAACACATATTACCTGTTTTTACCCTGGAAGCCCAGGTACATTTGGAAGAGAAAATGTGAGTTGTTTGTGTGTGAACTGAAAAACCTAATAATGATAACAATAATAACAGCAAGAAACATCACAACAGCCTTTCTCTATTCTGTATCATTTAGGGACTCTGCTCAGGGTGCCCTACCCCCACTCCACTTAGTCCCGTCCCTCCTCAGAGGAGGCCATTTTTCTTTTCCCTTCTAAGAGAGCAGCTCAGGCTTGGAGCTGTAGAACTTTGGGCTTCCCTCACTTTGGGGGAGAATGTAAAGCCCTTGATTTGAAAGCTGACGCCCCCAGAGCTGGATTGTCTGGGGGAAAGAAGCTCGTAGCGTTGAATGAGGTGGGAACAGCCTACCTGAGGGAGATGGAGATCATTGATGGAGCAGAAAGGGGCCTTACTCCCTGTTCCCATCAACATTCAGCTTTTATAATTAAACAGAACAAACTATTATTAAAGAAGAACATCTTTATAATGATCTAAAGTTGCTGCCTATAGCCATCTAAAACAGGTTGAAGAACTGGCTTGGCGGTGCTCACAGGGTTGAGGAAACGAGAACCACCTGCAGAACAATTGAAGCCACATGGCACTGCCCAGGGTCCAAGTCACAAGTCAAGGATGTCACAGATGAAGAAGGCCTGGATTAAGTCTAGGAGAGATGGAAGTAGGATCAAGGTCATATAGAATCGGGTACCAGATCAGCATCCAGAATTAACACAGGAGGTAGCTCTCCAACCCTGGGTGCATCTGGCCTGCTGGCTCCCGAGCAATGGAGCCAATCAAAGACTGACCCTGTGAGAGGGCCCACCACATGATATAGGATTAAGCTTACCCAAAACATTGGGAAGAGGGAAGGAGTTTGCTAGAGGTCACTTTTTAAATATTGGGGAAATAAATTGCTTAAATTATTAGTTCGCAAGTTGACTATTTTGAGTTTTTTTCTATGTCATTCATTGATATAAAAAGAAAATGCCAATTATAGCCAAAGTCACTATTTTAAATTGTTAAAAGTGTCGTAAGCAGGTTCTCAAAATTAATAAGTCAACTAGAAACACATGTATGCTCTTATCAAGAGTTAAATATGCAGTTTGGGGTGAGGATGTGGGGCCATAAGAAATATAATCATGAAAACTTTTTTTTGTATGAGAGGTTCACTTTTGTTTTTGAAATATAAAAATTGGCATCTTTATTATTTCTAGTCTACTCTGTATCCTTATGTGATTATGAGTTTACAGGTAAAAGCAGTTACCGTGGTAGCCAGAGTCTTCCCTTCCTAAATAGAGGAAACATGAGTAATGCTTTAGACCCATTGTTTTCAACTCTGTTCCTTCTATATGTCTCTTCTCCATTAATATTACAGCATTAAGATGATCCACAACACACTTAAACCTTTTGCTTTGACTATCAAGATGACTCAGCCACCCTGTCTTGTAAATAATAATGTTTTGACATTTACAAATTACTCCTGTCAACTAAAAAGTGGTTAAAGTGAAAATTACCCAGTACTGGCAGACATTCATGTGACCTAAGGTTTGGGTTTTTTCTTAGGCTTTATAACCTTGACAGTTAATTTTGCGGGCCTCTTTTAAAGCCTGTCATTTAGCACAAATTGACATTTAAGCAGCTTTTTAAAGCTTTAGTATAAAAATGTTAAAACAGCCTGAGTTTTTTCCTATTAACATTGGCTATTATTTATTGTTGTACTCAGAGAAGTGAATCATCAATTTTCCCCTTTCAACATTTTCTTAGGAACTGGAGGCAGTGGAGAAGATAGGACATCCTCAGTTAATTTTATTTTCTTCCTTAAAAAGAAAAAAATAAACTGCTTAGATTAACATTAAAATCTTTTGTACAACAAAGACACTACAAAATGACGGCAAGCCATCATCTGAGAGTTGTGATGTATTTAACAACAAAGGATTAGTGTCCAGAATGAATATATATATGGATTATATATATTATGTAATATATATATGGATTATATATATTATATGAATATATGTGTGTATATTTTATATATATATACATATGTATATATGTGTAGGTATATATATATGTAATGCCAAATAATGATGTTTTGGTCAAAAATGGACCACGTATATAAGGGTGGTCCCATAAGGTTGGTACCATATAGCCTAAGTGTGTAGTAGGCTATACCATCTAGGTTTATGTAAGTATACTCTATGATATTTGCATGACAAAATTGTCTACTGACATATTTCTCAGAATGTATCCCCATTGTCAAGCGATGCATGACTCTGTGTGTGCATATATATATATATTTATATATTTTTATTTCTACAAATTATTACAAAAAAATAAACAGCCCAACAGGAAAATGAGAAAGAATATGAAGTAGCAATTTACAAAAGAGAGAGTTGGAATGGCCATGTAAAAAGATGGTCAGCCTTACTAGTAGAGAAATTCAAATTAACACAATGAAATGTCATTTTATGCTCGTATGACTGACAAAAACATAAAAGTCTAAGAGAGGAAAGGTGGTGGTTTGAACTGGACCTGTGCTCTCATATTCACTGGTCCCCATCTCTGATCCAGCTGCCACACCAGCTGCTTTCCAGCCAGATGGTTCCTGTGCTTAGAGAGTGTGAGCGGGCTGAGGCTCTAGCCAGTCCTGAAGGAAAGAGATGAACCCAAGGAGCACCTGGGGACCAGTAGTGAGGAGGCCTGGGAGGAAGGGGAGACCAGTAGCTGAGGATTCTAGAGAAAGTTTGGCCTGTGGAGACCCTTGGCCCCCTATACTTTCTGTCCTCTGGGGGGCTACAGAGGAGCCAGGCGGATGCTCAAGTCTTTCCCGTCCTGAAAGATGGGAGAATGACACCCTTTGCTAGCATTTGCCTTGAGTTATTTAAGGGACCGTATTTTATTTTTTTAGACTCCAAGAGCATAGAATTTAGTTAACCTGAAGGGATATACATTTATTACAAAGGGCCACAGAGGAACAGTCCAGAGGGACTTCAACCACATTAGTGTAGAACTCAATATCCTTAGAAAGAAAAAGAATAAGGCCTGGGTTGACAAATAGTGGGAAAGAAGAAAGGAGCTTAGTACATGTAGTTCCTACTCTCTGCTATCATGTCTAAAACATCCTCAAGGCTGGACACTGGTTTTTCATTACCAGATGACATCTGGGTATACTCACTTCCCCAAAAACAGGTTATTCAGGACAGTGGGTCTCTTCTTGAAATCTGAAATTGCTTGAGTGAAAAATATATTCACAAGATTTGGATAAGGCCAGACCATTTCTTCTTCAGTATCTCAAGCTGAGAGAGATGAGTTAATTCTTGAAGGAAACAACTTTATACTTATATTGAATTCAATTCAAAAAGCCACGATAGTTAAAAACAAGGATATCAGAAAGGTTTTGGATGGTATCCATCTCTGAAAAGGGAAGAGTTCAGCAGGCAGATGAATAACATCTGGGAGCTGCCCAGCTCTGGAAACAATGAGATGCTGAATAATCCTTAAGACCTATTTGTGAGATTTAAAGAGCACAATTGAATTCATCTATTGAAAAACAGATGTGAGGGTAAAATAAAGGCATTTTGAAACATTTAAAGCTGTTTCTAAGTAATTCTTGGGTTAAAGGAGAAATCACATCTAAAATTACTGATAAAATGAACATCAATGAGAGTAGTACACTTCCCATCTATGGCATGCAGCCAAAGCAATACTTAGCAGAAATGTGCATTCTTAAGTGCATTTATTAGAAAACCAGAAAGACAGAAAATAAATGGATTAAGCTTTCAACTCACAATGATAGAAAAAGAACCAAGCAAAACAAAAAAATTAGGAAGGAATTTAAAAAGATAAAAACAGATGTAGCTTAAATAGAAAATAACCCCAAAAAGCAGACTAGATAAATTAAAGTTAGTTCTTTGAAAAGTCCAATAAAATACACAAGCCTCTGGTAATTCTGATGACATAGATGGAGACAGAGAAAGAACACCAGAAATAACAATTAAAACATAGCCAAAGACAGAGGATATGAACAGACGTTTTTCCAAGGAAGATATACATATGGCCAGTAGGCATATGAAAAGATTTTCAACGTCACTAATCATCAGGGAAATGCAAATCAAAACTGCACTAAGATATCACCTTACACCCATGAGAATGGCTATAATCACCAAGACGAAAAACAACAAATGCTGGAGAGGATGTGGAGAAAAGGGAACCTTCATTCACTGTTGGTGAGAATGCAAACTGGTGCAGCCTCTATGGAAAACAGTATGGAGATACCTCAAAAAATTAAAAATAGAAATACCTTATGATCCAGCTATCCCACTTCTGGATATTTATCCAAAGAACTTGAAATCAACAAGCCAAAGAGGCTTATGCACCCCTGTGTTCATTGCAGCATTATTTGCTATAGCCAAGACATGGAATGGAAGCAACCCAAGTGCCCATCAACAGATGATTGGATAAAGAAGATATGGTATATATATACAATGGAATACTACTCAGCCATAAAGAAAGACAAAATCGTCCCATTTGCAACAACATGGATGGACCTGGAGGGTATTATGTTAAGTGAAATAAGCCAGACAGAAAAAGACAAACACTGTATGACCTCTCTCATATGTGGAAGATAAACGAACACACAGACAGAGAGAACAGTTTGGTGGTTACCAGGGGGAAGGGAGTTGGGGGGTGGGCACAAGGGGTGAAGGGGCGCATTTATATGGTGACTGACAAATAATAATGTACAACTGGAATCTCACAATGTTATAAACTATTATGACATCAATAAAAAATAAAAAAAAATAGAGGAAGGAAAAAAAAACACACAACCAAAGGTACAGATAATACTGCCAAAATCAGAAGAGAATTATATCTAATACTTATACCAAAAAATTTAAAATTTTAGAGGAAAGAATTGTTTGGGACATATAGATTATCAAAATAATATCAGAGAAGATGTAAAATTGAATAAGTAGCAATAGAAGAAAATTGAAAACATTATTTTAAAAAATCATCCCTTTAAAAAAGGCATCAGTCCCAGACCATTTTATGAGTGAGTTCTACAAAACTTTTAAGCACAGATTTTTTTTCATGTTTATTTGAATTGTTTCAGGGCATAGACTAGATATGAAACTCCCTTACTTGTTCTATAAGGCTAGCAAAACACCAAATTGAGCAAAGACTGCCCAAAATAGCCTTTTCTACATCTCACATAAGATTATAAAAGCAAAAATCTTTTTAAAAAATTACAAATCAAAACTAGCAGTACATTACAAAAATAATATATCAAGTAGGACTTTTTATAAGAATAAAAGGGTAGTTAAATGGTTAAACAATGGGAAATGTATTAATTCCTTGTATAAACAGAAAAATCTATATGATTCTTGCAATAGATGCGGAAAAAGGAGTTGGAAAAAAATCTCAAATCTACCCCTGAAATAGTAGTCTAGGAATAGCATGAGAATAGGATGCTCTATAAGAAATTAATGTAAGTTTTGTTCCCACACCTTTAGCCTCATTAGTTAGAAATAAAAGACAGCTTTACCCCTTCCCAAGAGGAAAGCCAAGCTATGGCCTAGGTTCTCCCTACCCTCAACTGGGAGGGAGCTTTTGTGTTTCCAGGCTAGTAAATGAGAAGTTAGCACTCAAGTACTGGTTGCCTTGAAGATAATCAAGCTGAGGAGAAGATCTGGTTAACCAAGGGCATTTAAACTAGACTATCCAAGAGAAGGCAAAAAAGGGCTTTGCCTTGGTGGAATTTGAAAGGAATGAACAGCTCCCCTGGGAACTCAAGTGAGGAAAACACTGCAGTTTTTACAGAGGTAGTGACTTCAAGGGTGCAGGAAGACCTGAGACAACTGGTATGTCACTCTGGCTCTGAGGTGGGAGGGATCCTATTGTTGGAGGGATAGATGTCAAGGGCTCGTAGAAGCTGAGCCAGCAGGGCTGAAACCCTGGAAGCCTGTTGAAGTGTCTATGCACTCTGCAGCATGCTGTGCATGCTCATGTGTGCTTGTGTGTGCATATGTGTCCTTTGTGTATGCACACACATTGTGTGCATGTAGACACCCGTGTGTGATGTTCGAGATTTGGCTTATCAGTTATCATAGTGAATATATAATACTTGTGAAATATTTTAAAACTATGGGAACTAACAAGAGAATTTTGTCAGATGGCCAAATACAAGATCAACATATGAAAGTGACTTGCTGTCCTTCATGGTGGCATTAAGCAATTTGCAAAGCAGTGGGGGAAATATTCACTCACACTGGCAAAAAACCTATAAAACACCTTGGAATAAACATCCTAAGAAATGTGTCAAACCTATGAGAGAAAAAAATCATCAAACTTTATTGAAGGAAATATTTAAACACTTGGCTAAGTGGAATGACATACTATTGTAGGGGAAGAGGGAGAATTCCAGCCCCTCCCACCCCCCCTTTCCCTTAAGGTTCTTACGTCTGGTCGAATAATTAAAAAGGCAGATTAGTAGGAGAAAATAAAAACAAAGTTTAATAACATGTATACATGGGAGAAACTCAGGAAAAACTGAGCAACTCAGCCATCTGGCCAAGGTTGTCATCTTAAATAGCATCTTCAGGTAAAGACAAAGGAGGATGTTGGGGGTAGTGGTCTGGGACTTCAAAGGGGAGGAAGGCAACACATGGAGATGGAAAAGCAAATGTTTGTTAGATAACTGTTTACTGGGTCACCTATAGAGAATGTGGCCCGAGAGACAGAATTTCTCTGGGCTTCTTGGTGCCTTTCTTATCACACCTATTTTATATTATACTATAGCTATCTCATGGTATTAGCTCCTTCCTGGAACAGGCCTCCTATCTTAAATTCTTTTAGGCAATCTGAGGGAAGCCCATATGTTCTTCCTGAGTCTTCTGAGCCTTTATTGTCTTCAGCTCGAAATAATCCACCTACCAGAGTGGCGCATCTTGGGGCAGCCTGCCCTGAACCCCATCACTATGGTTCTGGATATTTTATTTTTCTAGTTGTATCAGTAGGGTGAATTGTTTAACCTCTCTCTGTCTTCTTTCCCTTGTCTGTAAGACAGAAATGAAAATAGTATCTACTTTACTGGGTTGTTATGAGAACTAAATGAGTTAATTGATGTAAAGTATAATATAATAGTTATTACTAATAAAAATACGTCAATTCTTCTCAAGTTAATCTATAATTTCAATGCAGTTCTAAAGAAAATCTCAAAAAGATTTTTATGCAGCATGAAAAAGATAACTCTTAAGTTCATCTACAAATGTAAATGTTAACGACTACCTATGGAAATTATGAAAACACGATTATGATGGGGAACTTGCTGTGCTGGATTTTGAAGCATACTTTGGAGAACTTCAGTAATTAAAACAGTGCAGTATTTATTAAAACAATTGACAAATCTGGGGCAGCCCTGTGGCCTAGTGGTTAATTTCGCCATGCTCCACCTCAGTGGCCAGGTTTGGTTCCCAGGTGCAGACCTACACCACATGTCAGCAGCGATGCTGTGGCGGTGACCCACATACAAAATAGAGGAAGACTGGCACAGATGTTAGCTCAGGGCGAATCTTCCTTAGCAAAAAAAAAAGATAAATCTTTCAAAGAATAAAGAATAGAATAAAATAAAGGGGCTAAACAGACTCCTGTATCTGTGGGATACGATGTAAGATAAATCTAACATTTGAAATCTATGGGAAAGAATTGACTATTCAAAGAATTTTGTTGGAACTAATAACTATCCATTGTATCTTTACCCAACACCAAACGCTAAAATAAATTCCAGATATAGTCCCAATTTAAATGAAAAACCACAACTGTAAAAGTATTAGAAGAAAATATAAGAGAATGAGTGCATAACTTTAAGGAGGCATTGCAAAGTATATTAATCAGGGCTCAACTGAACATAACAGAAATTATTCTATCTGGCTTAAGCAGAAAAAAATTAAATATACAGAACCTAATGCTTAGAAAATTATCAGAAGGGATTGGAGCAGCAGGCTCTAAGCAGAACTTTCAAAAAAGATTTCCAGAACATCACTGCAGATCTGGCCCACGAAAATAATCAATAACTTCTGTGATCAGAAAACTTCGTGATCAGAAAAGTTGGGGAATCAGCTAATTTTAAGACTCCTCCACCTCAGCCATTCCATACCAGCTAAATGAATCCCCCCATCTGCCCTATTTCTTGACATCCATGAAAGCCAACACTAGGAACTGGGGCTTCTGCTACCGCTGTCTCTGAAAACCAAATGCCCTTCCCACCATGCTCCCCTGTGGAAATAGCTAGAATAGCAAAGGCATGGACCCACCTCACTTCCATCTTCTAAATGTTGGGGAGAAGGAGCTTGTTTTCCAGGAATAATGCACATGTAGAACTCAAACTTTGATGGATCCTCTGAAATGTAATCTTTCTACATTCTAGCCTTTCTACTTTCTGGCCTTTAGCATGAAGTTAAGGCATGCTTCAAGGGGGCTGGAATTCCACCAAGGGAGTCAATTTGCAATTCCTTTCGCAATAGAGAAAGATAGAAAACCCAGAAGCCATAAGAGAAAAGATTGATAGATGGACTACATAAAATTTAAATTTTTGATATAGCAAAAGAAGCCATAAACAAAGTAAAATAAACAACAACAACAAAAAGCAATATACCGGGGGGGCACATTTGTAATATATAGAGCAGATGAACATTAATGCTCATAATATATAATGATCTCTGCATCACTAAGAAAAACAACACAGTAGAAAAATGAGCAAAGTATCAGAGCAATCAATGAACAGAAAAAGAAATATGCATGGACAATAAACACATGAAAAGATTCTTAACCTAACCAGTAAAAAGGGAAATGCATATTAAAACAAAGTAATGTGATTTTTATCAATCAGATTAGCAAAAAAAAAAAATTTAATTGGTAAAATACACAATTGATGGAAGTAAAAATTAGTGTTGCCTTTTTAGAGGACCATTTGACAATATCTGACAAAATTTGAAACGCACGTGCCGTTGAACATTTTCACTTCTAGGAATCCCACTTACGGAAATCTGTTTAATGGAACATCACTTGTGACGAAAGCCAGACAGATGTCACCCGACATATACAAGGGTCTGTCCTGCCGGTGAGGAACCCCATAAATACAAACCTGGGAGTTTATACAGAAGAGGAACAGCTGCTGCGCTGCTGCTCTCCTGAGAGGGAGAGAAACCTTTGTTGCCTAATATAAACAAATTCTCCTCGGCAACAAAAGGGAAAGGATGCTAGTCTCCTACCCTTTGGAATATAAATAAATGTCTCCAGGGAGAAGAGAAGACAAGTATCTCTGAGTTTACAACCTTGGAATGTTTCTTTGGTTGGAGGAGATACGTTTATTCCTCTTTGAATGGGAGCAGATGGCTCCAGTTCTAACGCCCTTGAATGGAAGGAGCAAATGGATTTGGGAAAATGGAGACATTCTCTAACTTGTGGGTTCCCTTCGCTTATGGAGGCAAACTATGCGGAAACAGGAAAATATTCTCCCTCTGACAATAAGCAGTTGAATAAAATGTAAATTTATGATTATTGGCACCCAGAGTAACCAAAATATAGACTATTCAATAAAAATTCAAGTAAGAGAACAATATATTAAATAGAATCTCATCTATGTGAATTTGGTAAACCAAATCATTAACATGGTCGTCTTTTGGGAAAGGAGAATGGATGTGGCAGTAAAAAAGTTACTTTCGTTTTAACTATATACATTTGTTTTGAATTTGGGTGTGGAACCGGGGGTAATTTTTAAAATATCTTCTTTTCTGTATTTTCCAGATTTCCTACAATAAATATATTAGTTTTATAATAAGTCATCTTTTTTATAGTCAAAACCCATTCATTCATCAAATGTTCTTTATATTTCAAAACAGCCACAAGATTAATAAATCGTATCTGTTAACATTGAGTTTATCATTTACTCCAAAAGGGAAATGGTACACCGTTATTTATAGAATGAGGTTCTCCTCTTCTGCTGTTTATCAATGTTTGTCTCACAATAACTTTTAAAAATCTCATTCATTTAGCAACATTTACTAAGCATTATAATTAGCACTGAGGTTACAAAACATTAGAGTTGGCCCTTCCTTGAACAGCTCACAATCTACTGGGGGTAAAAGACCTGCGTCAGAATATATTGTAAGTCCTTGTGATCAACAACAGCATGTAAACTAAGTGTGGTGTGGACCATGCAAGGGACACTCCCTCCTGCCTCAGAGGAATGGGGAACTTTTCGTGAAAAGGTGACATTTGAAATAGTTCCCGAAGAAATCGATTATATCACAACACAGCTGAACGGAATCAGAACGCCAGGTAATTTGATCTTTATCAACCCACTAAAGAATATTAAGACACAGCTCAAGCTCAGCTTGTGGTCTGATTTTTAAAAAATGACAGATAACACAAGTTTCCAACATATCAGAGAAACTTAGTCCGTGAGTAGACAGATAGATACTGTGGAGTCTGTAGAACTGTTATTATCACAAGTTGGGGGAGTTGTCTAGGTGTATACAATTCTTAATTCTTAAAAAGTAAGTCATGAGCCAGTGCTGATGGTCTAGGGTTTAAAGTTCAGCACTCTCACTACTACAGCAGTCCAGGTTCGTTTCCCAGTCAGGGAACCACACCACCCATCTGTCAGTTGCCATGCTGTGGTGGTGGCTCACATAGAAGAACTAGAAGGACTTACAACTAGGATATACAACCATGCACTGGGGCTTTGGGGAGGGAAAAAAAAAAAGAAGATTGGCAACAGATGTTACCTTGCATCGAATCCTTCCCTGCAAAAAACAAACAGTAAGTCATGGGAAATAGATGTTCTTGACAAAATTAAGGTAAGGAATAACTTAATTGTTGAGTTTTAAGGCTTACATTTCTTTGGTTCAAAATGAAAAGTACTGGTTACTGCTGTGCCCGCTCCATTATTCCAACAGAGACTCAAGTGAGGGGAGTCAGATGAGAGTAAAAGTTAAGTCAGTAGATCTCAAAATGTGGTTCTCAAATTAGCAGAATCAGCATCATTTAGGAACTTGTTAGAACTGCAAATTCTCAATCCCCACTCCAGAATTACTGAATAAGAAACTCCAGGGATAGGGTCCAGCAATCTGTGTTTTAGCAGGCTCTTCAGGTGATTCTGATGCACATTGCACATTCAAGTTTGAGAGCCACTGTGCTAAGGTAAGCTCTCAGTCATTGACACGCAACCAGTTAGTGGCTTTAATTTAACTGGCAATCATTTATTTATGTACCAGCAGGAAAGAGGAAAACATTTTGCTGTTATTCTCAAATACATGTAAGTGATTATTAATAGAGGGTACATGAGTAAAAATACTCTTTTCATTCTAAAGAAAATAGCCCTACAGTGGTGGGATGGATATTTCTGTCCCTATTCCTTCTTGGGTTTCAGAGAATCAATGGAAGCTGCACCAGCACCAGTCTTCACAATGATAAAGCAGGCGATCTTTGATTTGTTATGACTTGAAGAAGATGCTCCTTGCCTCAAACACGTGTTGTTACTGCACAAAATTGGGGTTCTCTTGCCTGATGCACATAAAGAGCCAATTATTATGGCATCAGCTTTTGAGAAGAGAAAAGGCTTTATTTCGAGATTGATCTGCAAAGGGACAGGAGGCATAGCTCTGAGATCTGTCTCCCCAGTTCAGGATTTGGGGCAAAATTTAAGACGTTAGGGAGAACAGGCAGGTATGCAGAAATGCTGGCTGGGCAAGTTTTGATTGGAAGGCTTTAAACATTTACGGTAAGGTGTGGAAGGGGCTTTAACACTGGAGCTTCATAGACAATGGAACTTTAGCTTCTGATAAGAGTCCAAATCTCAAGGCCCAGTCATGTCCTAGTCTTTGGTTCCATGGAGGGGAGAATTTTGGTTCTGGGGTCATTTCAGGTCAAGATTTTCTCCTCCATGAGTGCTCTGGCTACACGACTTTGCAAATTTTAGGCGTGCCCCTAAAAAACCTTCTGTTGATAAAATGGGGGTTTGAACTAGTCCTAGATGGCCTATGGTTACAATGTCCATCCAGAGGCCTCGTAACTAAAAGTCCACTTTCAAAGACTCATGAAGCTAAGGACTTCTCTGAGTACCTACTCTTAAAAATTCAAATCCCCTCTGGAGGAATAACAATTTAATTGTCACCAGTCTAATTCAACCATGAATTCATTAATCATAACCTTTTCTTCTGAAATGAGAGGTCCAGGAAGTGTACACAGTAAGGCCCTGGTCTGTTGGCAAGGGGAATGATTCAGATAAGGGGGCGGGGGGCATTAGTCAATGGAAATAAATTGCCATTTTTTCACCCACAATAGACTTAGATTCTGCAGAGTCTAATTATGGCCTGACTTTAGATAAGCCCTCCACCCCTTTCAATGCCTCAAATTCTCAGCTGTCAAAAGTCTCACAAGTTTAGGGTTTTAAAAATGCTTGGTGGTCTTTGAGTGTTAAATATGTGAAGAGAAAAAAACCCAAAACTCACATCAGTGTATGGGTGATAATCACTCTGGCTAACTTCACTCGTTACTCCTACTATTAGTGTCAATCTACAGACCATCTAGAGTCCTTGGTGAAATCAGGGAAGTCATTTGTCTGGCACCCAAATATTATCTCCTGGTGACAGCTTATTTTACCCCAGTGAATGAAAAAGTTGATTAAATTATAACCCAATATTAATGGATGCTCAAAGTCTTGAATTACTTTTGTGGAGACTGAACTGTGAAGAGGAGACAAGTGCTATTTTTCAGTAACCTACACTACTCATATTGTTTACTTTCCACATTTTGTTTTCTTCAATATTCCTATAAGACGAAGAGAAAGAATTCCTCATAATTTATTATAGAACAGAGGTAAGTGGTTAATTAATAACTTGGACAGGGACTTTAAACCATTTCCCCTGCCGCCTAATGAAGAAGAAGATGTCTCTGGATTTTCTTTCTATTCCTGGCAGCAGCGTTGCTGAGGAGATAAACAACCCAGAGCTGCTAGCAATAAATCACTCTGAGGAGATAAACTGCCTGACCTTTTGGGGAACCATTTACACTTGCATAACACTGAAACCTGAGGAGCTCAAAACTCTTGGGGGAGGTTATTGTGCATATGCATTTTAAGTATTTAATCTTACCATTCCTTAATAAAGGAAATAGATACAAAGAGTTATCAATATACTTTCCTGGACCTACATACCACAGCCCAAGATCAAAGAAAGTCCCAGTCTTCTGACATCCTAGTTCTACCTGTTCTGTCTCATCTCTTCCCGATACAAGCAGTTTTCTCTTTTTTGTTTTTTTTTTTTTTGGTGAGGAAGTTTGGCCCTCAACTAACTTCCTCTTTTTGCTTGAGGAAGATTGTCCCTGAGCTAACATCTGTGCCAATCTTTCTCTATTTTGTATATGGGATGGTGCCACAGCATGGCTTGATGAGCAGTGCGTAGGTCCACGTCTGGGATCCACACCCACAAACCCCAGGCCACTGAAGCGGAGCATGTGAACGTAACCACCACGCCACCAGTCTTGCCCCTACAAGCAGAGTTTTCTTGATGCCAAAGGTACTCTTGGGCAACAATTCTTGATTCTCCATCCCCACCCCCGCACACATAAATCCTGTTCCTGAGAAGATGGCATTAACATCCATCTGTTGCTCAAGGCTAAACCCTAGGAACCATCCTGGATCCTTCTCTTTCTCTGTCCCCCACCCCCACCCCCACATCCAGCCAATCAGATCAGCCAAGTCCTATCTCCAATACACATGTCAAACCCAACCACTTACCACATCCACTGAACCCTCTCTGCTCTGCCACCAACATCTCTCACCTGGACCCCAACTTCTTCCCTTGCCTGTACAGTCCACTCAGTACATGAGAAACTGAATTATCTAAAATATAAATCAGATTTTATGACTACCCACTTCAAACCTTCCTGCAACTTCCGAGTATAATTAGAATAGATTTCAAATTTCTATCAGGGTCCATAAGGCCTTGACTATCTCTCCACCGTCATCATGTTCTCCTTCTCCCCTCAGTTTGGACACTCCAACTTGACTGGTCCTCTGGGGTTTTTGGTTTCTCAAACACACCTAGCTTACTAACTTCTAAGAGTCCTTTTCCGGAAAGCTCATCCCCCAGATCTTTGCATAGCAGGCACCTTAGTGTCTTTCAGGTCTCAGGATACATGTTACCTCCTCAGAGAATAATTTTCTGAAATGCACCCCCAACCTCCCAGCTCACCCATTTTATCACCTTATTTGTTTAGATTTTCTTTGGAGCACTCATCATACATGACATTTTCTTATTTATTAAATGTCTGTCTTTCCATACCGGACCATAAGCTCCATGAAAGCAGGGACCTTGTGGTCTCACCCACTAATTCCTGGAGCCCAGAGCAGTGCCAAGCATAGACTGATGCTTGGTAAATATTTACTGAATTAATGAATAAACAAATAAACTCTCTGACAGAACCCATTCTATGGAAGTTTCAATCATATATGTAATGCTAAGAACAGTCAATTCAACAAAAATTTTTATGTGTCTACTAAGTTCCAGGCACTGTTCTAGGCATTTCATTGGTGTTGGCTTGTATTCATCTACTAATGTTGAATAGGACATGATTTTGATCACAATAATATGCCAGTTAAGTGCCACCTGAAGAAAAGCCCCTCTTCAGATGCACAGGCTCTGCTGCTCACTCCTGACGTGGGTCTTGCTCCTGGTGCTCCCAAGGGCACCTAAAAAGCACAATCTTATTTTCACTTCTGAAAAAACAAATCATAGAGCACCTTTTCTGAGAATGAGGAGCAGAAGCGCATCTACAGATATGCCAGAGTAAGGAGACAGGGTTCAAATCCCACGTCTGCCATTTACAACGCATGTAGATTTGAGCAGGTTACTTTATCCCTCTGTGCCTCAGTTATACATCTTTTAAAGATAAGAATATTGATAACTTTCCTGTCCACCTCACAGGGTTATAGCCATCAACGAAATATTGCAGCTAAGAACACTCTGCATCCTGAACACATATATGGTTTAGGATTATAAACACACACATGCTCACACACACAGAAAGGGTAACAAAAAAACATTAAATGATTTATGAATTATATTTACCACTTATAATCAGTTAACTCACATTCAATGCAAATGATTACTCACTAGAAGTAAGAGCAGTTGGATCTTTCCAAACACATTTGTTTACAATAGATTTCCCCAAAACAGTCTCATTTGGGTGTCCCTTCCTGGGATCTGTCCTTGGACACGAGTCCCCTACCTAAGAAGGAATCCCAAGCATTTATGATGTCCATAGGTAGCAGCAATGTTTTCTTCCTAAAGAGAAAATAAATTTGGAATACAGACCAACCTTCAGTTATGGCTGCAACAACACACTTAGTGGCCTGAAATTCCCCAAACTATTCCTTCTTGAAACTAACTTTCAGCCACTGACGATGATACCAGTCAGGGAGACTAATTGAAACATTGGATCCCTAGTTGAGCACAAAGAGCAGACAGGCCAAGACAGTCCCCTCTGATGGAACCGTCTATGTGGATAATTCTCAGGCCTCTCCAGGGGCAGTGTAGATACTCATAACTAATGAATTTCTCAACTTGCATAGTTTTTCCAGCTACAGATTTGATAAAGGGGAGAGGAAAAAGTGACATCTTAGGACTCTAACTTCAGTGAATTTTTGACGAATATTCATGGACAAAACCCAAACGATATTTTTTAAATGCTTCTCTTGACTATCTTGGCCTGGAGGCTAACTCTGCAGTTGCTCTGTCTTTCCAGTTCAAAGTCATTTGTATTTCATCAATTATTAGGCACCTTTTTCATTTCGACAATTTCTTGAGGCTCCATCTTAATTATTTAAATACTGAGGAATGTAAACTAAATAAGCTTATGTGAACTTCCAACTTAAAAAGGCTTGTAGCGATTTTCTTGGATGGGCAGGTTTAAGAATTGTACCATAAAGTTGCCAGAAACATGTAAGGAGAGTACGAATCTTTAAAGGAAAAAAGCAAAATGCAGTTCTAGTTTAAGTATCCATTAGATCTGCTTGAGAATACAATCTAGATATTCGGACTCACCCCTCTTTCTCTCTTTCGTGCCCAAGACCATCCTCTAAATTCACTCTTTCTAGACCTTGAAGGAGTTGCACTGTAAGACTGGCTTCTGTGTGACCAGAGTGTATGAGGAGGTTCTTGGTGAAAGAATAGGGTAACTTCAGAATCAAGGATCTTGGTGCCTGCTGCTGATCACTGCCACATTAGGATTCTGTTGGCTATTTCAGAGCTGGTCCCTGCATTCTGGGTCTGCATCCAAATTCCAGAGCCTGTGTTGGGTGGCTGTTGATCTAAATATCCATATAGAGTCCCAGTCCCTATGTTGTCCAGAACTAAATATAAAATTGTACGTGTGGTTTTGTATGTGTGCCTTTTGAGGAAGGAGGACAATAGGTTTTATTAGAAGTTAAGAACCACTGATTTCCATTATCTGTGCTCTCCTGGTTCCTGCATTCTTTCTAGTATGACTCATTGCCTTGCTTCAAACTCAGGCTTCAGGGTGTGTACAGATATAGAAGCACAACCTCACTCTGACGAGTTTGGACAGTTCGTCTTGTTTAGCCCTTAGCTATCCTTAGCCATCATCCCCTGAGCACTTTGCTGGTCTCATCCTCCTCCCATGTCTCCCCTCTTCTCCTTTTTTTTTTTTCTTTTGTGAAGAGGACTAACCCTGAGCTAACATCTGATGCCAATCCTCCCCTTTATTCTTGAGGAAGATTGGCCCTGAGCTAACATCCGTGGCCATCTTCCTCTACTTTATGTGGGACGCCGCCACAGCATGGCTTAACAAGCAATGCGTCAATGTGCGCACCCAGGATCCGAACCTTCGAACCCTGGGCCGCCGCAGCAGAGCGCACACACATAACCGCTTGTGCCACCGGGCCAGCCCCTCCCCTTTTCTTTGCACAACTTGCTATAGCTTTTGCTCTTAGTCCCAATGTCAATATGCAAATCCATAGTTCAATCATACATGCTAATCTTTGACCCAGTTCTTATGGTCCTACTCATAGTAAAAACTATTACTTTCTCTTGCTGATTTTAAGTATATTATCCCAGACAGATCCCATTTACTCAACACTCCATGCTATTGAAGGGAAAAAAAAGTACAGTATACGTTTGACAAGAACTTTAAATACTTTGATACAATGTGCCAGCTGGCCTGTGGAACTGGTCAGGAAAAGGACTTTTCACTAAATGTTTGTGGTTTTAAATATAACATACACCAATCAAGAAGGGGTTTTGCATTAGCTATCTTGGTTCATAAATGAATTCTTGACACTGGGCAACAGCCTCAGGAAAGAATGGGGCCTCAGGCCTAGCACATAACTATCGAACTATAGAAATTCCTAGTAGATTTCAGCATCGGAGTGTGCATTTAGATGATCTGGAAGTCCTGCCTGTAGACACGAGCTATTTCCTTCAAAACTCAAGAGGAAATGTAACTTTAAATTCGGTAAAAGTGTGCCTCTATCCTACTCTGATTTTTGGCTTACATAAAATGCACAAATGATATTATATACTGACAGAACTAGTATTTTTCCCAAAGATAGCAGCCATATTATCAGCCAATTAAAATTGAATAACATAGATTGCATATATTTGTAAATTATAATAATTGTCTTATCATTTAAAATAATGACCCTGTCTGTTTTAAGCAGAATTCTAAGAGGACTCCAAAGATTCCGGTCCCCTAGTTATTCAATTAAACACTAATCTAAGTACTGCTGTAATGGGATCTTTTTTTTCTGCTGGGAAAGATTCACCCTGAGCTAAAACCTGTTGCCAATCTTCCTCTTTTTTCTTTCCCTCCCCAAAGCCCCAGTACCTAGTTGTATATTCTAGTTGTAAGTCCTTCTAGTTCTTCTATGTGAGCCACTACCACAGCATGGCTACTAACAGATGAGTAGCGTGGTTCCCCCGCCCAGGAACCAAACCTGGGCCACCCAAAGAGGAGTGCACTGAACTTTAACCACTTGGCCATCTGGGCTGGCTCACTGTAAAGGGATTTTTAACATGTAAAGTGCCAAATCGATTGGCCTTAAGATATAGAGGATATATGGGGGGGCCTGAACTAATCAAATGAGCACTTTGAAAGCAGCATTTTCTCTGATTGCCAGCAGAGGGTGAAGTTAGAGAGATATGAAGCACGAAAAAGAATTCCAGGTACCATTACTGGCTTTGAAAATGGAGGGGGCTCAGGCAAGGACCAGAGAGCAGCCTCTAAGAGCTAAGAGAGACCTCAGCCAAGAGCCAGCAAAGAAACAGCAACCTCAGTCCCACAACGGACAGGGAATGAATTCTGCCAACAACCTGAATGAGGGTGGATCACATTCTTCCCCAGAGCCTCTGGATAAGAACTCCACCCTCCCACAGGCCAACACCTTGGTTTCCGCTTGTGAAACCCCAAGCAGAGAGCCCAGTTGAGCCCTGGTGAGACTTCTGATCTGAGAGCTATGAGCTAATAAATTGGGGGTGTTATTTAAACCACTAATTTTATGATGATTTTTTACACAGCAATAGATAACTAATACACTCTTTCTGGGAACTTAGGTGTCATGCTTCTTTTGTATCTATTACTTTCATGCAGCTTTGTACAAAGATGCAAAATCTGACTCACAAGGAGAAACAGTGAGTCCACCAGGTAACTGTCAGGAGGGATGTGTTGACCACCCTGAAGATCATTTGTTGAGTCACAATGAGCTGTTATGGGAAAAAGAGTCACTTGGCTTCAATAACAAGCCTAAATGGAAGAATCAGCAAAACCAGCTAGCAAAAATGACTCTAACAATCATTTTCTAGCTTGGGGTACATGTTAGGAAGTTTTAGCATAGGTCTCTGATGAAGTTAAATGCTTAATTTTAGAGAAAGCAATTTTCCAATAAAGGCAAGTGGAAACAAAAATTTCATGGAAGTGCACTGGTAAATTCAGACCTACGGGCATGCAAAAGTAGGTTTTAACACTTGCCGCCCAGCATATCTCAACAGGCTCAGCTGTGCTTACCTTTCTCCAACTTCCTGCCTCCCTCTCAACAGAATAAATATAATTGGAGGACAAGGAAATTGGTGGTCCACAGGGACCACAGAGAAAGTGCATTAATCAGAATTCCACTGGGAAAGCAGTCCAGAGCTGCCTCCACTCATAGTCTGGAAATAGCTCAGCATGATTCCCTAATTAAAAATTAATCAAGTGAATAAGACCCTGCAATACAAAACAGCAAAAGAAAATTAAACATCTCCCCAGGGGAAAGCCAACAAGTCATAAAAAATTAAAACATAAAACTGAATATTTACAAACATCATTTACAAACTTAAGGATGTTGAGGACTCATGCCCATGACAAGATCACAAGTCCTTTGGGAGCGTCAAGACCATTCAGGGGTCGAGCAAAGCTTCTCCTGCCCAAGTATGCACCATAACCACCACCTGGGGATGGAGGCGGTAGATTATAAAACATGGACTCTCAGAGCCCACCTCTAGAGGTGCTGACTCAGAAGTTTTGGGAGGCAGGTCTGGCTTCGATAATTATGACAAGTAACCTGAAGGGATTCTGAATGGGCATCTAATCTGAGAAGCACTGGGATAGCCAGTTTCCTCACAATTGTCTAACAAGTCTGGTGCCCTCACAATGCAACACACTGTCTATTGTTCTGCTGCTTATTCAGGAACTAAACTGTACTTGTGAATTATTCAGGCACTTTCCAATTTTCTTTCCCAGTTATAAATGAGATCATCCTAAGCAGAACTAACTCTAGGATAAATATTGGTGAATAAAACTTTTCCCATTGCTGTTTCCTTCATTCATTTGTCAATTCAACAAATAACGAGAAGTTATTATATGCCAGGCATATTGGACAAGGTCTTCGAGATACAGTGACAAATAACTAAGAAATAGCCCCTGTTCTCAGGGTGTTCACAGCCTAA
Source organism: Ceratotherium simum simum (assembly GCF_057802395.1). Classification (NCBI taxonomy): domain Eukaryota; kingdom Metazoa; phylum Chordata; class Mammalia; order Perissodactyla; family Rhinocerotidae; genus Ceratotherium; species Ceratotherium simum. Next base: position 71,725,936 of record NC_141900.1, on the reverse strand, counting down.
TGTCATTCAGCAAATATAATATGATGAGTGGCAGTATGGCAAAAATACAAGGAGCAGAAATATTATCCCTGGCAGGGGGAGCAGGGTTAAGAAGAGTTAAGGAGGAAGTATGGTGGAGTAGAATATGTCCATCTGTGGGCATATGTCCGGGTGTGTGCATGTGTACAATGAATGTCAGAGGGAATAGTGAAAGATGAGATCAGAGAGAAAGTAGGGTTCAAATGGTGTCTCCATAAAGGTAATCTCTTCTTGGCAAAGTGTGTTGGTAAATCTGCCCAGAGCCATTATTCAGTGGACTCTATTTACATCAAGACAAAGTCAATAAGGCTGAATACCGTTACAAGGTGTGTTTTAAAGACACTAAAATCTTCCAACAGCTTAACACTTTCTGATATAGAAGTTCCTGTGTAAATTCAGAAAAATATATGACTTTCTTTTTTTCCTTTTCCCATTTGCCTGACAGTTTTCAGAAGAGATTGGCACAGCAGATAGTGATCTATAAAGACAGTTATTGCGTACCTTGGCATGCTGCCAACATTGTCATGCTTCTAACTCACAATAGTCATAGACTTTAGAATTCGTGATCCAACTAACCACCCAAGGCAATGATCTCTTTTGAGTTTTACATATTCTCTTGGGGGAAAGAATCAGATAGAACCACAATTTTCTTTGAGTGGCTTGTCCCAAATTTAGGAAACCAAGCTTATCCAATTCAAAATAAAGCTCTTCTGGACTGGAATGGAGATTTGAGCTGTAGTTCTAGAAATAAATAATTTGAGGTGGAAAAAAGTAGAGATCATCCAATATTTACAAATAGAAAGAAGAGAAAGTTTGAGAGTAAAAGAAACATTTGTCAAGAAGGAAGTAATTGGTGATATTCAAGGGAAGGAGAAATGCTAATATCTGGGCCAATGAAAGTTAACTGACCCCAAGTGGATTGAGGTAGGCAACAGACATCAGGCTTAGCCTGTGAGCTGGATATATTTCACTTGCTGTTCCAGAGCAAGTTCACTCTCCAAGCTTCTCTTCCCTGCTCTGTGTTCTGGAGGTTGATTTGTATGAAGTGCATCAATGAGCTGTGGCGTCTTCTGGCCTCCAGTTGGGATCAATGGGAGGCACTGGTAGAAGATTAAAGTGAGGGACAGGAGAGTGATACTAGGTATCTGTTCCCTTGGCCATGGTTTGACTCTTCCCTCTACAAAGGCCACAACGCCTGTCACACAGACTCTCCTACAGCTGCTTTCTCTCTCCGGGTTCTTGGAACTAATCTTTTCTCTTGCTGCTTCAGGCCTAGGAAGATAACAGCTCCCTATTGTTGCTAGCTCATAGTGCTTCATCACGCCTTGCTGGTTCACTTTGACCTTGTCTACCTTGCCTACATCTTTGTAAACCGTCCTTTCATTAAACTCTCCTACATCACCGGGTTTGAGTGAGCCATTTACCTCCTGTCTGGATCGTCACTGATACAACCTGCCACAGACTGCATGCTTCTTTCGTTGGCAATGGAGAGTTAGCATGACTTTCAGAGGTAGTTAAAACAATAACTGTTGTTATAAACAGTTACATAGAAATTACAGGTCACTAAGTGTGTTCACGTGTGTTATCTCTTTTCTCATTCTTTATCCATGACTATTAAAAATCAGACCTCACCAGCTCTACTGGAATAATAATTATAGATAATGAATGTAAATGTGAATATTTACTACCAAATCCAAGTCTAAATCATATTCTTGAGAATCCAGGAGCCCAAATGTTGTATAGTGTTTTAAAGTTCGATGAATTACAGCCTCATTATATAAATTGGCTCTATTCCCTTCATTTGTGCTCCAGGTTTTTCAAATTAGTTAATACCCATTTTTTTAAGCTTTCATTTCTATTGGAAAATTTCTAAAGGCAAATAGTCAGAAAAGGCAGGGTTATGAATCAGAAATTAGTCATAAGCTGGTAAATATCTACGACTATATTTTACAATGATAATTAAATAAATTAAGAATAGAAGTCTGCCAAACCAGTCGTTTTGTGTCACATAGATAGATTAATGATCATAGTAACTGTTTTCCCTCTTTTCAATCACTTATTTCTTCTTTATATGGATACAACCCAAATCTCTTTATTATGTCAGTAAGCAAAACATACAGAAAAATTTTTAAAAATGCAAACTTTTGTAATTCTAAACAGAGAAGGGCAAAGGGGAAATATCTCTATAATAAACTTGATAACCAATTTCATAGGATTCTCAGTTCCCAAAATAAGTCACTCCACAACGAGTATACACAAAGTAGAGTTGAGAAACATGTGAGAATGTAAGCTAATATTTAAGCAGATAGTCTACGTCTTTATAGGAAGGATATTGTCGTTGAAGGCCCAGAAGAAAGATTCTTATGGTAAAATCCAAGGAGTTTGGTCGTCTTCCGTCTAAGGTAAGAGAAGGTAGATTGGACACAGTTAGAATTCAACTTGGATTACTTCCAGCAAAGTTGAGCTTTCTCCCACCCCCACCCCCATCCCTTATACCCAGACAGCCAAAGGGCCTGAATCATTCAACATCAAAAAATATTTCTAAAACTCAAGTGTCCTTCTGATATATGTGTATCAATCATAAAATAATTTAGCCCCCGCCCCCGCCGCCCTCAAAATCGCACACATTAAAGACTTTATCTACTTTTAGGAGAGGAACCATCATCATTAGAAGGTATATTCCAGATGTGAAAGAATAAAATCTATGACCTGAAGATATGACTTACAGAAGATAGAACCTCAAATTCCCATTGAGTGGCTTGCCCCAAATTTAGCAAGCCAAGTTCACACAGTTCAAGATAAAGTTTTTCTAACCAAGCTTATCCAGTTTGAGATAAAGCTTTTCTAGACTAGAACAAACATTTGACCTATAGTTCTAGAAAGAAATAACTTGAAGGTGGTGAGAAGAGGTGAAGATCATCCAAAATAGCCATACAATATGTACAATAGAAAGAAGAAAAAGTATGACGGTAAAAGAAACATTTGATTTTTCAATGTGGAAGTAATTGGTGACATTCAAGAGTGCAGCTTAGTAAGGGGGTAGCTCTGTATCACACTGTCGTAATGAGTGGACAGAAAGGAAATGAAGATGGTGATCATAGTCCGCAAAAAGAAGAAATAAGTGGTTGAAAAGAGGGAAAATAATCACTATGGTGGTTGATCTACCTGTATGATACCATAAGCTGGTTTGGCAGGTTTTTATTCTTAATTGATTCAATTATCATTATAAAATATGGTCTTATATATCTACCTGCTCATGATTAATTTCCAATCATTCAGAAAGTTTGCTTATGAAAAGGAAAGAAGCCTAGCTTGTGCTACTCTGTACCCTAAGACCGAGCAGCTAATGCCTGGCAAGTGGATGCTTAGACCTTGTCTCTCAAGCCAATCACTAACTCAACCAGTGATAGAAAGGGCTAAAGACCAAGGGAAGGTTTTTCCATGTTAGAAGAGAGCTGTGTATTTGCGAAGGCAAAGAAGATGAAGACAATGGAGGGAAGAAATTGATCACATTAAAAGAAAAACCTTATTAAGAGAGAGATATGGGAGAAAGTCTCCAGTGGCGATGGTCAAAGAGGGTACAAGAGCCTTCCTAGGACGTCTCCCCGCTGTTTCTAGGAATTGTTTCCACGTTTCCCTTTCCTCATTCCCACTGATCTTCCTTTTCCCTCAACTTCCCAGTCCTTCCTTTTCATTTCTCCTTTCCATTTCCTCTTCCCCTCACCTCACTTCTCTCTCTCCCATCTAGACATAATATAGAAGTGAAATAAAAATAGTAACATTAACTTGTGCAAAATTACATTAAGTTTTAAGACTGCTTTTAAGCTAAAAGCAGGTGAACTGAATGTTTTATATTTATCTCTACCTTTTTTTTAATGTGACTCTAGAATAAGTATTTTTCCTTGGGGTGAAAGTCTATCAGAATAGCCTCACCCCAATTTAAACTCCTGGTGGAAGAATTTGATTTTTGGTAGAGAGGGGAGTAGTTTGTGGCAGGAAACATGATGATTTCATCATTGTTTAAAACATGGGCTCCAGAGTTAGGCAGACCTGAGCTGAAATCACAAATCCACCATTTACTGGCTGACGGAATTGGGCAAATTTCCTCATCTATGAAATGGCGCTATTATCTTCCTCTATAGAGTGGTTCTAAGTTTTTCAAATGAGGGAATGGTAGAGTTTTAGCCTAGTACCCAGCACAGAGCAAACACTTGGTAATGTTAGCCATTGCCATTCTTACCTGCTACACATCCTAAACTACCTGAACAGATGAATTAAGCCAAGAAAATATTCTTCTAGACATTTAGCTTTTGATGGCCGCTGTTTGTGTTGGTAAATTTACCATTACCATTATTCTCATTATCCTTATCTAAGGTTAAAAAAAGAAGAAAAGAAAGAAATGGAATCAAATCCAGTCTCTTGCTAACACGCACTGAGTTAACTCCTGACGGCAGCCAACTGCTCCAAGATGTAGCAGCGCTGAAAAGCAAAAGGTGCATGTATTGATTTGACAGTTCACAAGACAAATAAGCATATCAGTTTTAACTTCCAGGCACACACGCTGTCACTCAAGATCATTGTTATGCCAATTATCTGGCATTAAATATTGTTATGATTTCTGACATCAAATCCATAGTAGAACACTGTTTTAGAGTGACAGTTCAGTGGAAAATTCCCAGTACTTTCCCGCTGCAATCTGGGCTGGTGAGGTTTAATTAAAACAGCCAAATTACAAGCTGCCTCAGAAGATTTTGTAACAGAATTGCTGGCTGGCCTTTAGTGATAATGGTGTTACAGACCATTGCTTATTATCATATGAGCTTACTTGGATATGAAAGGATTGGTCATCGATTCAGTAATAGAAGCCAAGACTTTTTATCGCTGTCATTTCTGCTGCTTTTAGTAACAATGAAAGTAGGAGATTTAAAGTTTCAGTTGTTCTCATAAATATGCCCAATCATGGAAAAGCAAGGGGACAGACCAATACTTTAAAGGTCATGCGTTTGAAAATCTATTGAAGGCTAAATAATGTAAAATCTTAAGGACTTCGAATTCTATTCCAAACACTAACAGAAAAGTACAGTTTGGTCTGGGCTCAGGTAACTGATTTTTGAGCCCTCCTGCCCCTGTTTGCCAGCTCAATGCCTACTGCTTACAGAATGGGGAAAGAGGCCAGCGGCTGCCTCGGTTTTGTTGATGAGTGAGGACGTAAATGGGGCGTGGAGCTTCTCGCTTCAGCAACGGTTTGTTCCCCACTGGATAGTCTGGAATTTCAGAGCTAGAGAAGCCTATCTAAGGATGCTGTTTCTCTCATCCTAGTGACATTAGCTCACAATCTGGCTAATTAATATACATTCGTCAGCACCTTTCTTTATTGTTTTTCACACACCTCTATTTAAGCCTTTTGAGGCTTCAGTCTAATTTTCAAACTAGCCTCAATCCTCTCTTTTCTCCTAACCTTCTCAGACTAGCTGCCTAGACATCCACCACGTAGTCCAAATCCACTTTCCTTCATTTCTCTAGTCATAATGCTAGCATCTTCGTACAGCTCTGAAACTATGTATCTATGGATTTTATGAATAAGCAATCTCTGATTCAGGGCAGAATGTGTGGAAAGTAAGCAAAAAATCAGATTTCTTTGTATTGTAGTAAATAGATTAATGTAACTCCTTTGGAAATATAATATCTGAAAGCTTCTTCTCCCACTTAGGAATGTCTAAGATGGCACTATATCCTTCCAGTTACTCTTTATCGGGACTCTTTCTTTCAAATCTTTAGAATTAAACCGTGTGGGCCGGCCCCGTGGCTTAGCGGTTGAGTGCGCGCTCTCCGCTGCCGGCGGCCAGGGTTCGGATCCTGGGCGTGCACCCACGCACTGCTTCTCCGGCCAGGCTGAGGCTGCGTCCCACATGCAGCAGCTGGAAGGATGTGCAGCTATGACATACAACTATCTACTGGGGCTTTGGGGGCAAAATAAATAAATAAATAAATAAATAATTTTAAGAATTAAACTGTGAGAGAAAAACATATTGACAGAATGTATTACCATACTTCTTGTTTAAAAAAATTGTAATCATGACAGTGAGAATTGTCCTAGTGGTCTATAAAGAGAAAATTTAGTCTGAGAATCTTATTTACTAGCACCAAAACTTTTACCCAATATCTAGGAAGAGTCCCTCGATTCTCCAAGCCATGCATGTGAAAAGATCTTTGATTGACAATGGACATTAAGTTACTATAAAACTTTCACCCACTGGTAGAGTAGCTGCTCATTTGGAATCCCGTCACCAAACCTTATTCCTATTTCACTTTCTCCCATAGTCATAAACACATCACAGAAACAGCTCTGGAGTTGTACTGCCTGGATTTGAACCCATCAACTCATTAACTATGTGACTATGGACAAGTTTCTTAACCTCTCTGAGCCTCAGATTCTTTATTGGTAAAATGAAGGTGGATAATAATAGCAACTACATATGGAGCTGTTGTGAAGGTTAAACGAATTAATATATGTGATGCACTAGAACTCTGCCAGGCACCAACTAAGCACTCCATCAGGGCTACCCTTGATACTCTAAAATGTGAGTGCCGCAAGGTGGGAATGTGGTCTCCACTGTACCTGTCTGTATCTGCCGCCCTAGGACAGTGCCCAGCACAGACTACGTGCTCAACAAATATTTGCTAAATGAATGAACCAGAACATTCAAGTATAAAAATAGGTCACAAAATCATTTTTCTTCATCATTTTTTCATTCGTTCACTTAATGTTTATTAAACACCTATTGTGTGCATTTTCCAAATACATTTTTGTTAATGAAATCCATACAAACAAGGAAAGAAAGTAATAGGAATATGGACTTTACCAACATTGGGTAATATAACGAATTGTAAATTCTGCCAGTATTTATTAATTCTGTAAGAAAACTTGATTCTTTACACAGTTGCCTATGGCTCCAAGTTGCAGACCTAATTGACCCAAAGAAGAAGAAAAAATGTATTTAAGGTTTGAAAACCTTAACCCTTCCTAATAACTACAATCTAAATGCGTTTCTCCTTTATTATTTCTTGAAATAAATTTGTAATAGATTATTTCTATCTTTCACAAGATTTTTCGGATATAAAATCTAGTTGGTACACAGTGATTTGCTTCACTATTTGGTATTTCTGCATCCATATGTAAAAAAGTAAATAATTGTTAAAGTATTTGCTGATCATGTGCAGCTGGGTCAGAAAATGCACACCAGTCAGAAAGCCCTTAATTTTATATATCAAGTTAACTTACATATGCATCTTTAATCATGTAGTTTGAGCCACAAGAAAATGACTTATAATACAATGTTTCTCTAAGCTGTCAATGTTTTGTATTTGTCAAAAATGTCCATTATTTGTTATATTTTATTCACTCACTATAGAGAATATTTGTTGAGCACTCACAATGAGCTGAGCCCTCTGCTAGTATTGAGGATAAAAGAAAAATATGGTCCCTCCCGTCATGGAATTTACACTCTAGGTCATATGATAGAGGTAGTTTCATATTTGTGTTCCAAATTTTATTATTTTACCTCATAACATTATATAATTTGATTTACCTCCTGTTGTTCTAAGAATAGGAAAATGAAACCTTAACTTAAAACTTCAATTTATCCAACCATAATTTAATCATTTTAAGTCATTTGAAATTATCACAAGCCAAAGGAAACTATTAGTTTCAGTAACTCACAAGCCTGAATATTTGTCTTGAAATATCTCTCACAATAGAATTATCACTTATTTTTATATTTATGGATTTGAGAGGAAAGAAAAACTTAAAATTGGATTAACTGTAATAAGTGCACTCTAACTGGAGGGAGGGCAAGTCTGGGGCTCATAGCATGCAGATCTACAATCACACTGCCTACTCTCAGGGGACTGAAGCAGGGCTGCAGTTAGAAAATGTTCATGAGTTCTTTAGTAAATAAATAATCATTTGTCATTAACATATTCATCACCACTATTCAAATACTATAAATACGGTTTTCCAAATGCTTTTGAAAATAGCTTATTGGACTAAGGGACTTCATTCAAATAAGCTATTTCCTTTGTTTACATGATTAATATTCATATCAAACACATTTTTCTTAATGCAAAGATAACCCATCCCCCAATTCTGCAGGTCAGAATTATCACCAATTCCAATAAAGTCTGCTAATGAGGTGTTTGTTTTTGTGTAGAGTACTATTCAAACCCTTAATGTACATCCCAAGTAGTTCATAGCAACTTTTTTTATTGTGCAATCAAGCATAGTCACAGGGACAACATGCCCTTTTCTGTTTACAGGTCTCTTTGTTTATTTACTCACTGATTTATGGAGTGCAATATGTTGTCAAGTCTCCCTTAGTAAATATGGGAAATTACTGAGGTTCCTCGGTATAGTATTTCTCATTATACTGTAACAAGAGTTCACAGAGAACTCAATTATGTAAACTAAAGATTAAGGTTTGTGTCCAAGTGATGAAATTTCAGTCTAAATTTCAATTAATTCAGAAAAAAAGAAAACTCACCCAATGTTTAATTGATCATGTAGGCCAGTGATTGGTAATCTTTTAGGAGTCAAAGACAACCTTGAGAATTTAATGAAAGTCATCCATTCCCCCTCCAGAAAAGCTAGACAAAGTGAAGAACTTATGGTGGAGAAAAAACAGTGATTTTCACTTATCAACCAATTGTCGTGCATCATTAGTCTCCAAATGCCAATGCCTTATCATTTTCTGAGCTCTAAATGTTTCCACCAGTATATTTATTAAACAAGTTCTACCTGATCCCATAAGTTTGTAATTACAACTTGAAAATAAAAGCGAGCCTCAGAGGCTTGCTTTACTCCTACTTTTACTAAAAGCATCTACAATTCTAGTGTTCAGAAAAGTAAGGCTCCTAAGATGTCTTATTACTGAGATAAGTGTTCTGAGACCCTCTTGGCCCTCTGGGGTGGAGACTTCATATCTGTGATTCCCTCCTCCCCTTTGAGAAGTCCAACACTCTTCCACAGTCATCAGTTTTCCCCACTCTGTTCCCTGTACATCTCTGACTCTGACCCAGCACTCCATTTCATCCCCCCTTCCTTCCCTCCCTTCTGAACAGTTCCCCTTGAATTCTCTAAAATTCCTGATCAGTAAACACTGTATCTTCAATGCCTTCTCTGAACATTCCCTTCTCCTCTTCGCCTTAAATGAAACTAAGCTATCTCCTAAGGGCATTGCTTCCCTGGTGAGCTTCTCAAGTAGAGGCTGTTTTTTTTCCTCTCATATCTCGCATATACAAGGATTAGAAGGTAGATGATCCTCCAGGCTTCCCATTGCAACCTCAAATCATTTCACTCTCCCTTCTATTGCTTTGAAGCTCAGGCCAGCCAGCTATTCTAGCTGTTCCACCTCCTCAATGCTATCATCTTCTTCTCTCCCAGTTACTGCCCTCCTCCTTCAATAGGGTTAGATGGTAGATCCTCGATCAGAGTCTTCCTTATCACCCCTACTTTTGTCTTCATTCTTAGTGATGACAACATCCACATGGATGACCCATCATACACCCCCAGTGTCTCCATTTCTTAGCCATCTCAACTCCAGGGACTTTTTCTTCCACACCGTGGCAGACAGCCATTCCCATAACCATACCGTGGGTCCTGTCATTATCTCTTCCATAATCTCAGTTTCAGACACCCATTTCTAGCCCCCATCTTCTATTTCTTTGAGTTCACTTATTCTATTGACAACCTCCTCTACTGCTACAGTTTTCAACCTTGACCTTCCGTCTATTGCTAACACACCATCTCTTATCTTCAGTTACCTTTTTTCTAACCTTAGACACTATTGTTCATCAGGATTATCACTTCTTTGGTGCTCTCTCCTTCAAGTGTACTATCCTAACAAAACCTTGGTTGAACTGGAATATCCTCTTTTCCTGTGTCTTGAACAATGCTAGAGGACATCATTTAAATTTATGATTACAAATCTCAAATGGGCACATAACACTTCCTGGAATGCCTACAATGTTTCCCAGTGGGCTCACTTGCCCACTCTCTAAAATAATTATTTCATACCTCCTTCCCGCTCCAAAAACCTCCTATACTCCCTTCCTTTTCATGCCCAGTTGATGACTTTGACTCATACCTCCTAAGAAAATAGACATCATTAGATGGGAACTTCCTTACATTCTAAACTCCATGTGTGAAACTTGCCTATGTCAATATCTGCTTCTCCATCTTTCCTCTTGTTACAATGGAAGATGTGTCTCTATGTCCCTCAAAGGCTTATCTTTCCATTGGGCTGTAGATCCCATCACACCACTCTTTCAAGTTAGATAGGGTGCCCTCTCACATATCTTAAAGACTGGTGAGGACAGCTACAGGCTCATGAATCCAAATGCCAGAAGAAGCACTGCTCTGCCTAAACCCTATTCTAATTCAAACCCTACCACACTTCCCTGAACTACAGTGTCTGGCCCAAGACACAATCCATATGTACCAGCCATGTGGCAAATCTGTGATCCTTGCAGTGATTACCCACCCCAGGCTGGGTACCCATGTTGTATGGGAATGGACAAGAGAGCCCAGTGTCTCCTGTGACTTGGGCGCTGAGGCACCAATCATTCCTCCTCGGAAGGGTACATAATGACCAAACTTTACAATATTCCATTCTCATTTTGTAGGGAGACAGTCTGTCCACATACTTTCTAAATTCTTCTGACACTTGTTATAATCAGGAATCTTAGAGCCAATGAGGAGATTAGAAATTATTCATTCAACCCCCAATATAAAGCCTCGGCAAAGCAGGGTGACTAGGCTAAACCCACAGGTTAGAGAGTAGTGAACACAGTAGCAGAATCATGTTCTCTGAGACAGAGGCTGTTGCCACCGTGCTATTTGTAATTGTGTGCTCCTTGGAGTAATAATACACTAAAAGTATTATGAGAGCATTTGGCCAAAAGACTATGAAACAGATTTATGGATTCACCTAGTGGATTCCATATGGATACCCAAAAGATATCACAATAACAGACTAGAAACAACTCACCAGTGTGTAAAAGTAACAACATTCCAGGGTAGACCAACTCATTAGCTATTTCACATATTACTTCTGAACAGTAACCTCTATCACTGTCTTATTGTGAAAGAATACCCAATTCTAAATGACTCTGGCCTTAGCAGCTGCTTTCAGACAGCTAGAAATATCTGGATATAGTCAGCCTCAGTCTCCTGTTTGTTTTTATGCAAACCCAGGGAATTTTTAAAAGTTAATTTCATTTTATAATTCATCAACCAGTCACCAATTAAACAAACACACACTGAGCACCTGCTATTGTCAGAAAGGGTGCTAGATGCTCGGTTTACAGAGACAACTGTGATAGAGCTCCAGCTCTCAGGAACTCACAATCCTGCAGAGGCCCTCATAGCACATTGGGGGAGTGCAGCCACCTCGGAGGGCGAGCACAAGTAATTTGCTATTAATAACCAAGTGCTGAAGTTGGTGAAATATTTACTTTAAAAGATTAGAATGGATTCAGTTATTCTTATAATAACTTTGTAGTCATTTACTGGCATCATGATACACATTCTTGAGTAGGAATAAAAGGAGTTGAGTTAGAATTCACAAACTGCATGTAATCTGCGTCCTATCTTGCCTTTGCTGCAGTCCATCATCTGCATAAGTCCACGGGACTGTGTCAGCAAATGGAAATCATCTAGCATGCGTCAAAGTAGAAAAAAGTGTTGGGGGCCAACCCAGTGGCGCAAGCGGTTAAGTGCTTGCGCTCCGCTGTGGCGGCCCCGGGTTCGCCGGTTCGGATCCCGGGCGCGCACGGACGCACCGCTCGTCAAGCCATGCTGTGGCGGCGTCCCATATAAAGTGGAGGAACATGGGCGTGGATGTTAGCCCAGGGCCAGTCTTCCTCAGCAAAAAGAGGAGGATTGGCAGATGTTAGCTCAGGGCAGATCTTCCTCAAAAATAAATAAATAAAAGTGTTGACAAGCTCTAGCCTAGAGGTCTGGTGGGAGAGCGAGACACGAAGATAGACAACGATTAAAAGATAGTCTATTAGGAGCAATCATATGCACCCGGTGTTTGCACAGGATGCTTCGGGCATGCAGAGAAAGAGAAAGGGTCAGAGAAAACTGTGTTTATAGGAGAGGGTACAGTCAGGAATAGAAGAAACTGTGCCAAGACGTAGCTAACATGGGATAGGGCTGATTAGGAACAGCAGAACCAGGGGCTGGGTTGGGACAGCTTGGGTAGTGAACACATTAGAGATCTTGGTCCCATCAATCTCAGAGCAAAGCAGAGTTGAGAGTGGAGGCTATCTAGTTAAATTGGAGAGACCTGGCAAGGTTCACTGTCTAGTACACAGGCTGCAGTCAACTTCTAGAGGTACAAGTCCAGCAGGGGCCAGGCAAGGAGGACAGCACAGCCAAAACTTTGGTGGCATGGGTCAGAGTTCAAGATTCGGGTTCAGCATTTGAACGGATAATCTGGAAAGAGGCCTTCCACAACCATCAGAAGGTATGGGACCACAGAGCAGCAGGGGCAGAGTATGAGTGAAACCAAGACAGGACTGTCTGATCCCTGTCCTCAGCTCTGACTTCGGTACGTGGCAGGTAAGGGCTGGCAGGTGTGTGTAACTCCAGAGTCAAGCGTCGAGAAGACAACAACACCCCTGCCACTGAAAAGCTCTCGGTCTAAAAAGAGAGAAAGAAACACGTAAGCAAACAAGCTACAGAGATGCTGTGATGGAAGTTTGTGCAAGGTGCTGAACGGAGTGCAAAAGAGGGAGGGTCAATTCAGCCCGAGAACGTTGGGTAAAGATTTTGAAGTGAAGGTGACCAGTGAATAGACTTGAAAGATCCATAGGTGTTTACCTGGCAGACCTTAGAAGGAAGGGGCAGTTGGGAAAGACATTCCGAGCAAAGGAAGCGGCATGAGCAAGAGTTGACACAGGGAGCAGTCTGGAAGATCCAGGGACAGCATGTGGAGGAAACATTGAGTCAGGACTGATTATGTAATTTGTGGAGCCCAGTGATGGGGTATTTCTGAAAATGGGGTCATGAAGACAGCCCTGCATAGCGTGCAGAATGGGGTGAGATGAGTTTGGGCTTTACTGGGTAGGGCACCAAAGGTTTTTTAAAATTTTTATTTAGTTTAACTACTTCATTGAGATATAATTCACATACCATATGATTGACCCATTTAAAGTTTACAATTCATTGGTTTTTAGTATATTCACAGATATGTGCAACTCTCACCACAGTCAATTTTAGGATATTTTCATCACCTCAAAAAGAAATCCTGTACTCTTTAGCCATCAACCCCCACATGCTCTGCCCTCCACTATCCCTAAACAACTGCTAATCTACTTTCTGTCTCTCTAGATTTGCCTATTCTGGACATTTCATAGGAATGGAATCATATAATGTGTGGTCTACTGTGACTGGCTTCTTTCACTTAGCACAATGTTTTCAAGGTTCACCCATGTTGTAGCATGTCAGTATTTCATTCCTTTTTATGCCTGAATAATATTCTATTGTATGGATATACTGCATTTTGTTTATCTACTTGTCCATTTTGTCTATTATGAATAATGCTGCCGTAAACATTTATGTATAAGTTTCTTTGTGGACATATATTTTCACTTCTCTTGAGGATATACCTAGGAGTGTAATTGATGGGTCATTTGGTAACTCTACATTTAATCCTTCAAGAAACTGCCAGACTATTTTCCAAAGTGGATGCACCATTTTACAACCCCACCAGCAGTGTACAAGGGTTCCAACTTTTTCACATCCTCATCAACACTTGTTATTATTGGTCTGATCTTTATCCTAGCCATCCTACTGGGTGTCAAGTGGTATCATTAAAGGTTTTTACATAGGAAGAAATGAAAATGTTAGTTTTAGAAGGGTGACAGTGACATCAAGGTGGGAAAGGAATTGAAACGAGAAGTAGGACTAGAGATAAAGGATTCTAGCAAAGAGAATGAACCTATATCTCTGTCACTGGCTGCTGAGGAAAGATAACAGGTGAAAATGGCGCCATCATTCCAACTACCTTATAATATCAGAATCTTGACTTCACATCGTTTCCTCTAAGAATTTTTCATCATAATTTTAACAACTATCATGAAAAAAAATGGGAGCCACTTTTTCAGAATGTGTCGCAAGGGAGCCTCTACTTCCTAGCTACCAAGTTTCCAGTCTGTTCGTCCAGCCTCCATCCACCCCCGGCCATGCTTCTGGACACAACTAGAGACAGTCCAGTTTAAAATGCATTAGCAAGAGTTAGGCAATTAATTGGCTCTAGAAGTTGGGAAAGAGAGAAGAATCTAGTAGCTCCCTGGTTTCTGGCTGGGATAACTGGATAAAATAGTAGCCCTTGTTACTAAGATGCAAAAAGCAGACCAGGTGAGGGGAGTCAGGGAAAGAGGAAGCATGGATTTAAACACATGGATGTTGGGGTGCCCAGGGGACACCAAGGAGGGGCAGTTTGGCAGGCACCTGGATAGAAGTCCCCGAGGTAGTAGTTCAAATTGTCTGTTTCAAATGCTTAAACCACATAGACACACAGAAGCTCAGTATTGGCTAATTTAAATGCCTAGAAGGTGCCATCCAGTTTGCCTTTTGTCACAGTAAATGGAGTTTGAAATTAGGAAATTGGCCAGGGTACTCAGTCCAAAGAAATTTTGGAGAGGTGTCTCAGTTAAAGATAAATAATAGCTATATATTTCCCCAATTCTCTTCTTTTTTTTGCTGAGAAATATTTGCCCTGAACTAACATCTGTTGCCAATCTTCCTCTTTTTGCTTGAGGAAGATTTGCCCTGAGCTGACATCTGTACCAGTCTGCCTTTATTTTGTTACTGGTTGCTGCCACAGCATAGCTGCCAACAAGTTGTGTGGGTCTGCACCCAGGATCTGAACCTAGGCCACCAAAGAGGAGCGCTCCTAACTTAACCACTAGCCAAAGGGCCAGCCCCTCAATTCTCTTCTGTTCTTTGCTAGTGATATATACCATGTATATATGTATCAAAATCCAAAACAAGGGGCCGGCCCGGTGGCGCAAGTGGTTAAGTGCGCACACTCCAGTGCGGCGACCCGGGGTTCGCAGGTTTGGATCCCGGGCACGCACTGACACACTACTTGTCGAACCATGCTGTGGCGGTGTCCCATATAAAGTAGAGGAAGATGAGCATGGATGTTAGCTCAGGGCCAATCTTCCTCAGCAAAAAAAAAAAAAAAAGAGGAGGGTTGGCATTGGATGTTAGCTCAGGGCTGATCTTCCTCACACACACACAAAAAAACCCAAAACGAATCACAGATATCTCTGATACCTGAACTCATTTGTTCACTCAGTCAGTCGTTCGTTCAATAAAAATTTATTGTCAGGTACCGCTCAGGTGCTCAAAATGCAATTTGTTGAACAAAACAGACTTGGTCTCTGCCTTCTCATGGAGTCACCTCCATGGTTTTCTTCACTCAAAAGCTACTCATTTTTCTGGGAAAGGCAATCATCTGGCATGCAGGAGTTGAACTAGATATAAAGATTTTATTTCATGTATCAAATAATTTTTAATAATTGTTTAAGCCACCTTAGAAAAACACTTAAATGGTTGGCAATTCTCTTGGGATATTAAGCTTCATGAACAGCATTGAAAAAACGGTTATAAAATTGTTTAAATCTCCAAAGGAGATGTTTTTAATGTTTTAAAGCAAGATAAGAGTTGAAAAACCTGGTTTAAAAATGGAAATTCAGAATAAATATTAAACACAAGACTATAAACACTGCAGCACTGCTTGCCCCTGGCTGCAAAAAGCAAAAAAAAACTGCAGGGGGCACAGGGGACATTGATGTTTGCAAGATTTTTCGTTTATTTAATGGTGCAATTTCAGTGATAAAGTGACTAAAACCCTAGACTAGCCTAGTAACACCTTTTTAATCAGAGTAACAGCACTTTGCTAAATTTTTAACTAAGTGTAATTTACATATAACAAAATTCACTAATTCTGAGTGTGCAATTTGATGAGTTTTGACAAACGTAAAAGCCATGTACCCTTCAACACAATAAAGATATAGAGCAGTGCTGTCCAATAGAACTTCTGATGATGATGGAAACGTTCTGTAACAGCCGGTGATGGTAGCCATTGACCACACTGGCTATTGAGCACTTGAAATGTGGCTTGGAGACTGAGTATCTGAATTAATTTTATTTAATTTTAATTAATTTAAATAGCTACATATGACAAGTCGCCACCATATTAGACAGTGCATAGCGTTTCCATCATCCCCAAAATTTCCTTTTGCTATCCTCTGGCAATGTTACTCCAGTGCCCTCTACTGACAAAGCCTAGCATTACAGTAGCATTACAGGTTGCAGTTCTGCTGTTAAAAAGCTGGGAATAGACGGGTGGGTTTGGAGCTGAGAGAAAATAGATAACTGGTCCAATAGGTTATGTTTAATTTTAATGAATTCCAATTTATCAAATTTTTTTCTTTATGCTTTTTGTGTCCTGCCTTAGAAATCTTTGACTAATGGAAGATTATAAACATTTCCTCCTATGTTTTCTTGTAGAAGTTTTATAGTTTTAGCTCTTACATTCAGGCCTATCATCCAATCTGTGTTAAAATTTGTATATGGTGTGAGACAAAGATGGAAGTTACTATTTCTGTATATGGACATCCAATACCTTCAGCATTTGTTGAAAAAACATCTTTTCTTTCTCCCATTTTGAATTACATTAGCACATTTGTCAAAAATCACTTGACCATATATGTATAGGTCTATTTCTGGACTCTCTGGTTTATATGTCCATCCTTACACCAGTTAAACTATCTTGATTACAGTAGTTTTATCATAAATTTTGAAATCAGAGTGAGAGCTCTGATTTTTCTCACTCAAAAACAATTCAATTTTGCTCACTCAAAATTGTTTTGGTTATTCTAGGTAGTTTACACTTCCGTATAAATTTTAGCATCAGCTTGTCAATTTCTATTTTTAAAAAATTCCCACTGGGATATTTGATTGGAATTTTATTAAATCTATAAATCGATTTGGGGTTAACTGACATATTAATTATCCTGCATCTTGTAATCCATGAACATGGCATATCTCCTTTTTTATTTAAATTTTATAAAATTTCTCTCAGCAGTGTTTTGTAGTTTTTTTCAGTTGCTATTCTGGGTATTGGACAAACTCACAATTCTTACCTTTTCTGGTTCGGGGACTAAGCTCGCCTCTGGCTTTCACCTGCTTTTAGGTACTTTCCAAAATCTTTAAATAGTGTTTTTTTATTATTATTTAACAAGCTTTTATAATTTTCTCGGAATATATGGGACCACTCCACTCCTCCATTGTTACCAAAAGCAAATTCCTTAAAATTTTTAAGTAATAATAAACAAGTCTAAAATAAAGATTAGAGATCCCTGCTGCTTTAAGTTCTATCAACTTTTTCAGGGTTTAAACTGTTGAATATTATCCAGTCACATCATGGTGTTTGCACTATGATAACATCTTAGTTTTAGTCAGCTTCCATCTGAAATGGAAAGAATAAATTAAACAAAGCCAATGCAGTTTCTATCAAGGTTCTTATATTTGTGAGTTATACAAATCAGACCAGACTCACTGATCAGGAAATCCAAAGACTGTGGTCCTTCTCTGGAAATACTAGATTATAAAGCATAGAAATATTCTTGGTGGAAAGTGAGGTAGTGAGGAGAGAGGGGAGTCCAGGTAAATATTTTGAAATGTTATCCAATGTGTTTTATTTCTCACTTCCAGTATTTTCTCTTGCCCTGCAATTCCTCTTACCCATTTGCCACTCAGAGAGAGCAAGAACAAAGGTGTCTTACATTCACTGCCTTTAGGGTTGTGTTGTAACAGCAGAAATGAAGCTGGAAAGAAATTATTAATGCTTAGGCTTTGAGGTATAAATTAGACTTGAATATTCAGGTAGAGACAATATCCTTATTTCATTTAATTAAAAAATTTTTTACTAGGTAATGCATGTCCCTAGTACAACATTCATACAGTACAAAAGAGTCTACAGTGAAAAAAGTCTCCTTCACTCCCTATCCCCTAGGAAGTTCCCTCCCATGTTTTCTTCTATAATTTTTATAGTTTTATTTTTTACATTAAAATCTTTGATTCATCTGAAAGGTATTTTTTTCCAGCTTTACTGAGATATTATTGACATATAACATATGTAAATTT
The DNA here is from genome assembly GCF_057802395.1 of Ceratotherium simum simum. Classification (NCBI taxonomy): domain Eukaryota; kingdom Metazoa; phylum Chordata; class Mammalia; order Perissodactyla; family Rhinocerotidae; genus Ceratotherium; species Ceratotherium simum. The sequence continues at coordinate 71,707,695 of NC_141900.1, read as the reverse complement.
AATGTGTGCAATGTGATGATGTGATACACGTACATATTGCCAAATGATTACCACAATAAGGTTAGTTAACACATCCATCACCTCACATAATGACATTTTTTATGGGGATAATATTTAAGATCTACTCTCTTAACAACTTTCAAGAATATAATACAGTATTGTTAATTATAGTCACCATGCTGTACACTAGATCCCCAAAACTTTTTCATCTTATAGCTAGAAGTTTGTACCCTTTGACCAACAACTCTCCCTTTCTTCCACCCCCCCAACCCTTGATAACTATCATTCTACTCTCTATTTCTATGAGTTTGGCTTTTTTTAGATTCCACGTATAAGTAATACCATGTAGTAGTTGTCTTTCTCTGTCTGACTTATTTCACTTAGCATATTGCCCTCAAGGTCCATCCATGTTGTCACAAAAGGTAGGATTTCCTTCCTTTTCACGGCTGAATAATATTCCATACTCTGTGTGGGTGTGTGTGTGTGTGTTGCTTTTTCATTATCCATTCATCCCTCAATGGACTCTTAGGCTGTTTCCATGTATTGGCTATTATAAACAACGCTGCACTGAACATGGAAGTGCAAATATCTTTCTGGGATAGTGATTTCATTTCCTTCAGATATATACCCAGAAGTGGGATTGCTGGATCACATGGTAGTTCTATTTTTAATTTTTTGAGGAAGCTCCATACTGTTTTCCATAGTGGCTGCACCAATTTACATTCCCACCAACAGTGCACAACGTTTTCCTTTTCTCCACATCTTCAGCAACACTTGTTCTCTCTTGTCTTTTTGATGATAGCCATTCTAACATGTGTGAGGTGATATCTCATTGTGGTTTTGGTTTGCATTTTCCTGATGATTAATGACGTTGAACATCTTTTCATGTGTCTGTTGGCCATCTGTATATCTTCTTTGGAAAAAATGTCTATTTAGTTCCTCTGCCTATGTTTAAATCAGGTTGTTCATTTTTTTGCTACTGAGTTGTATGAGTTATTTATATATTTTGGATATTAACCCCTTAGCTAGATGGTGTGCAAATATTTTCTCCCATTTCATAGGTTGTCTTTTCACTTTGTTGAGTGTTTCTTTTGCTGTGCAGAAGCTTTTTAGTTTGATGCAGTCCCACTTGTTTATTTTTGCTTTTACTTTTAGTGTCATATCCAAAAAATCATCAGCAAGGCCAAGGTCAGAGAGCATTTTCCCTATGTTTTCTTCTAGTAATTTTACAGTTTCAGATATTACATTTAGGATTTTAATCCATTTTGAGTTAATTTTTGTGAGTGGTGTAAAATAGGGGTCCAGTCTCATTCTTTTATGTGAATATCCAGTTTTCCCAACACCATTTATTGATGAGACTCCTTTCCGCATTGAGTATTCTTAGCTCTCTTGTCAAATATTAGTTGACCCATATATGTGAGAGTTTATTTCTGGGCTTCCTGTTCTGTTTCATTGGTCTATGTGTGTTTTTATGCCAGTACCATACTGTTTTGATTACTATAACTTTGTAATAAAGTTTGAAATCAGGAAGTGTGATGCCTCCAGCTTTGTTCTTCTTTCTCAGAATTGCTTTGGCAATTTGAGGTCTTTTGTGGTTCCATACAAATTTTAGGATTATTTTTTCTATTTCTTTGAAAAATGCCACTGGAATTTTGATAGGGATTGTATTGAATCTATAAATGGCTTTGGGTAGTATGGACATTTTAACAATATTAATTCTTCTAATCCACGATCATGGGATATCTTTCTATTTTTGTGTGTTTTGTTCAGTTTCTTTCATCAGTGTCTTGTAATTTTCAGCATACAGATCTTTCACTTCCTTGGTTAAATTTATTCCTAGATATTTTATTATTTTCAATGCTATTGCAAATGGGATTGTTTTCTTTATTTCTTTTTCAGATAGTTCATTGTTAATGTATAGAAATGCAACTGATTTTTGTATGCTGATTTTGTATCCTGCAACTTAACTTTACTAAATTCATTTATCAGTTCTAGCAATGTTTTGGTGGAGTCTTTAGGATTTTCTATGTATAAAATCATATCATCTGCAGAGACAATTTTGCTTCTTCCTTTCTGCTTTGGATGCCTTTTATTTCTTTTTCTTGCCAAATTGCTCTGGCTAGAACTTCCAGCACTATGTTGAATAGGAGTGGGGAGAGTGGGCATCCTTGTCTTGTTCCTGATCTTAGCAGAAAAGCTTTCAACCTTTCATCATTGTACAACGTTAGCTATGGGTTTGCGATAAAGCAATTCAGATTACATATACATCTTTTTCCCTTTTTTATATCGTTCCTTAATTTCATGTTGTTTTTGTTTTTATGTGGCAAACAAAAGGAATTTTTGACACAGAAAAAAATACTTTCACAGAATTTGCTAAAACATTCCTCTGAAATAGATCCCTTTAATCAGCATTTATAGAGTACCTACTATATAGCAGGCAACATATTAGCTATTGGGAAAATGGAGATGCTTGTTTTGATAAAATCTTTACTCAAAATCTATTCTATGATAGACTATATCTGGAAACACAAGAAACTGTTAACAGGTTTACCTTTGGGGAGGGGATTTAATTTTTATAGTACATCCTTTTTCACTTTTTTGAATTTTATGTCTCATGTCTGTGTATTACTTATTCAAAAAGTTTGGCTTCTAAAATCCTATGTATTCCATAAATCCTCTAGAACATAATTTGTAGCATATAATGGGTTTTTATATCTCATTAAACATCATTTCACATTGTAGCAAGTTAACAAATTCTAACAAACTTTTCTGTTTATTCATCTTAATTGTTTTTTAAAGAAAGGAGCCTGTTGTTTACCTTGATTTGCCAGCCGGTGTAGTTTATTGTTGGTTACAAAGGATCCTATAACCCTTAACCTGTTCTCAATTAACCATGATAGCTCCACAGGAGGATTCTAGTGGGTAGCATTCATCTCTACTTGAAAATCAGCCTATTTGTACTTAGCACCAGCTTTGCCAAAGCTCTCCCATAGCTCTCTACCAAGTCCTGCTTCCCATGTTAATGTAGCGTCTCAATCCCTGTGTCGATAGAGATTACGAGACCATTTTTCATCTAATTCCCTTGCCCTGCAGCACTCATCTCCATCAACCAGAGCTGTAGCTGGGAGGAACTCAGCAATGTGCTGGAGAAAACTGAAATGAATCCTCTGTGAATACTAAACATATTGAGACTAAGCACTGAAAGAACACCTGATTAGCTACTGTTTCAGTTGCTTAAAATGAATTGAAACATTTATCACATTCAAGTTCTAGTAGAAAAGAGAGGTTGGGTGAAGTATTACGTAACACATTGCTTTGAGGGCGTGTAAAGGAATAGTCTAACAGAGGGGTAAATGCCAAAAGCTTACTTGTGGTCAACCCCAGAAGGGGTTTCAGATCTTCCTGCAGCATGGAGAGTATTGGAAGGGGGCAAGACCGGAGCAGAGAGACTGTTGAGGGGATTGGATTAAGGCAGTAAGAGTGGGATAGAAAGGACAGGCCAAATATGTTACTCATTAAGAAGAAAGAACTAAAATATAATAACCAGGTAGAATCAATAAGACCTGAGAACTGATTGGCAGTTAAAGTAGGGAGATTAAGAATAGGTCTCTGGAGCCAGTGAATTTTGGGTCTGTATTGCTAATAATGCCAGCTTAGTAAGACTAACAGCAGTAGCAGCTATTGGTATTATTAGTAATATTGGATGGGAAGAGTGAGAGATAGGGATGACTCCCAGGTTTCTGGATTGCACGACTGGTAAACAGACGTTACTTTCACTGGGCTGGAAATACAGAAGGAAAACAGGCTTGAGTGAGAGGAGGGACAGATGAAAAAGATGCTGAGTTAGAGGGGCTTGGGAAGCATCCAGTTAGACACATGCACGTGTTGCATATGTGAAAGCTTGGTCAGGAGAGGGGTTGAGGCTTAGAAATATAGATGTGTGAGTGCTCACACATTGTTGGTAATTGACACCGTCAGAGTAAATGAGAATGAGAGAACCAGGAGAAACATGTAGAATATAGAAAGGGGTGAGGGTGGTGAAGATGGTGAGAAGGAAGACCAGAGAGCTTGCAGGGAAACCAGGAGGGGACAGTGACACAGAAGAAAGAGGGGGAGAGTTTGAGAGGGAAGGGCTTGATCAGGTGTTCCTTCCTCATCCGATCAACCCAAATGAAGTTTTGTCTAGGAATGTACAAGGTTTGAGGTCTTCTCTAGGACCTCAGGCCCAAGTATCCAAGAGAACCCTTGGGTACACCTGAAATCACCCACCAGCCTTCCTGGAAGCCTCTATGACAGCAATGGCCCAGGACAGAATAGTCCTCCTCTGCACTCATATGTCAGGTCAGCCAGAATTTCCATGGTTTCCAAGAAGCAGAGAGAAGTTTACTCCACTGTTCAGCAGCTGACCCATGTCAACTTCACGTCAGTGGGAAAAGTTTTAGAAAGCACAGAATTATGCAAGGTTGACAAAACAACCTTCCTGTTAACAAATAAGTTAGAGATTATAGTTAAATGTTGGAGGTATAAAGTTGGCACTCTCAAATTCCTCTGCATTGAAGTGGTAGAGTAATGCCTTATTTGTATAACTGAATTTTCTAGATAAAGTTTACTACTTTAGGAACTAAACCTTTAATTTTAGCCATTTCTAATGTAAATCTCACCAAAACTTCCCTACCTTTCCAATACACAGGACACTGGACATAATATAATCTTGCTTGAAAACTCAAGATCATCGCTATGATCATTATTTATTATGGAAAAGACAGAAAGGATGAGAAGAAGTAACATTTATTGTACACCTACTATGTGCCTGATGTATACACTTAACTTCCTCCATGATCCTGTACACTAGGCATTGTTATCTCCCTTCTACAGATAAAGACACTAAGGTTTAGATAGATGAATTTTTCCAAAATCAGACATATTTTTACCCAGAATTTATATCTAGTTGTGTCTGATTCCAAAATTTTCCTAATCCTTTTCCCATGCTTTCCCCTCCAACTTTTGAAAGTGAGTTTTTTACAGCTATTTCTTGCTGTGTGTTCCCTCAAGGACTGTTTACCCCTATAACTAAACAGGCCAGGTTGCTGAGATTTTAAAAGATAATTTACCTTTCTCCTGCCTTGCTACCAATGATCACTTTCAGTACTTCAGCTTCAGCAGTAATCCCTCCCTGCTCGTAATATCTTTTTTTCTGAAACCAGGCAACTTGCCAGGGAAAACCAAATTACTGAATTTATTAAATGAGTCACATAATTCAACACTATGCTTAAGAATGATTTCACATCTCTCCTTTGAATACTGTTTTCATCCCTTCTTAGAGACGTTTTCTTACTGTCAGATTCATGGCTGTATTCAAGAAGGTTAAAGTTAACCAAACTCTAAATGTTAGACAAATTACTCTCTCAGTTTGCCCAACAAGTCTTCTCCCCAATCACCTACCCATATGTGGGCCGTAGTGATTGGTCCAGAGGAGGGCAGGTACCCAAGTCGAGAAATCAGTCTTTCTTGGGGATTTCTCTGGCTGCAGCTATCAGGAAAGAGATGCTCTTGTCGCTGGAGCCATTACAAGATGAGTTCTGAGCTTTCCACCACTCTGTGGAGACAGCCCGCTGCTGCAGTAGAGAATGCACTCACAAAGAGAACAGAGACAAGAGATGGAGACAAGGAGGATCCAGACAGCCTTAGTCTCCGGATCCAGTTATTCCTAGCTCTGCAACCGCCATGATCTTATAAGCTTAAAAACTCTCCTCCTCTTTATTTTTCTTAAGCTAGTTATACTTGCGTTTCTGTCACCCATGACAAAGTCTCTTGACCGATTAATGTAGGCATTAATCGAGAATAGTAGTTCTCAACTTTGGCTGCACATTAGAAGCATCAGGGTAGTTTTCAAAAGTCTCAATGCCCAGGCTGCATCCCAAACCAGTTAGATCAGAATTTTGGTGGGTAGGAACTAGGCATCAGTATTTTTACAAAGCTCCTCAGGGGAATCCAATGTGCATCCAGGATAAGAATCACTGCTCTGGAACAGCTTTTACTCAAGTAGTCTGTGAAAAACCAACAGCAAAGGATGAAGCTTTGGAAATATTCTTTTTTTTTTTTTTTTAAAGATTTTATTTATTTATTTTTTCCCCCCAAAGCCCCAGTAGATAGTTGTATGTCATAGCTGCACATCCTTCTAGTTGCTGTATGTGGGACTCAGCCTCAGGATGGACGGAGAAGTGGTGCCTCGGTGCGCGCCCGGGATCCGAACCCGGCCCACCAGCATCGGAGCGCGCGCACTTAACCACCAAGCCATGGGGCCGGCCCGGAAATATTCTTATTGAAGTAAAAACTGAGAGAACAATTGCCATTCTCTCTTGTACTATTCAAGGTACACTGAAAATCGTAATTGATGCAAGAATACTAAAAAGTTGTATGAAGTTTAAAAATAGAATGTGGAGAGACAAAGTTGTCATCTTTTGGAGAAAATATGATTGTCCACATAGAAATCCAAGAGACTCTATAGACGAACTATTAGAATTAGTATTAGAAAGGAGGCTAGATACAAAACCAACACATGTACAAAGTGTCAATTTTCTCCAAATAAATATTTGTGATCAATGTAAATCCAACAAGACTTTTCACAGAACTTGACCAGCTCATCCTAATATTCCCACTTTGAAATACGTCTTTTTACCTAAAATAAATAAATAAAGGATCAAAAAAACCTAAAACAATTTTAGAAAATAACAAGTGGGGGACTTGCCCTACCAGGTATAAATTCTCTCTTCCTCTTCCAAACTATATTTTACACACGTACTTATTTATACCATGTATATCTACTCACACTCCAGAGATTAAAGCAGTTACCAATGCATTAAAAAACAGATAGACCAACAGAAAACAAAAGAAAGGCCAGAAATAGGCCAACACGTATCCAAAAACTTGATAGATGACAAAAGTAAAATTATAAATAAGTGAGGGGAAAAAATGGACTGTTCAACAAATGTTACTTTATATGGGGAAAAATAGATTCCTGCTCCCATAATACACAAAAGATAAATTTTGGAAGAATTAAAGAACTAAACTTAACAGCAAAATATTTTAAATTTTAGAACAACAAACAGGAGTGTTTTTGTGATCTTAGGATAGAAAAAGATTTCTTTCTTTTTTTTTTTTTTTTTCAGGTATACAACATTTTATTTCAGCCTCTCTATAGGCTGCATTGTGTTCCACCAAGAGTCTAGTTTCCATCCTTCACCATACATATGTGCCCCTTTACTCCTTTTGTCCTCCCCCATCCCCTTCTCTTCTGGTAACCACCAATCTGTACTCCACATCTATGTGTTGTTTGTTTGTTCATCTTCCACATATGAGTGAAATCATATGGCGTTTGTCTTTCTCTGTCTGACTTATTTCACTTAGCATAATACCCTCAAGGTCAATCCATGTTGTCACAAATGGCACAATTTTGTCTTTTTATGGCTGAGTAGTATTCCATTGTATATGTATACCACATCTTCTTTATCCATTCATCTGTTGATGGGCATCTAAGTTGCTTCCAAGTCTTGGCTATTATGAATATTGCTGCAATGAACATAGGGGTGCATATATCTTTTCAAATTATTGTTTTCATGTTCTTTGGATAAATACCCAGAAGTGGAATAGCTGGATCATATGGTATTTCTATTTTTAATTTTTTGAGAAATCTCCATACTGTTTTCCAAGTTGGCTGCACCAGTTTGCATTCCAACCAGCAGTGTATGAGGGTTTCCTTTTCTCTACATCCTCTCTAACATGTATTATTTCTTGTCTTTTTAATAATAGCCAATCTGACAGATGTGAGGTGATATCTCATTGTAGTTTTGACTTGCATTTCCCCCAAAATTAGTGATGTTGAACATCTTCTCATGTGTCTGTTGGTCATCTGTGTATCTTCTTTGGAAAAATGTCTGTTCATATCCTCTGTTGATTTTTTGATCAAGTTGTTCATTTTTTTGTTGTGGAGTTGGATGAGTTCTTATATATTTTGGATATTAATCCCTTATCATATGTATTTGCAAATATTTTCTCCCAGGTGGTAGACTGTCTTTTTGTTTTGTTGATGGTTTCCTTTGCCGTGCAGAAGATTCTAATTTGATATAGTCCCATTTGTTTATTTTTTCTTTTGTTTACTTTGCCTGAGGAGACATGATATTCAAAAAGATACTGCTAAGACCGATGTCAAAGAGTGAGCACACTGCCTATGTTTTCTTCTAGGAGTTTCACAGTTTCAGATCTTATATTCAATACATTAATCCTTATATTAATCCATCTTGAATTAATTTTTGTGTATGGTGTAAGAAAATGGTCTACTTTCATTCTTTTGCATGTGGCTGTCCAGTTTTCCCAACATCATTTATTGAAGAGACTTTTCTTTCTCTGTTGTACGTTCTTGGCTCCTTTGTCAAAGATTAGCTGTCCATAGATGTATGGTTTTATTTCTAGACTCTCAATTCTGTTCCATTGATCTGCGTGTCTGATTTTCTGTTACTACCATGCCTTTTTGATTACTATAGATTTGTAGTTTATTTTGAAATCAGGAAGTGTGTTACCTCCAGCTTTGTTTTTTTTCCTCAGGATTGCTTTAGCAAAAAGGATTTCTTAAACAAGATTAAAAGTACAAACAACAAAGAAACCCACTGATAAATGTGACAGCATTTAAATTTAAAACTGCTATACAACACAACACCAAAAAGAGAGATGAGCCACAAACTGGGAGAAGATATTTGTACTGTAGAAAGCCAACAAAAGACTAGTATCCAGGCTATATAAAGAACTCCTACAAATTAAGAAGAAATCCAATAGAAAAATAGGCAAAGATTATTGGGAATGGGCAAATCACAGATGAAACCCCATCAACAAAGAAACTTATAAAAAATATAAATTTAAAATCACATATATTTTACATCTATCAAATTAACAAAAATATTATAACATGACAATCACAAATTTCAGGAAGAATATGGGAAAAGGGAACTCTTATAAACAAGTGGGAGCATAAATTATCACAACTTTTTAGAACAATTTGAACTTGTCCTAAGATCCAATGATTCTATTTGAAATATATGCTACAGATACTATAGTCAATGGACTAGAAGATATGTGCATGTTTACTGCAGTGTAATTTGTGATAGGAAAGAAAGAAGGGGGCAAAAATTTCAACTTATAAATAAATTATGGTATATTTATATGGGAAACTATACAATAGTTTTAATGAATGAACTAGAGCTACATACATCAATATGGATAAAACTCAGAAGCATACTATTCACTTTTCATGATAAAAACATTCAACAAACTAGGAATAGAAGGGAACGTCCTCAACCTGATAAAGAGTATCTATGAAAAACTCACAGCTGGCATTATACTTAATGGCGATTGACTTGATGCTTTCCCTTCAAAATCAGGAACAAGACAAGGAAGTCCACTCTTGCCACTTCTATTCTACATTGTGCTATAGGTTCTACCCAAGGAAATTAGGCAACAAAAAGAAATAAAGTCATCCAGACTGGAAAAGAAGAAGTAAAATTATCTCTATTCATAGATGACATGATCTTGTACATAGCAAATCCTAAGGAATCCACTAAAATCAATTAGGACCAATAAATGAGTTCAGCAAGATTGCAAGATACAATATCAATATACAAAAATCAATTGTTTTTATAAACACTTGCAATGAACCATCTGAAAGTTATATTAACAAAGCAATTCCATTTAAGATAGCATCAAAAAAATAAAATACTAAGGAATAAATTTAACAAAAGAAGTGCAAAACTTATAATCTGAAAACTATAAAACATTGTTGAAAGAAATGAAAGATCTAAATAAACAGAAAACATCCCACGCTCATGGATTGGAAGACTTAACATTGTTAAGATGACAGTACTCCCCAAATTGATCTACAGATTCAATACATATCAGAATCCCAGCTGCCTTCTTTGTAGAAACTGACAAGCTGATTCTTAAATGCATATGGAATTGCAAGGAACCCAGAATAGCTAAAACGATATTTAAAAGAAGAACAAAGTAGGACTCAGATTTCCTGACTTCAAAACTTACTGCAAAGCAATGACAATCAGGACAGTGTGGAACTGGCACAAGAATAGACATATAGATGAATGGAATAGAATTAAGAGTCCAGAAATAAATTATATATCTATGGTCAACTGATTTTTGACCAGGGTGCCAAGACCATTCAATAGGAAAAGAATGGTCTTCTCAACAAATGATGCTAAGACAACTGGATAGCCACATGCACAAGAATGAAATTGAACCTTTACCTCACACCAAATACAAAAATTAATTCAAAATGGATCAAAGACAAACATGAGACAATAACCTCTTAGAAGAAAAGAGAGGTAAATCTTCATGGCTGAATTATGCAATAGATTCTTAGATATGACACCAAAAGCATGAGAAAAAATAGATAAATTGGACTTCATCAAAATTAAAAATGTGCTTCAAAAGATACCATGAAGAAAGTGAAAAGACTATCCACAAAACAGGAGAAAATATTTGCAAATTATGTATTTGATAAGCAACTTGCATCTAGAATGTATAAAGAACTCTTACAACATAATAACAAGTCAAATAGCACAATTTAAAAATGGACAAAGGATCTGAATAGACATTTCTCCAAGGAAGATATAAAAGTAGCCAATAAACACATGAAAAGATGCTCAACATCATTAGTCATCAGGGAAATGCAAATCAAAACCACAATGAGACACCTGCTAGGATGGCTAGCATAAAAAAGTCAGATAATAACAAGTGTTGAGAAGGGTGTGGAGAAATAAGAACTCTCATACACTACTGATGGGAATGTAAAATGGCACAGGCACTTTGGAAAATAGTCTGGCAGCTCCTCAGATGATTAAGTGTGGAGCTATCATATGACCCAGCAATCCCATTCATAGGTATATACCCAAGAGAAGTGAAAACATATGTCCACACAAAAACTTGCTCATCACTGTTTACAGCAGACTTATTTATAATAGCTAAAAGGTGGAAATAACCCAAATGTCCATCAATGGACAAACGGATAAACAAAATGTGGTATATTCACACAATCCAATATTATATGGCCATAAAAAGGAATGAAGTACTGATACATGCTACAACATTAATGAACCTTGAAAACATTATGCTAAGTGAAAGAAACCAGTCACAAAAGACCGTATATTATATGATTCCATTCCTATGAAATGTCCATAATAGGGAAATCTAAGAGATATAAAGTCTATTAGCTGCACCTTAGGACTGGGGGCAGGGCAGAAGGTAGGGTGATGATAGCCAAAGGGCACAGGTTTTCTTTTTTAGATGATGAAAATGTTCATGTTCTAAAAATCGTGGTAATGGTTGCATATATCTGTGAACATACTAGAAACCATTAAATTGTACTCTTCTATTGGATGAAATGTATGGTATATGAATTATATCTCAATAAAGCTGCTAATAAAAAGCTGCTATTCAGTTAAATAATATTTAGGATGATATTTATGTTATAATACCATTTATTTAAAGTTTACAAACACAAAAAACAAAAATTTTAATGTTTATAGATACAAATGCAGTATATGTCTTGAAAATAATTTAGACAGGAAAACACACACATTTCGAGATAATGAGTTAGCTTTGGGAAAGATAAAAATGAAGTGAATAAAATTGCAGATGGTGCAAAGGAGACTTCAACCACATCTGTAATATTGTATTAAAATATTAAAGCAAAAGCAGAATAATGATGTAAAAGCATGGTGGTTTTCTTTAAAATTTTTAATAAATCTTTCTTGTTGGCTTTAGTAAGGGCCAAATTTACACAAGCGGCAATTATCTTAATTGCTAAGTCAATATTGCCAAAGCTTATTTTAAGAGAAATATAAAATCTAGGAGATTCCTCTTACTTGGTATATTTTGAACAGAAGTGAGGACCTGGGTCTACGGTTAATGAGGACTTGCTGTATTTTACATCTTTTGATCTTCTTAGTCTCCTTTCCCAACTGTTTTTCAGTTTCTACCTTGTTTTACTAAAGTGCTTTGACCAAAAATAGATGTAATATAATCTAACAAGTGTGTGACTAATAGAAGGATTTGGCATATGATCTTATTTTCATACAGTCTGGATTCCAACCCTTTTCCCACACAAATGACCTGAGCTATGGGCTCGGTCTCAGTGAGGTGATCCACTAGGTCCTCTGGGTTGATATTGAGCTACAAATAGCAACCATGGCTACCAGCATGTAAAATATCCTGACCTAGCAGCTATAAGATCGAGAATTTGCTTTGCTAGATGTCTTGCTCCCACAATATGGGAATTATAACTCTTCTAGAGTGTTTGAAATGCCTCTTGCAAACAGAGTTAAAAATCCACTCTAGATCTCCTGTCACTATAGTCCGGTAATTTCAGTGCAGGGATCTTCAAGACTTCTTTCTTTCTTTCCCCTTCTCTCTTTCTCTACACATTTACCATGGTTCTCAGACAGATGCCACAGTGACTTGGCAGAAGAGACCATCAACATAGTATATATAATGCATCAAATGTCTTTGCAACAAATTTTCCCAGTTTCAGACAAAAAAGAAAAAGAACAAAAGAAAATTTTTTAATTTAAAATAAATAATTTTTTTTTTTTTACTGTGCTGACTTCCCAGACAGAAATCACAACTTTGCTAAAGGACAAATATCCAGAAGACAATATTTGCATTTAATGAACATGACTTAAAACTCTTTTTTTTTAGAGTGCCACTAAAGTGTTTTTTAAAGTGGTTTTTTCAGGGCCAATTTGCATTTTGCATGATTGAGTCCTTGGTCCTTTCAGTGACTAGAACTGTCAATCCGGAAACATAGAAAAGACAGTCATCTGGGGTGAATTGATGTCACTACAAATATAACAGATATGAATTGCCTCCCAACCTTCCAAAAGAAATATTTCAAAATAGATCTGAGTCCACCCCTCCCACGCACTAAACAAGATTGAAAAGAAATTAAGTATTTGTAGATTTTCAAGGATAGCATCTCCTCTCCTTGGATCATACAAGAATCCTAGGCCTTTCAAGGTCTAGAAAAATGAGAAGGGAGATCTGATTCTCAGTTCACGTGGGTAGTGCCCCCAGCCATTGGAAGGCAACTGGTTTCAATGGCAACTCCGCTCCCTCCATCCCAAGTTTGGCCAAGAAAACTTTCACCACAGTACCCAGGGCCATATACTTAATGATCAGGCCTCTCTAGACCTTACTAAGGCCTTGCAACCTCATAAGGTAGCAAAAGTCCTCCCACAGAGGCCCAGATGTTTTCCTCTAACAGAACTGGAAACCCTCCATTTCCCTTCTCCACCAGAAAGTCAGGTAGACAGTATGCCACTGCCCACTTCAGCTCTTCAACCTCCAGTGTCTTCACCTCCTCCACACAAAAGCCAGTCTTGATTTGTCTCCATGGTGGGTTCTTCTTCCTCACCACCTTCTTGCAAAGTCTCCTCTTTCTGAGATGTACACACACTCTCCCTCACTCCCTCATCCCCCAAGGATCTCTCTTTCTTAGGGACGTAGGAGAAAGGACAACAGGGGAATTATACTTTTTCTCTGGTGAGTCTGCAATATGAGACAGAGAGAGATTTTTTTAAATAAATCACAGTTTTATATAAGATACAAACTACCCTAATCACCTAATAGCCAGAATTTTGCCTGAAACTTTCACCATTAGATCCAGTTCTTTGATTACAGCACCGTCTGCAGAAGACCACAATTCATTCCTTTACTAAAACAACCGAGCAAGTTTAAGGCTAAAGATGAAGAGTCCAGTCGGGGAGAAATTACATTTGAGGTGCTGAATGGTGATATGAAGTAGGCACTTAAATATAGAGCCTGGACACTGATATAAGTTTGGAAATCTTGTTCCAGTGTTTAGAGCCATAAGCGTGAATGAGAAGCTATGGATTGAAAGAGAAGAGGGCCTTGGACCAAGGCCTGAGGCACCCACCTGCAAAGGAGACTGAGGACGAAAGCCCTCAGGGGTAGAAAGGAAAGTAGATGTGTGGCCACAGAGGGCCAGAAAGACCGAGTTTCAAGAAGGAAGGTATAGACAGCTGTTTCAAATGCAGCCAGTCAAACATTCCCTTATGGGGGGGTGGGAGAAATGCCTCAGGAGCTAGCTCCTTCCCATTAAGAATTTAGCCACCACTATCATACTCAGGCAGATTACAGCTAAAATTTAGGAGAGCAATAGGCCCTGAGGGAACTGGATGGAGTGGGTATAATTTGGTAGAAGGAAAAAGGGAGAGAACACTCTGGAACAAGCCCTCTGTGCAGAAAAACAGTCCTGGGTGGACATGAGGGTAATTCTCATCTACCCAGACCCTTCTATTATCTCTCTCTATATGGCAAAATGACAGTCTGGCTGTCAAGGCCGTTCCCCATTCCCTAGTTAGCTGTGAAATGGTCACGTTCATACAGCTCCCACAGCAGCACTGAAGGTTTCCTTTGTAGGTATTGGGCAAAAGCTTAGGCTGCAGGGGACTCTGGCCCTTCTTAGGATCTTAAGAAGATCTCTACTGAAATATTTCTTGATTTAAAAATTAAAATTAATTTATATATATGGTATAAATAAGTAAATACTCCCAGAACTTCTAATGAAAAATAACCATCTCTCACCCAATCCCTTCTGATTCCCAGTCCTGTTCCACAGAGACCACCACTTGAAACCATTTACAGTTTGAGTTCTTTTGCTTATTACCTTGATATGTGAAAGAATGTACTCAAACTGCTATTTCTTGATTTATCAACTTCAGACCATGTGTATCTATTGACTTTCTGCCACAATCAGTAAGGATTCAGCTCACACCATTGCCCACCTCCTCCTCCTCTTGCCTCATCATTTTTGATACTTAGATAACTATCTTTAATTCATCTCTTGCTTATCTTTGTAATTTTAAATAATAATTCAAATTGCTGTCAATTTTCAACACAATCTCTTGACTCCACAGTTGTAAACAGGATATTAACACCCATGCCCTGACCTCCACCTCACCTTCCTCTTCCCCCTCCCATCTATTGACAGCCACCTCTTTGCTTTTCTGTTTTCAAAGTTGATCCATTTATATTCTGTTCTGTATTCAGAACTGTGTGTTCCATACCTTTTAAATGTAGGTTTCTCAACTGCAGTGGTTTCAAAAGCAGGACATTAGGGCAGAGTCCATTTGCAATTGTTTCTGTTTAGAGGGACATTTCAATGTAGTCATTTGGATGCAGCTTCATCAAAATGTAAAAATTCCCTATTTTTTTAAACAAAAATTAGAAATGTAAGCAATAGACTTCCCTAAGCCTCACTCCACCCCTGGGCCTAAGAGGGTGGGAACGGGGTGAGAGTATTTGTGACATGCATTGCTTGATTTTAAGAAGACAAATGCTTAGAAATGTGCACATTAAGCCACCTCAAAATGTCATGTACCTTCTGTCCTCCCCCATACTCATTTTGTCAAGGCCTATATCCAGAGGAAAATATTGGGAAACTCAATTATCTCCTGAATTTCAGACAGGCTAGGCAGCCAATCTAAAGAAGAATAATAGTGAAACCTTACAAGAGACTATGTCTAGCAATGTAAATAGCCCTATGGGGAAATGTTGTAAAATTACAAAGAAAAATGCTTTAAAAAAATAAAATCTTGTCTGAAAAACCTAATACTAAATCTCTTCAATAAAATATAAACTGCTAAAATAAAATACTATAATCTCTAGTTTATCTCTGGTCTTTTGAGAAAGTTATAAAAGAGTCATTGTTCTCTTGTTACACATACCAGCCCATCATCAATTTAAGTGACTTCCCTAAAGCCACAATAAGGGTGCTAGAGGGTTGCCGCTATAACCAAGTCCTATAAGGCTTGAAAATTAGTATAAGACAAAAATCACTCTTGGTTCCTGTATCATAGATTTTAATTCTCAAAAAAAAAAAAAAATCACTTCACTATATTTTAGTGAATACATAATTCTGTTACACATCTCTCAGAGTCTGTATTCTGGTGAGGCTTCAGAGTTTTTGACAATTCATTAATTCAACTGCCCTCACACAATGTTCAGTACTGTATTAGATAAAAATTTAGTTTCTTCTCAGAAATGAAGGAGAGTAGGCATTTCCTTGTGAAGACATCCATCTGCATATGAGTTGCCAGGGTATTTCTGAAAGAGAGCAGAAGACAAAAAAGATTTTAAAAAAAGACTGCAGTAGTTGCAAAAAGAATTTGGCTTCAATTGGGATTGGCTTCCAGGTGAACACTTGAGGCTGTAAATTTGCTTAAGACCTCTCAAACAAACCTGCTGCTGCTTCTGCTTAATCATAAAAACAAAAACTCCTGCCCAAATCTCAGGTGAATCAAGAGCACCTTGGCCGGCCATGTCAGCTTCAGAGCAAAATCAATTGAGTTTTAGATATTATATCAAACAAGAATTGCTTAGCAGGCAATCTCCATGACAGTCTGGATCTAACGCTTAATATAGAACTCAAACAGGAGACTCTGGAGGGAGGAGATGACACAGACAACTCCAGGACCCTCTACTCTGTTCAATCAGACCAGAAATTCACACACAAGAAATAGGGAGCTTCTAGATCAGAAAGGCAGAAACGAGAATAAAGAGGAAATTGCCTTGGAGAAACTAAGGTTCTAGAGTGAGCTGACACATTGACACTGAGCTGCCATCAGGAGGATGAGATGAAGACATGAGGAGAGGAGAAACATTCATCACATGAGAATGGCATTCATTTTTGCTGGGCTGTGCAGGGGAAGTTTAACATTACCAGTGAGCTGCTGAGCAACAGACTGAGAGGCTAAAGAAGAAGCCTGTGGATGGTCAGGAGCCTTCAAGGAGTATAGCTCCCTCTGGATCTCGGTGATAGTTGGCCTCTGGTTCAGTTAAGGTGCATAAAGGAGTAAGACCAATTGATCTGGGAATTACAGTAAAAGTAATCCTCTTAGTGACCTTATTGAGGTGTGGCATATTAAAGTAAAAAAGAAGGGCAAACCAGTCCTTGGTATTTTAATGTATTAACCTAATATGTTAAACCTTTCACATATGAATATGGACAGCCAGTGGGTGCCCAAGGGACCTAGAAATTCCTCATCCTATCCTGACACCACAGCTCAGGATTTCCTTTCCTTCTCAAAAGGCTGCTACTGGAATCTACTTTTCTTCCACTCTGAGTTAGATGAAACACTTAGGGTTAATTGAATAGAATTATTCTCTAATACGTAAAAGTCTCGTTTCTGTCCTCTGTGTTCATAAAATAACCAAAAGCTCTTCTATGCAAATTAACTCAACATGGTTTTGGAGAAAACAGAAGATTGGGCAGATGGAAAATTTATAGGGATACCTTTTATTCCATCTTATAAAAACCAGAAAAGACGTTTGTCTACACAGCTTCTTGCCACCTAACCACTGGGACCCCCCATTCTGACCTCCCAATCCTCCAAAAGGAATGCAGAAATAACTTTAGGAAGCAACCTATTTATAAAATACCCACTATATAGGCTTGTCTTTTGCAAACTTCAGAACTTCCCTGTGTGGCTGTGGAATGAATGGGGTCCAATGGAGTTGTATAACATGTTGGCCCTGAAGACCTTGTAGCCCAGGATTCCCAGTCATTCATTCAGGAAATATTTTTATTGAGCACGTACTGTATGCCAGGCCAGTTCTAGAAGCTGAGAATACAGCAACAAAAATGGCAGAGTCCTTGTATTCCTGGATTTTATTCTTGGGGTAGACAGAGACCATAAACAAGTAAACAATAAATATAAAACTTCAAGTAGCAGTAAGTGCTATGAAGAAAAACAAAGGTTAAGGAAATCGGCAGGGGGTGGAGGTGGGTGGAGCAGGTCGGTTGTTTTAGAGAAGATGAGCAGGTAAGACTTTCTGAGCGGTAATAACTAAGTGAACCCCTGAATGGTGTGAAGGAGCATGCCAAAAGGAGCATGAATTATATTAGAAGTATGACGGAAAGCCATTGTATGACTTTGATCAGGGGAGTGAAATGACTGATGATGTTTTTTAAAGGACACTCTGGCTGCTATAAGAATAGACTTTAGGAAGACAAGAGAGGATGCAGGGAGACCAGTGAGAGATGATGATGGCTCAGGCAAATGTGACAAAGTGAAGGTGATACATGGTCAGAGTCAGGATGTAAAATAAAACGTATGGCTGATTGATTGGATGGAGGAAAAAGAGGAAACAAGAAAGTCTTTTAGGCATTTGGCCCAAGCAATTATATGGAAAGAAGTACCATGTACTGTAGTGGGGAAGACTGGAAGAGGACCAAGCTTTTTTCGGGGGGGAGGGACAATAGTAAAGAGTTTTTATTATGTCATTTTAAGTTTGAGATGCCCATTAGACATCCAAATAGAGATGTCAAAAGGCAGTTGGATGTTCAAATCTGGAGCTTAAACTAGAATTCAGAACTGACTGGAGACACAAATTTGGAGGTCTAATACCACACATTAGAATAAAGTTTTCTACTCTATCCACTCAGCCAATAAAGCTTTGCATTCTATTTACTTTCCTACTGGGAAAAGGTACCCAACAGAAGTTTAAAGGCTTTCTCCAAAGAGTGGAAAATTTACCAATGCTTGAAGGCCCTCCAAAAGCCTTCTTTTGAGGAACTGTCTAGGGCTTGTTCCAACTGACTCTGCTTTGTTGAGAAGAGGTAGAAAGCTGCTTAAGCTCCTGATCTGAATGTAATTTTGGAAATGCATTTGAGAGAAAAGCTCTCTACTTATCGCTTGCAGTTCCCGTAACTCCCATCTGGCCACACTTACAGCTGCAGCTCACGTGAGCCCTCACTGGTGCTGTGATTCCTTAAGAGAAAATCAGCTAGCTTCATTTGCCCTCCTTTTCATTTTCCATTTGGTATCCATACAGAGGGTAGATTTATTAAAAGGATTCAGAGATCTTGCACAGAAACCAAGGGCAGAAATGCAGCCAAGACTCAACCTGGAACCAGGAAGAGGGAAGTCATCAGGACTCTCTATTCCTCCTTTCTGCTTCTATGTGTTTGCTTTTTCCTCCTTCTCAGGACAGATGCTCTCTCTATCTTCTGGTCCACATGGAGGGATATGGCCACCCCACAGGTAAACCCAAGTTCACATGTGTAATAAACTACATCATTGGCTTTGATTCTTCACCCAAGTTCACATGTGTAATAAACTACATCATTGGCTTTGATTCTTCTCACCACCCACCACTCAACCCTCAGGCCTCATTTCCATGCTATGTGCCATATGACTGCAGTACCACCAAAGGGAAGAGTATATTTATCCATATCTTAACATTGGGTTCAACCATTGACTTCTTAGGTCAACAGATTGAGGCAGAAGTGAAAGTATGCCAGTTCCAAACCTAGGCTCTGAAGGCCTGCTGCATTTCCACATGTACCCTTGTGCTCTGCCGTTGCCATGTGTCCTAGTTCACTCAGGCTACTATAAAAAAATACCATAAACTGGGTAGCTTATAAACAATGCAAATTTTTTTCTCACAGTTCTGGAGGCTGGGAAGTTTCAAATCAAGCACTGGCAGATCTGGTGTCTGGTGAGAGCCTGCTTCCTGGTTCAAAGACGATGTCTTTTTGCTGTGTGCTCACATGATGGAAGGGGCAAGGGATCTGTCTGGGATCTCTTTTATAAGGACACAAATCTCATTCATGAGGGCTCCACCCTCATAACCTAATCAGTTCCCAAATGCCCATCTCCTAGTACCATCACCTTGGGTGTTAGAATTTCAACATATAGGGGCCTGGCCCATGGCTTAGCAGCTAAGTGCGCACACTCCGCTACTGGTGGCCCAGGTTCAAATCCCGGGCGCACACCGACGCACTGCTTGTCCAGCCATGCTGAGGTGGCGTCCCACATACAGCAACTAGAAGGATGTGCAATGATGACCTACAACTATCTACTGGGGTTTTGGGGAGAAAAAAGGGGGGACAAAAAGGAAGAGGATTGGCAATAGATGTTAGCTCAGAGCCCGTCTTCCTCAGCAAAAAGAGGAGGATTGGCATGGATGTTAGCTCAGGGCTGATCTTCCTCACAAAAAAAAAAAAAAGGAATTTCAACACATAAATCTGGGGAGGGACACAAACAGTTCTCAAACCATAGCACATGAGAACATGCCCGGCCTAGGCTGCTGGTTCTGGGATGAGAATAAAAGGCACACAGAGAGGAGTTGCTCAGCTGGGCCCAGACAAACCCCTGGCAAACACAGACGCATGAGCATATATAAATGCTGATGGTTGTATGACTGTGGGATTTGTTGTTGTTTGTTTTGCAGCATTATTGTTCCCAGAGTTAACTAATACATTTTCCAGTTATAGTCACTTGCAGAGACCAACTGTGTCTGAATCCCAACTTCACTTTCTGAGGAGAGAAACCACAGTAGATTCAGTTTGGGTCAAGTGTCAACCTCTATGGCTAGAAGAGGGAGTCACGGCTATCAGAATAAACATGGCTACCGGGGGCCCACCCTATGGATCAGGAGACAGTTCTTAGATGCAGGTGGGGGGGGTGGGGGTTACTGTGAGCTGGGCAGGCACCCAAAAGGAGTCTACTTCTACTTCATGTACAAAGTGCTCCCTAGAGCGAAAACCGCCTGAAGGGAAAAATTGTTTCCTGTGAGAAAAATTGTGTCCTGCAAAAAAGTTCTGAATTTCAGAAGCAATCTAACTTTGAAGAAAAAAAAAAGAGAAGAAAAACAGCAGGTTCTTTAAAAAGGGAAGATGGAGAGCAAGTAGAAATGTTCAAATGCTATTAATCACAGCTTTGGGTAGTATTTGATCAATGGTTCACAAGGAAATCAAGTGTGAAATAGAAGGGATAGTAAGTAATTTTAGCGCTCACTCTTCTGTGAATCCGGAAGCATTGGCTGCTACCAGCTGCTCTATGCAATTGGCCATGAGGCATGGATCTGAGCCTGACAAAGGATAGAGATGTCTCTTAACGAAGAAAATGGACCAAGGTAGAAAGGTGAAGTGGAAACAAATCACAACCATTTCAAATTTAATGAGTACATACATGATGATAGTCCTTTTCTTGAATGATGAATTTTAAATCAGAGTTATTACATGGCAAAAAAAAAAATGGATTATTCAAATTAGCTTCATAGTAACAAGAAGACAAATTGATAAGGTTCTAAGTTGTTTTTGTCTTAAACAGAGGATTCTGTTTCCTCTAACCACTCTTTGAAGGGATGAGAATTTTTAGACATGGAACATTCAAATAGAGAGAAATGTTTATAATAATGCACATAGTTCCATTTGCATCTAATATTTAAATAACTTTCATTAACAAGCCATTTCTCAAAATACAATATGAGGATGGCGATTACATTTTTCCTTTACGTCTCACTTCTGGAGAGGAAATGGCTGATTATGTTTTTACCTACTTACATAAATACAAGCAAACATCCATATATACATATATTTGAAATACCTTTATTACTACACAGACTATGTGCTGAAATTTAAACTGAATAAACAACACCATATAATAAATCATAGCCAAATGGACTACGAATAGTTATTTGAATAACTGATAGAATTCTGAAAGCAATGCACAATACTTGCCAAAAAGCAATGCTTCCTTAATGATTTTATTGGGAAGCAATTAATTAATAACAGTCACTAATGATAACAAGGACGTTTGGGAGATGGATGGTGTCCCACCAAATATTTGCCAGGCAGGCAGTAAATTTTGAACAATGACTCTAAAGAGAGAGTTGCAAGAAAATTGAGAAGAAATGGAAAGCTGTTCCAAACACTTTATAATGAAATCATGGCAGGACCAGAGTCACCTAGCAGCAGCTCTTCAGTGAGTTTAGGTTTTAATGAAAAACCAGAGGAGCTGATCTCCAGCCTGTGTTTTCTCCTGGGCAAAAATCCCTGGGGCAAGGCAACTCCAACGACTGCTACCTACTCTGAAGCTGGGTTAGTTCCTCATCTCTGCCCTAGCCCTAGTGAATCTGATATCCCAAACTGAACTGGGAATCTGTATTTTTAATACGCTCTCCAGGTGATTCTGTTGGACAACTAGGTTTGGAAACCATTGCGCTGGAGGGAAAAATAAAAAGCTAATGTTGACACATTTGGTACCTCTGTGGTAGCACTACAGCAGGCCTTCAGAATGCTCTGGAGGGGCTGGCCCCGTGGCATAGCCGTTAAGTGCGTGTGCTCTGCTGCTGGCGGCCCGGGTTCGGATCCCGCGGGCACGCACCGACGCACCGCTTGTGAGGCCATGCTGTGGCGGCCTCCCACGTAAAGTGGAGGAAGATCAGCATGGGTGTTAGCTCAGGGCTGATCTTCCTTACAAAAAAAAAAAGAATGCTCTGGAAGCACAGAGGCAGGAATCATCTTTTTGGCTTAACACTCCCACATCTTTCCTCTCTCTCCCAGGGATCAAGATTCTCCCTTTCCTTAAACATACAGAGAAGGTGTTTCTATCTTTCTACTGTAAGATTTTTTTAAATTGCTGAAAAAGTCTCAAGTGAAAATCAGGTCCATCCAATGACATAAATGATTTGGGATTAAATTGGCATAGGGCCCAGACAAACGAATCTCTAAATTGTTTATTTGAGACTGTGATACAAAGAGGAACAACTGACCACAGACGTGGTTTCCTTTTAAATGTGTGTTGTAAATCTATGTTGGTGCTGTTTTGCATTTGAAAAAATACATACCACACTTGGTTCATGACTCCTTCATTCTTTGTTTATTAATCTTTTAAATTACATAGCCACAACTGCACCAAGTTGCCTAAGTGGGATTATGCTACATGACAAACTGCTAATAAGTGAAAAACTATCAAGAGCCTCCATCTGTCCACAGAGTTTCTGATGAGCGATCAAGGTAGCACTCGTGCTGAGCCATGCTCAGAGCCCCACTCCACCTGCACGACTCCCAGCAGCCTCTACAGCCCCCCATGTGCCCTGCGGCTGCGAGAAGTTTGGCTTTGGTGGAAGCAGCATAACTGAGGGGTGAACAGGGAAAAGCAGGTGGAGAGTCCTGCCCTTCAATGATGCTCTCCTCTGAAGCTCAGGTTGCAATTCAGATCTTTTCCTTAATGTGAAAAAGTCTGAAGAACCTAGATTCAGGGGCCTAATCATCTTTAGATTTCCAACATGGTTGGAAGGATAAAATCTATATCTCTGACCCTCAAACACTGCTTTTAAAGGTAACCAAGAACAATTCAGGACACTTCAAAAGGAAGGGAACAAAAAAGGGATCCTACAGGGTAGCCACTCTGGATATTATGGTGTGATGCAAATAAAACGAAGAGACGTAGGCATACCATTTATGTGTAACACACGTATATAGATAAACACACAGACATGAATATTTATGTCAATGTGGGGGGCAGGATACACAGCAAGCAAGAGGTTGGGTACACCCCAGGAAGAAAACAAGAAAGGCCAGTGGGCCCAGACCTCCCACAGTCCTGTTTGTATGAGGAATGAGAAACCATTTTTAAAAAGACTTTCTAAAAGAAAGGAGAATAAAGTTATACCAACTTGATCCAAGAATACTAGGTCATGTAGGAAGGGGAAGGAGATTTAGGGGCAGTTTTTTGCCTGAGTCCCAGAAAAAGAGCCTGAAATACAAGAAATGAAAAATAAAAGATCTATCAGACAGATGCAAAGCATAAAAAACAGTACTCCTACAGGCTGTATAACAGAGCGTAGAGGAGTTCAGTGTCCCTTCGTATCCCACTTCAGAGGGATGTGGAGCTCATTGCAGCAGAGGGCTATAGTTGCCTTGGCATGAAGTTGAACCCATCTCTTTCTGGAACAGAGGAGAAGTAGGAAAGAATGATATCATCTGAGCTCCTCTCTGGGTGACAGGCAACATCACCACAGAGGGAGGGAGAGTGGGCAAGATGACAGAGAGGACTAGCTCCTGAGCACGTGCAACACATCTCAGGGGCTTCCTGGATCAGCTGGAAAGTTCTGACAACAATTTGAGATTCCACAATGATGGATGGAAGCAGAGCTAGAGAAATACTTTTTTTCTCTCTCACATTATAACCCCATGGAACTTCCAGGATGGCACAGCCCAGGGAAATAGGAGTCATCCCGCTTAAAAGAGAGTGTGACGATATGATCAAAGAAGACTCATGTCTTGAACTTGCATGTGGCATTATAGATGGATAAAAGGAGACCTATTTATGAGCGTGTACATACAGACATGCATTCACACCTATGTATTGTGGCAGCATTCATGTGTATGTAGGTGTATACACATACACTCTTATACACACCTTTTTGGCAGAAATGACAGATCTTGCTGATGGATTTGATGACAATCCAGGAGATGGATGGTGATGCCACGCATTGAGATGGAGAAACCAGGAGAGGAGTCAGATTGGGTGAATGGGAGCTGTAAACAAGCGGTCAGTTCAGGTCATGTTCTGTTTCAGATGAAAATGCCAGGTAGGCAGTGGATATCCTATGTGGAATTCAGAGGAGGGTTTGGGTAGAGATGTCAAATTGGGTGCCATCAGCATTTAAAGTCATGGCCCTAGATGAGCTCTCCTATAAGGAGAGGTTGGATGGAAAAGAAAAGGCATCTTAGAATTGAGCCCACAGACTCCGATTTTGTGGCTGGATGAAGGAAGTGGAAGAATGAGAAACTAAGATTTATGTTTAACTCAATGGAATTTCATAGAATTGTGATTCTCCAACTCTAGATCTTAGGATACTCTGTGGGTGAAGGGTTTTATGATCAAATCAGTGTGAGATGTGCCACATACATAGTTCCCCCTGGGAACTTCAGAGTGCCAGAGTAATATTTGCAGATGAAAGATTCAGAGATGTCCTATGAGGAAAAGCTTGGTTTAATTTTGTTTAACAGAGCATTTCCTAACTCAGGGCTTCTCAAAATGTGGTCCCCAGGCTAGCAGCATGAGCACCGTCTGAGAACTTGTTAGAAATGTAAATTCTCAGCCCCACCCAGATCCATAGAATCAGAAGCCTGGGAGGTGGGACCCTGCAGTCTGTTACCACAAGCCCGCCAAGGTGACTCTGATGTGTGGTTTGAGGACCACGGTCCTAAACATTGACCCTTTTTCCTTTTTTTGGCAAATAACAGTGTTTTCCAAAGTGATTTACTTAGAAAATAGTGATTGCAAACTCTAGCTTTTAGATTCTTAGTTTAACAGACCTTACAGTGAGGAAGCACTATTGAGGATTAAATCCAATATCTCACCATTCACTTGTTTGTTGCTAAATCAACATGCCATGAAATATTTTTATGGATAAAAAAGGCTTTATTTGCCAAGAAGCAACACTTGAGTATATACTAGTCTATGATACATTTAAAAATATGTTTTCACATTAAAAAAAAAAAGTGATCACTTTTACCTTCCTAAACAGGTCAAAATATCTAGACCTGCACTATCCAATAAGTTAGCCATTAGCCACAGATGGCTGTTTACATTTAAATTGATTAACACTAAAAAAATTAAAAATTCAGTTCCTCAGTCACATTAGCCACATTTCAAGTGCTTGGTAGCCACATGTGGCTAGTGGACAGTGCAGACATAGAATGTTTGTTGAAAGGCACTGATTTAGACAATGAGTAATTCTCCTCCCTTTTCTTTGTCATCAATGAATGCCTCACAGTCAACAGTTTAGAGAGGAGAGCAATTGTGATGCATGAGAATGATCTCGTTTGTCCAGATAACATCCATCTTCCTAGGGAAGACTGAAGAAGGGACAACGAAGAGCACAGGTAAGAAAATCAGTGGTCTAGATCTTGAAGCTCAAATAACTCCCTCATTTTTCTGCACAGAGTCTTAGGAGTCTCCTCCAAATCTACGAAAGTCCACTCCCTGCTGCCCTGGAAAACCTCTCCACACTACCACTTCACGACCCTGTTCATCCACCACACCTTCACCATCACCACTGCTACTGGTGTAAATTCTTGCCACCATTGCAAGACACTCTGGCCCTTCAGCACCTTGGAAATCTCTTTACGTGCCTGGCCACCCTCACTTTAGGGACCCATGCTTTCTCAAAGTAAATGCCTTCCCCTTGCCAGCCTCCCTGGCAGGCTACATGTGGGCATGTGACCTAGGCTCCACCAATCAGGTGCATCCATGGGAGAGTTCAATTTGGAAGAGAGCAACACAATTAGAAGGCAACACCCAAGCACTACATGACAACATGCTGGCAAGGATGGGGGAGGGTGGCAGGAGAGAAGGTCAGCTTTCAGAGGCAGCAGTGGCAATGGTCTGGAGGCAGTGCCCCATGCTCGGTATCAGCAAGGTATATCCCTGTCTTGGCCCAGCAGAGCAGAAGGGCCTCCTCCAGAACAACATACTGGCATAACTTACATCTTGTTCCTGGCTATAAAACATCCAAGTCCCATTCTCTGGCTTCTTGGGAATCCTGTGAGCTACCTCATAACCCTTAATAAATTCCTTTTCAGCTCCAGCTAGCAAGAGTAGATTCTGTTACTTGTAAATAGCGTCCACAGCGGAAATTCCTACCCAAGTTGGGAAGAATTCTCTCTATAGCATTTACCACGCACATTGATGACGTGGCTTGTGTCAGACTCTCTGCCAGAGCCTGGGGATGAAAACATTTATAGGACTCATTCTCGAGGGCCTTAAAATTCAAAGAAATAGAATGATCAGCAGAGCAATACGAACTTTAAAATACAGTAGGTGGCCGTAACAGAAAAAGAAACGTGGCATCATAGGGGCCCAAAGGACAGAGAGGAGAAGAGCAGGTTGGGAAAATCTTCAAGGAGAAGACGACCCTTGAGCTGATTGTAAAAGATGAACAGGTTGTTGATGTGCAGGCGGGCAAGAGGACAAAGGCAAAGACAAAGGCATGAGCAAGGACAAGGAGGCTGTGAGAGTCTTCCCTGTTCTGGAGGAAGTGGGGGTTGGGTGGGGAGAAGAAGGAGTCTCAGCAGCAGGCGAAAAGGCTAGAGAATCCTAATAATAACAGCTAACATTACCGAGTGCTTACCGTGTGCCCTGTTCTAAATAGCTCACCCTGCATTAACTCATTCACTCCTCACCACAACCCCAGGAGGTAGGTGACTTTATCACCCTTATTTTACAAACAAAAATCCTGAGGCAGAGAGGTGAGTGACATGCCCGAGGTCACACACACCGAGGGAGCAGCCGGGAGGGAGTTTTACCCTCTGATCCAGCTCCAGAGTCCACACTCTTTTCCACTCCACACCGCTACAGTCAGGTGGGTGCCGGTTCAGAGAGGACTTGAAATCCCATTCTGAGGAGCTTGGACTTGACTCTCCAGCAGCACTGGAAGATTTTAAGCAGATGAGTGGAGTGATCAGACTCGTGTTTTAGGACAAATGCAGTGTTTACAAAGTGGAGGGCAGAATGAGGTGGCTGACTAAGCAGGACAGCCTGACTCCACTCCCCACTACCCAGACCCACACATACACAGGCACACATACACACCCCTCCTCCCGGGGCCTGCCACACAAGCCAGGATAACAAAAAGGGAAGCTTTTGGGGACATAATTCAAAAACAAAGAAGAAACAGCAACTTTTAGCAGAATCGCTAGAAACAGACCTGTGTTGGATCCCTAGCTCCCAACTTAGTAGCTTTGTCACCCTGGGCAAATGAACCTCTTTAAGCTTCAGTTTTTCTATAGAAGCAGAGAAACAGAATGAAAATCCCTATTCCAAAACTCAGAGTGGAGTTACATGTGTTTCCAGAATTCAGATTTTCTGGATTATAGGATAGTATCGTGTTGCCCATACCATATACTATGTAACATGCCCAGCGAAGTCTGATGCAGTCCCCTAAATCAAATCCGCTGATATTTCTGCAGCAAAACATATGACTATTCACACTAAGTGGGATAAATCAAAACTATAAATAGCCTCACAGAAGTTCAAGTTACGATTTTCTGTCAAAAGATTTCAGGTCAGTCAGTTGTACATTCTAATGAACTATGAAAAACCTGAGATTTTCAAAGCTTTTGGGGTTTCAGAATTGCAGATAAGCGATTGTGCCCCCTTATTATTTGCTTCAGAGTTGTAAGAATTAAATGAGGTGATGCATATAAAGCACTTAGAATCTGATATTCCTCCAAACTGACAAATGAATGTAACCCAGTATCCCAGTCATAGAGCCCAAGGGCCACAGCTCTGCTGTGTCATGGAGCCCCCAAACCTGGGGATGTCTTCAGTCCCGCTTTTGATCATAATTTCTAATATTTATGTTCTGTAACCCTACCACCAATCATAAATGCCCACTTCACCATTTTTCTTGGGAATCCTAGCAAGTCTTCATACAAAAAGTCCCCGAGTTCCAAAGGTGAGTGCTTCAGACTAGCCCAGCCCTCCTCACCTCCATTCATAGACCAGTCTGCAGGGCCAGCCTGGGAGGCATGAAGCTGGGGTGAATCACACCATGGGGGACCTTCCCCCACATCCACAATATTTTTGGAGACAAAATACTGTTAAAATCAGCAAAAGTGATGACAAAGTGTAAACGATGGGAAAGAAATACCAGGAGAACCACATAAAACCTCAGCAAGGCAATGGTCAGCGAGGAAACATTTATTGACTCCGTACCATGGACCAGGCATGGTCCTGCTGGGCCACCTGCCCCACTCTGAGGACAGCACGGTGTCTGCCTCCTCTTCTCCAACCCTCCATTCTCGATCAGAGTTTTGCTAAGTCATCATCACTGTCACCATCGTCATCTTTCCATGACATAGCGCTTTAAATTTTACCTTGGACTCTTACATAACATCACCTTGTTTCTGCCTCACAGCCACATGGGGTTGTTATTATTAAATCTATTTTACAGGTGAGGAAACTGAAGCTCTGGAAAGTCTGGTAGCAGGCACCTATGTCTTTATCCTTCTCCTCTACTGGACACTGCCTCCTCGGCCAGCCAGCCTTCTCACAGCAGATAATTTCCATAAAATGCTGGTTGTTCCAGTCAGTGGAGGCCTTGGAGCGATGCAGATCAAGACCTATCACACCCACAGACCAAGCTACCAATGCCGTTTTGTGTGTTTGCCTGGGCCAACCTGGGAGGCCTCCTTGGACTGGTGATCAGGCCTGACATACAGAATGAGAGCAGACTGCCTGACACAAAGAAAAGCAGAGATGCTGCATATTGGCATTTCCATCGTCATTACTAAGAAGAGCGCTTCCCAAATCTTGACTGAGCATCAGACTCACCTTGGAAGATTTTTAAAATACAGATTTCCAGGCCCCATCCCCAGAGATTTGGAGGCCATCAATGTGAGGGGAAGGGTAAGAATCTGCACTTTTCTATGCTCCCCAGATGATTCTGATACAAAGGTAGCCTTGGGAACCACTGACCTAGAAGACTGAGAAACACAAATTACAGAAAAATCACTTTAAACATACCAAATTCTAATTTCTGGCAACGATAAAATCTGTGGCCACACTGGGGACAGAAAGGAAATGACCTTGGAACAGTAATACAAACAGCTATAGTAACTATTCACTTTGGATAACCTTTATATAAATGACGTGGAGACTTTGCAAGGAAAGCACAAAATTGTAAAATGTGAAGTCTAAAATGAGGCAAAGTGACAAATGAATATTGGGTATCTAGAAGATGTTTTCAGGCAGCTTTGTACAAAGGCTTGTTGCTGGTTCTTCACCTCGCTCTCTCCTCTAGCCCCCCACTGCCTTCCCCCTACATTTCCCAAGTGGAGGCTGCCTTCAGTAGCAGGATGACACTTCAGAAATCAAATGGAAACCAAAAAATTACTTCTCTGGTTAGCATCTGTGTAACAATATGTTTACTGCCTCTCTTCAGCCCTGAGCAACTGCCAGGAAAGCCAAAAAGAGGGCAAGAGCTCTATTCATCTAATTACTTCAGCAGAAGAAAAATGTGTTAATTAACTGACCTTAATAATTCATGTATATCTGAACCGAGGGATCCTTAGACTTGCACATGAGGCCTGGCATCTGAATAAAGGATCATCGCAATGATCTCAGGGACAGCCTCATTTTGGAGAGGTGATCTATTTTTGTTTTCTCAAGAACAAATCTACCACCTCCAAACTGATTGAAGAACCTTTCTGCAAATTACGGGTTTGCTATAGTACCTTGATTCCTCCAATTTCCTCAGCCCCTCCGGGGGATGTGAAATATTTTTAGAATCACAACAGCCTAACACATTAATTGGATTTCATTATGCTGGCTGCTGATTGGAACATTATACAGTAAAGGGGAATGTGGCTGTGTGTGTCCTCTACAGACTTCCAAATCAGACAGAGGAGGGACAACGAGGCTTGCTTTTCTGGGGAGTTAATAGAATCATTCAAATCACAGTTCCCTATCAAATATGCTACTGCAGAAACCAGCCAAGAAATTAGTTCAACAGGCCTCAGCTTTTGAAGTCAGGCTAAGAAAGAGAAAGGATGCTGGTAATTTCAATCTCAAAGATAGTGGGACCCTCAAGCAGACATACTGTTTACATTTGCCTTCCTGGGGTCTTAGCAGGGGGAGGTGGAGACCCATTTTTAGTGCACAAAGAGGAAGGGGAAATGAATCATGGTGTATTTGCAATTGGGACAAAGTCATTTTCCAAAAGCATTTCTTAAACAATGATACAGGCATCATAAACAGAGAGGCACAGAGATGGAGGCTGGAAGGCTCTTTTGCAGAGGACAAACAGGAATGGTGAACAAAGGACGGCAGGAGGTTCTTAGCAGGTCAGCAAGACATGGTGGTGACGAGAAAGATGCAGCTGGCCATGGTGGCGGGGGAAGAACAACTGCCCCTGGCAGCGACTCCAGCCCATCAGGCCAAGGCCATCATTGTAGTGTGCATGTCACAGCTGAGCCCCAAAGCCGGGAGAAGAGCCAAGGGACATCTGCCTCACCAGCAAAGGAGACCTTGCCAGAAACCTAGTTGGAGGTGGGAATAGGCTGAGAGGGCTGCCAACAAGCAGGACCCTGTCTATGGGTTCCTGGGTGTGATGGGTTGACTTGTGTCCCTCCAAAACTCATATGTTGAAGTCTTAACCCCCAGTGCCTCAGCATGTGATCTTATTTGGAAATAGGGTTGTTGCAGATGTAATTAGTTAAGGTGAGGTCATACTGGAGTCGGGTGGGCCCCTACTCCAATCCAACTGGTGTGTTTACAAAAAGAACACCATGTGAAGAGACAGACGCACACCGGAAGAACGCCATGTGAAGATTGGAGTTATACTGCTCCAAGCCAAGGAACTACCAGAAGCTATTAGAAAGATCTGGAACAGATCCTTCCCCAGCGCCTTCAGAGGAGCATGGCCCGGCTGACACCTTGATGTCAAACTTCTGCTCTCTAGAACTGCGAAATAATCGATTTCTGTTGTTCTAAGCCACCCAGTTTGTGGCACTTTGTTACGGTTGCCCTAGAAAACTAGAACCCTGGGCCAAGGAAGAAGGTTTAAATGGGTGGGAGAGGACTCAGTTCCCACCACTGGAATCCAGCTGCCATGGTCCAAAGCCCAGTTCTGTGATCTTAGACAACCGGCTAGATCTTCAAGCCTATTTCTCCATCCATAAATTAGTGTGGCCTAGATAGTGCCTGTCCATAGGGCTGTTATGCGGATTAAATGAGATGATGCTGGTCACGCAGTAAGCGTTTAATAAATGTGAGTTTACTCCTGTTCAGGGGCTGTGGAATCAAATTAGCAAAGTGTGGGTGACAGTGAACATCCATCTGTAGTCTTTTCCCTCCTAGGTTTTACTTTGTATACCCTATGAATTGTGATACACATTTTCTACCATGACAGCTAAAATTATTTATCTGAATGGCTGATTCAAGAACATCACAACTCTCCTCAAATCCTTCTTTCCATATCGCTGCTTCACTAAATCACTCCCAGCTTGCAAATCCTCCATCAGCCCCACTCTCTGCACCTTTTCCCCTCTGTGCATCTCCATCCATCTCCACCCACAGCCTTCCTTCTTGGGAAGATGGCTTTTGCTCTTTGCCCTTTCTGTTGGCTTCACCCACCTCCAGCTGTAAATATTCCTTGCTCTCTAGCTGCTCTGCCTGGTCCAATCTCCCACTGTGGGCCCTTAAAGAAATAAGCCCCCTCTCAGCCTACCCTCTCCTCAAAAACCCATCTACATCCAATTACAGTGAATGGAAATAGGAGGCAGTTTCCTACTCACACCTAAACATCATCAACTACCTTCTAACCTCAACCCACCCACAGCTGATAAAAATAAGCCTTTAAAAAACAGAATGAGTCAGATTAATCCAACCTCTTTTCATTGCACCAGAAGGAGCTCTGTCTTCACGCCTTGCACAGAAACACAGCATGTGCAAGACAGGGAGGTCTGCGTGGGTGAGAGTTCATGAGAGAAAGCTTCTGGGAGGTGGCCGGGGCCCCCTTACCTTCTCTGCCCTGCGCCAGTGTCTACTAGATGCTCCCAGGGAAAAGGCAGAGGCAAAGCACCCAATAATTCATCTGTAAACGCACAGAAGGAAAGCCAAGTCACACAGGCAGTCCCTTCCTCCCTCCACCACTCTAATCACCGGGAGTCAACCTTTTGTGATGTCCTCCACCTATTTTAGAAGCAGCATCCAAGATATGATTTGAATCAACTGCAGCACTGCACAAGTTTGTGGGGACAGAAGCTCTTCTGCTCTTAACCCAACATCTTGCTATCAATCAACAAGTAGATAGTAAATGGTTCTTGTTTTTGCCTGCCAGCACCTTTCTATTTCTTTGGGAGAAATATTCCTTTCCTGTTCCATATGAGTTTCATGATGCCATCAAGCAAAACTACACACACACAGAGTAATGAAATTGACCTCATGCCCCTGGCAATAGTGATTGGTCTAGGAATAGTCACATGACCTAACGTGGACCAGAGTCCTGCCCTATGTTGACAGACACATGGGGGAGAGAAATGCCTTTTCCCCCTGGGGTTGCTAAACAGGATGCATGTTTCCATGGGACTTTCATTAGCTATCTTTCTCATCACATTGAGAGCCTGTCTGCAGGGGGAGGGTAACCCACAGAGGGAAGGGAGAGGTGAAAGATTGACAGAGGCACACACAAAGCCCTAGCAACATCATTTGAGCCCCTGGATCCAGCCAAGCGTAAATCATATCCATTCCTTGACTTCCTGGTTGCAGGAGCCCTTTTTTATTTAACCCAATTTGAGTTGGAGTCCTAGCACTTGCAACCAGAACTGATATTTTGCTGATTTGCACCTGTATGGCAGTATCTATGGTCTATGATCAGCATCTGTCCTGATTATGTTACTGGTTGTTCAATACTTTGATTATCACCACTGCTTTTAGCAAAAAAATTCCTGACTCAGCAAAGTGGGTGGTTAGCAGCACTCTCCAGGCTGTGGGGCAGTAGCCTCCATCCCTCTAGGCTGTGTCTGCCTCCCCTACTCCCACCTGTACAGGGAAATGAGATGACGCCTGAAGATACTCTTCTCATCCCTGAGGCATGAAGAAGAGAACTGCAGGGGCAGAATTAAGCCCTTTATTCTTCGTAATCATGACACGGTCCCAGCTAGAGGCTCTCCACAAAAGAGGATGCAAGACCACATGGGTATGTGCCATAAGGAGGAGACTGGAGGACTGACTTGGAAGAGTAAAGTCAAGGATGACGAAAAATGATGTTCAGAGGAGCAAGTCTTGGAGAAAGTGCAGACGCTCTGCCTGGGAAGATGGCACCGCCCATACAAAAACAAGTGCAATTTCACCTTTCTAGGAGGGCTGAGATATGAGGGGAGGATTTCAGACCAACCCATGGACTGAATTGTGTGCCCCAAAATTCATATATTGAAGCCCTAACCCCCAAAATAATGGTATTTGGAGATTGGGCCTTTGAGAGGTAATTAGGTTTAGATGAGGTCATGAGGGTGGGGCCCTCAGGATAGAATTAGTGCCCTTGTAAGAAGAAACATCAGAAAGCTTGCTTCATGTCTCTCTCCCCTTTCCATGTAAGGATGCAGCAAGAAGGCGGCCATCAACAAGACAGGAAGAGAACTCTCACCAGAACCCAACCATTCTGGTACCTTGATCTTGGGTTTCTAGCCTCCAGAACTGTGAGAAAATTTCTGTTGCTTAAGCCACCTGGCACATGGTATTTTGTTATGGCAGCCTGAAGATTAAGCCACCGTGAAACTAAGACCCTGGCTGAGTACAAGGGGATTCTAGAAGGACTGAAGCAACTCAAAATGTTGGGAAGATAAGCCAAGAAGATGGTTCACCCCTTCAGCCATGCAGGTGAGAAGAGAAGTACCCAGAGAGCATTTTGCTGAATGACCCCAGGCCACCCCATCTTCTGTTGACAAATGATGTCCTGTTAATACTTAAAGGCTAATTTTTGTTGACTCTATAACATCCTCCCGATCAGGCAGGAATTCCACCCCATGAAGAGCCTCTAGAACTCCTCCAGAGGAGTCTGCAAAAGCCATCTCACAATTTCTCACACATCAGTCAGAGCTGTCCCCAGACACCCAGAGCTGTCCCTAGACATGAGGTTCTGCCACTTCACCTTTCCTGTGGCCCGTGAATAGCCTTGCCACTGTCCTGCTGACCTCACTCCTCCAGGTGCCTTGGCAGCTCAGGGGATATCTCCATCAAGGATACAGGACAAGAGTGGCCTCTCTTTGGGTGACATTAAGTTGCTGAGCCTCACGAGCCCCAAAGTGTTACAGGCCTTGGGCCTTGATTCGGACCACTTAGACTCACTCAACACCCTGAATTTTTTCTAACACAAAATCCTGAATCTTAGGAAGAAGAGGTGAGTGTCTGCCCCCTGGCATTTTATGCAAATCGGTCCATCATATCCCCAGATTTTACACACCAAAGGAGAGGTTGGCTCTTCCAAGTCAGACAAAAAGTTCCCTCACCCCTTTACCCAGAGCAGGGGCCAGCTTGTGTTATGCTAACAAATTAGGAGGACCCACTCCACTGACTCTTCAATTAAACATCTGGTCCCCTGTATTTCCACTATGAACACAGCTGTCAGTTTCTCTCAAAAAAAAAAGGCTCAGGGAAAGCACCCCGTGGGGCACCTTTTATTATACAAGTGGAGGCAAATAGATGCAGGATGGGGAAGATTGTCACTCCTTATGCCAGGTATAGCTGCATCTCTGTTCTAGTCCAGGTTTTGTGACACAGATACCAATCTGTCTCAGCCATGTTGAGACATATTGATTAAATTTCCATTCAGGTGATTCTGGGAGACAAGGTGAGAGGAGGTGGGGAGGTGGGGGCACTCGGCATATCACAGCGAGGAGGTTAACAGTGGCCAGTTACCTGGAGAGTGTGAGAGAGACTGACTTTCAGGAACCCCTTCCCAATAGGCTCCTCCCCCCGACTAAAGACTCTGCCAAGGGACTGGGAAGTTCTGAGAAACAGGACATTTAGGGGGCTCATCTCCTTTCCACACTCTGAGAGGCACTTAGCCAGCCCGTCCCTGCAAGGAAGGAAGACGGCCAGCAACAGGGGGATTTGCAATCTTTCAGGAGAATGAAAGATTCAATGCACTGTTTCCTCCAGGCCCAGCAAGGAAAGTGGAGAAGTTCCTCTGTCTTGTGCCTCAACCTGTTACCTCCCTGAGAGCTTATGTGTGCTTGTTTTCCAGGCTCCAGGAACATCTGCCTGGGGCTTTGCAGAGTCCCATTTATATCCCTGGCTCTGGCTCTTACTTAATTTACGGTTTTGCTGCCATCATCAGGAAGGCTCTGGGTGAAAGCAATGGCAATTCAATGACGATGTAGACAAGAGGGCCCAGGGGTCTTGGGAAATTTTGCTTTGTAGGGGAAACACCGAAAGCAGAAGCATATCCAGGGGAGGCATTTTAGCTCTGTTAATCCCCAAAGCATCTTTGCAAAGAAAAATTAAAGGCAAATTCAGACTAGCATTAAGAAAGGGATATTACAAACAGAAAATGTTATGAGTCTGCTAGGAAATGAACATTTGGAAGTTACTGAGAGAAACCAGTCTGAGATCTGTATACTGTGTGCTCTGGATAAAGACTGAATGATCTGGCAGATACCACCGGGATTGAAGAAATTATAAATTGAAATGGGGGCAAAAATACCCTAAGATAAACGTCAAAGATGTTTTTGAGTTTATTGATTAGAAAATAATTCACATCAACGTGGTAGATAAAACTTTCTTACAGCATGACAGAATGGCCCAGAGTGACAGGTTTGTTTTTGGAGGCATTTATAAAGAGTAAGTCCCCAAATGTGGCTGGTAGTGTCCTAATCTGACACTTGCCGGGCAGGGTAAGTGGTGGTTCCTGGTGCCCTGGACATTCCATTCATTCTCTCTCTCTAGGGCCTTGTTTGACTCCAGTGCCCTTCCCACCTTTGCCACTGCCCCCACTGCCCTTGCTGCTGATGCAGGGTTACCACCTCTGCCACCACTGCCACTCTGAAGTCAGTAAACATCCTTGGATGTTGGACCATCTTGTACACAAAAGCTAAATTAATAAACATGCTCCTTTCTTCCTGTCCTCCTTAACTCCCAACCAGGCCTACTTCTTGGCTTTGTTTCTGATAATAGCACCTCTGTTCTCTCAATCACCAGTGTGAAACCATCAAGTTACTTATTACTTTCCCTCCACTAACCCCACCCCTGAGCCCCCTGTGTAGTAAAGAATCAACCTTACCCAAAGAGAGGTCTGGCCTTTGCTGTTGGCTCCTGGGAAGTGATCGCTAGGCCCTTGAAATATCCTGCCTAATAAGAGTGTCTTTGTTTCCCTGGGGACCCTGTGCCACACCAGATAATCTAACCGTGTGATTTATGGGACGCTAGGTAGGAACTGGATTAGGAAGGATTTTCCAAAGATGGCCACAACAATATCTTTTATCCCACATGCTCTTTGGGGCACTGAGCTGACAGTGTAAGAGATCCAACTATTCTGAGGCCGTCATGTTGTAAGGAAGCCCAGATCACACGGAGAGGCCACACGTAGGTGCTCCAGTTCATAGCCTCTGCCCAGGTGACAGGCATATGAGTGAAGACACTGCCATTAACTTCAGCTCCCAGCCATCGAGTTACCTCCAGCTACTTAAGTATTCTTGGCTGAGGTCCCAGACATTGTGGACCAGAAAAGAACTACTGTGCCCTTCCCAAATTCCTGACCCACAAATTCTGTGAGCATAATAAAATGGTGGTATTATCCCAAGTTTTGGGCCAATTTGTTACCCAGCACTACTAACTGATATACTTTCCTGGCCACCCAGGTCTGGATTAAGCTCCCATTCCCTGGACTCCCATGGCATCTTCTACCTTCCCCATCGTAACTTTCTATACTGAATTATCATTGCCAGCTCCCTCATCTCTACCCCACACCAGATATTAAGTCTGTGAAGTCAGAAACCACATTTATCTTACATATCTATATCTCTTCAGCACCCTGCACAGTGCCTGGCAAAAAAATAGGCAATCAATAGTTGTCAAAAAAAATCTCCAATAAAGGAGTGCCACAAGAGCCACTGAAGATTTGCCAAAAGCATCACACAACAGGAAAAAACAGTCCAGAAGATGCATCCAGTGAATCGGACGTATCGTTTTCTTGTATGAAGGGAAGCATCTCAGGTCAGTGTGAGAGCTAACAAGAGTCGAAGCACAATTCCACTACGAAACCGGCTTTCGATCTGTGAATTATTCATGAAAGGAAGGCAAGCTCTGCCCTGGAAGAAAGACCAAGATATCAGAAAGGCTAAAATGTCAGGGCTATGGCTCTGGATGGCAAATTATACTGCGAGTTTAGACCACAAAGGGACTCAGAGAATGAAACAATGTCTAGCTGACCTTTTCCTAAAGCCTGCAATTAATTATTAATCATAAAGCCTAACCCAAATCTATTGAGGTGATAGCTGACTCCTGTTTTCAACAGAGGCCTTTATGGTGCTCAAAGGATCTAGGGAAAGGGGCCAGGGTGTCACAGCAGGGAATGATGAAAGGATCTGGAAGATTCACTTACTAGATAAAGAAAAATTAAAAATGTTTAGCAAAGGAGACAAGGTTTTATTCAGAGAAACTAGGTGGAAATGTAAACACTTTCATTCCTTGGCCAAGCAAAAACATAAAAAAAACAAGGAATATTATCTAATCTTATTTCCTAATTGAGAACTAGGAATAATGGATTAAAAGTGTTTTGCAGTATATAAAATAATTATTATTATCAACACAACAACATTTTAAAAATCAGATAAGGGAGGTTGAGTATTAGAATGATTTCCTTAGGGAGAAACTAGAAATTCGGTAAACTATTTTGACAGTAAAGAATTATACCTTTTGAGATTTTTCTCTCTTCAGTTCTCTGGGTTTTCTTTCTCAAAAGCACTAATATAAAAAAGAAGCTGTTAATACCAATTCTGACAAACATATTTGCTAAAAGACATTATAATCAGAGAGAACTGGGGTCTCACAGAGGTTCAGGATGGTTCTTTAAAAAGTGAAGAGAGTCAAAATTTTACTGATTTTTTGAATATGTAAAACTCACACATGATATCAAATTCAACAAGTACAAAAGGGTGTAAACTGCACATTAAGTCTCCTATTAAGAGTGATCTTTAAATGCCCAGTTTAATTCTGAAAACCTAAAATCTTTAAATTGCTTAATTTTGGGCCTACTTTAAGAATAGCATTAGGAGTAATTTTCTGTGTTTGTACCAAGAAAAACAATCTATTTGATCGATGTGTAGTATTATTACAGTCACTTTTTATCTTAATTCAACTCTTCTTATTTAAGCTACTTCCCCTCCTCTCAACATTTTGAGACTTATGACCATGGCAAAATCCTACCACCTAGTGGAAAAACTCTCCATTCTTTAAATGCTTTTTAGGATTTAGAATACATTAGCTGTTAGCCATTAGCTACATATATAGTCACTTTTTAAACTTTGTTTTAAGGGAATGAGCTGGTAAAACACATTTAATCAATGAAAGATTGTGTAAATTTTGGCCTCAGAGACTTCAGCAATGTTACCACTTGTTCGAGAGACAGTAGCTAAGGGGAACTGCAGAAATCTACTTCCATTGTTAGGACTTTTTTCCATTTTTGTGTCCATTTAGTGACAATAACATCAAGATATAGGAACAAGTGGGTGACATCAGGTGCAGTTTTAATCTCTTGCACATGTTAAGCACGATACATTCACGTCCACGTCTGTCTATGGGAGTCATTCAAACTGAGAAACGGCCATGTCTTTACTCATCCCTCAAGTCGGTGAAGCAGAGTCCCATTCTCTCAGATTTTAAGGTGGCATTTTACAATGAATAGACAACAATTCTATGTTTATTCATAGATATGGATTTTCCAAAGCTTTATATATTTCGACTACCCCATCTCAGACAATAGTTTATTTTTTTTTTTTTTAAAGATTTTATTTATTTTATTTTTCCCCCCAAAGCCCCAGTGGATAGTTGTATGTCGTAGCTGCACATCCTTCTAGTTGCTGTATGCGGGACTCGGTCTCAGGATGAACGGAGAAGTGGTGCCTCGATGCGCACCCGGGATCCGAACCCGGGCCACCAGCATCGCAGCGCACGCACTTAACCACCAAGCCACAGGGCCGGCCCACAGACAATAGTTTTGAAGGCACAGAACTTACTGCAGAAATTATGGACTGAGGATCCGACTAAGGCAATAGGCAAGAGAAGGGGAGAAGAGGGGGGAAATGCTTAATTTTCCTGGGAGACTTCAGTCCACGCCAGCACTAACTCAACACGAGTTGACATTGAAAGAAAAATAAGATCTTTGCACTTTTCCACATTTCCCTCCTTCTTCTAGACGGAATCTTGGTTTTTCGGGTTATTCCATCATTGACCCCAGACAGGGTAGAAGAAAAAAATATCTGTCAATAGGGACACAGGAATAATACATCCAGAAGTCCTAGGTCTAGCCTTATATGTGTTAGACTTTGTTTGCTTATCTGTTTAAATTATCTAGGTGCTTGTACATCTCTTGGCATTTGATTCATTCACCTTAGGGATTCCTGCCCCATGAAATAGAATGTCCTATTTCCCCAGATCATCTTCTATTTTCACATTTCACACTCTAGAAATCATCTACCTCAACTTACTATCCAGTGTATGAATGCCCTGTATCTTAAACTGTGTCTTCCCTTTTCTGCCTATCTCCTCAGTCAAGGTAAATGCTAGCTGTCTCCTATCAAAGACTCCCTCTCTGCCTTTTTACATGGAGGCTTAATCTTTTCTTTCTGGATTATCTTGTCTTAATGAGGAGATGAGGTCACAAATATCCCTTCTCTCTTCAACTCACATCTTCTGAAGTCCATGTATTACCACACTCTGAGTCACCAACACCAGTGTTCACCCACATTCAGAATTTATGTCCTTGCTTCTCTGGCAAGTCTGAGTCAAAACTGGTGTTATCTCTCCCTTATCATTTTCTTCCATAAAATTTGGTCATTGAGGGGCCAGCCCAGTGGCATAGTAGTTAAGTTCGCGCGCTCTGCTTCAGCAGCCTGGGGTTCACAGTTTCGGATCCCAGGTGCGGATCTATGCACCGCTCATCAAGCCATGCTGTGGCAGGTGTCCCACAAATAAAGTGGAGGAAGATGGGCACAGATGTTAGCTCAGGGCCAATCTTCCTCACCAAAAAGAGGAGGATTGGCAACAGATGTTAGCTCAGGGATAATCTTCCTCACCAAAAAGAAAAAAAATTGGGTATTGAATATCCATGTTGTTGACTCCTTGGCATTCCCATTTCTCAATAGATTTTTAGGATTAATCCCGATTGAAATGTTACCAGGATGAGTTCAATGGAGTGTTGGGGTATAAGGCAGTTGAAGGCTGGATTAGTCACATTTTAGGGTGTATGCCCAGCTCATAATGAAACAATTTCTCTGAGATCTACACGTCAAAAGTTGTGTTTGTACAATATGGCTCCATACCCAAATTCAGCCACATGTGAATGGACCAGAAATAGTCAGTAACCTGGTATAAGCTGGGGCACAGATTCTCCTAGAAATTTAGAATGGGATTCAAAGAGAGCCAGACTGTTTCCAGAACTGAGGATATATAAACTGAGAAGCTGTCAAGAAGTTATTCCACAGTAAAGCAGAGATTGGTCTGTAGAGAAAGAAGAAAGAAGTAGAGACAGAAAACCACATAGTCCAGGGGAGACACACTGAGGAAATACTTGAGTCCTATCCTTGTCCCTAGTCTTCTCATTTCCTTCTGGTAAAGGACTTCCTTTAACATTTCTTGTAGTGTGGATTTGTTGGGGATGAATTCTTTCAGTTTTTGTAAGTCTGAAAAAGTCTTTTTTTTTTTTTTTTTATAATTTTATTTATTTATTTTTTTCCCCCAAAGCCCCAGTAGATAGCTGCATGCCATAGCTGCATGAAAAAGTCTTTATTTCTCTTTTGCTTTTAAAAGTTATTTTTGCTAAGTACAGAATTTTGGGTTGAAAGATTTTTTTTTTTTTAATTTTAGTACATTAAAGATGCTGTTTCACAACTTTTTCATTTATATTGTTTCCAATGAGAAAAGTACTGTCATCCTTTGTTTCTCTGTATGTAACATGTCTTTTTCTTTGGCTACTTTTAAGATTTTCTCTTTATTACTGGTTTTGAGCAATTTGATTATGATGTGCCTTCTTCATGTTTCTTGTGTTTGGGTTTCATTGAGTTTCTTGGATCTGTGGATTTTTATTTTTTGTCAAATTTGGAAATTTTTGGCCTTTATTTCTTCAAAATTTTTTTCTCCTCTCCTTTGAGGACTCCAATTACACAAATACTAGACTGCTGGAGTTGTCCTTCAGCTCATTAATATTCTGTTTATTTTTGTTGGTTCTCTTTTCTCTATATTTCTTTTTTTTTTTTCTTTTTGATGAGGCAGATTGGCCCTGACCTAACATCTGTTGCCAATCTTCCTCTTTTTGCTGAGGAAGATTATCCCTGAGTTAACATCTGTGCCCATCTTCCTCTACTTTGTATAGGGGATGCCGCCACAGCATGGCTTGATGAGCAGTGCGTAGGTCTGCGTCCAGGATCCGAACCTGTGAACCCCGGGCCACCAAAGTGGAGTACGTGAACTTAATCGCTACACCACCAGGCTGGCCCCATCTACTTGTTTCATTTTAAATAGTTTCTATTGCAATATCTTCAAATTCACTGATAATTTCTTCTGCAATGTCTAATCTGCTGTTTATACCTTCTAGTGCATTTTCATTTCACACATTGTAGTTTTCATCTCTAGATGCTTTAATTTGAATCTTTTTATATTTTCCTTGTCTCTACCTCTTTAGACATACGGAATAGAGTTCGAGGCAGTAAACTGGGACAATTGTAAGGCTTACCATGTTTGTTTCCAATCTCTAGAAATAACAGTCCTTCTATGCCTGACGCCCATTGTCTTGAAACCATAGCAGAATATATTTTCTCTGTGTTTCGATTGTTGAGGGGGGATGGTAAATCCAGTGCCAGTTACTCTGTCTTGAGCAGAAGCAGAAGTCCCTTCTCCCATTTCCTAAGGCCTTGTTGTTCAACTTTTCCTTGGATTTTATCATATTAATCAATATCCTTCAAAGAAATTCTCTTTTTTTCCTAAGCAAA
The DNA here is from genome assembly GCF_057802395.1 of Ceratotherium simum simum. Taxonomy (NCBI): domain Eukaryota; kingdom Metazoa; phylum Chordata; class Mammalia; order Perissodactyla; family Rhinocerotidae; genus Ceratotherium; species Ceratotherium simum. Next base: position 71,665,109 of record NC_141900.1, on the reverse strand, counting down.
AGTATCTGATACATTGAACAAGTAGAACTCATGTAATTTTATCTTTAAAAAAAAAAAATATATATATATATATTTGTCTCCTGCACCTTTAAATCTCTTCCCTGGGAAGTAACCATTCTTCTCCTGATCTTGGAAGAAAACTCAGGCCAGACAGTCTGCGTAGGGCTACTCGTAATTAACACCCTTCCATGTATACCTCACTTCCTAAAAAAGGAAAAAAAGAGAGCTGATTGCAGGGGATATTTTATATCTCTGATATGGGTAGGGGAAGTCAGGGAATCAAAAATCAGAACAAAATAGAATATATAAATAAGTAGCTACAGAGAAGAATTTAAGTAATATCATAGGCTATAGATCCATAATGTGCTTTTAATTTCTAATCAGTCAGATGGGCTATGGAGAACCAGCATATTCACTCACAAAATATCCTTGAGTGTCAGAGGCAGAATCCTAAACTAAATAAATCTCTGATCTGACTCAATTGAGTGGCCTTTTTTATCTCAGGACAACAATTAAGATCAAAGAATAAGTTGATATGGAGCCAAAGAACATCAATAAATAGACACAAAATCAATCAAAATTCAACTAAAGTTGAGTGTTAAAAAAAATAATTGGAAGTAAAACTCTACCTAGGAAACTGATACTGAATGGACCAAGAAAAAGCTTGAAAAGAGGAAATGCCAAGTATATTGTGTGAGAGGAGCCAATTATGAGAAAAGAGTGTGGCTATAATTTGGACCATAAGAATGGCTGGGGGTTGGCGACCCATCTGCTGATAACCTAGGTCTCCTAAGATAAGGCAATCTAGTGCTGCCTATACATCCATGGCTCCTAGAACACCACACTCTTTTTTAAGAACTTTATTTGCTGAGGAACAAATGAAAATTGGAAGGAATCCAAAGAAAACTAAAAGTGACTATAGAAGAGCAGATTTTTTAGGACAATCTAAATGAATTAAGATGAAAAATCTGGTTAAAAGACAGCAAAGGCAAAGAAGGAAGGATGCATGGAGGAAATCTAGTCATAAAAACAGTGCACAAATTCCTATAAAAAGGATGAGAGCAGGAGGACAAAAGAATTAAAACAGGCGGGCCGGCCCTGTGGCTTAGCGGTTGAGTGCATGCGCTCCGCTGCTGGCGGCCCGGGTTCGGATCCCGGGTGGGCACCGACGCACCGCTTCTCCGGCCATGCTGAGGCCACGTCCCACATACAGCAACTAGAAGGATGTGCAGCTATGACATACAACTATCTACTGGGGCCTTGGGGAAAATAAATAAATAAATAAAAATTTAAAAAAAAAAAAGAATTAAAAATTAAAACTAGAGAAACCATAATGCAAGGACTTAACAGGGTTTGGGGCAAACAAAGAAAACAAAGGGATGTGAATTACAGGGAACTCAGCCCAGCTTTATGAAGGAGAAAGGACTTGCTGGCTGGGTATTTCCTTTTCTAAACCTCATGTGTCAGGAACTGAGCTGAACACAGCAGAAAACACCAGGAACACACAGACTTTCCTGTCTGCCAACATGGTTAGAGTCTCTATACCAGGGCAGTTTGACGAACAATCAACCTGTGCTTGGTTTAATGCACTGCTGTCACCATATTGAAATTCTTAATTTATAAACAAAGGGCGCGCACTTTCATTTTGCACTGGACCCCACAAATTATATAGCTGATGCTGCAATACACTCAGACTGTAAAGAATTTCACTGCTACTGGAAAAACGTCTTTTCTTCCCCCACATCTAAAATACCAGACAAATCTGGAGAGACAGTAAAGTAAGAACAAGGACAATCCATTCACCTCTTTTCTCTGCAAGACCCCCTTTATGTCTTACCTACTAGCTGAGCTTCTCCCAGTTCTCCTGCCCCAGGACAGCAGCCACAAGGTTAAGGAGGATGTGCCTTGACAGCATCAACTGCGTCCTCAGAGTCCACTAAGCAATGGATTCCTCCACACAGGTCACTGCATGTTAATAAAGTCTTCCTTTGGTCAACTGACATCTCTAATCTTTCCAGATTAAATCACTGTTTTTTTTGCAGAATCCACAATCCATCTTTGATGAGTAAAGAGCTCCATTATCAAATAGAAAAGCAGGCCTTCAAGGCCTAGGAGAATAATAGATTTCTTACCTCAAAAAATATGAATAAGCAGGAAATTGTAGGAAATACACATGTACATAAACACATTCTTAATAGCTACAATTTCTTTATTCATTTATTCAAAAAGTCCCCCTCTGTGCCAGACACTCTTAGGCACTGAGAATTCAGGGACGAATAAGATAGACATGGTTTCTACCTTCTGGTGGTTATAGTCCCAGGGAAAGCTGACTATGAGCCAAGAGCCATGCTTCACAAACATGTTATCTGCTTTCAAACACACCATGAGGTGGATGATTATCATCCTCATTTTTAGAGAGGAGAGAACTAAAATGGAGAGCAGTTGTTTCCTTCCTAAGGCCACACAACTTCCAAAAAGTAGAGCTAAGATTCTAATCCAGTTTGTCTGACTCCAAAGTCTTTCTGGTGCCTGAAAGTAGTAAGGTAGGTCTGCTTGAAGTGGTGAATCCACAAATGTATTAGATGCTATGTCTGAAAAGCCTGGATATCTGAAGAAGAGGTATTGAGATGGAGAGATTGGAAAAGGTTTCCCAAACAGAAGGGACACTATGAACAAAGGCACTGCAATGGAAATAGCATACAGCAAGTAAGGACCTACAAAGCAGGATTTGGGAACTATTAAAGATATTTCACCAGGGAGGATATGGATTTACATTTTTAGAAAGATTATTCTAATGACCTTGTAGAATGAGAACTTGAAAGAGACAAACCTGGAGTCTGAGAGACCAGTTAAGAGGCTGTTGTGATCATTCAGACAAAAGGCAAAGATGACGTCAAGTAAAGCACAGATGGTAGGAATACAGAGGAAGGGATGGATATGGGAAATGATTTATAAGGTAAAATCAAAAGTCCTTGATGACTAATTGGACATGGTAAGTAAGGGAAAGGGAGAAGTCAAAGGTGATGCCCAGGTTTCTGGGTTGGGTAGTTAGGTAGATGGTGATGCCAGGGGTTGCAAGAAGAGGAGTAAGTTTAGTGAGGAAGGTGGTTCATTTCGTGTTGGACATGTTGAGTTTATCTAAAGTCCAGATATTGAACACACAATTAGTTCTATATCTGAGGTACAGTAGGAAGATCTGGACTGAAGAAATAGATGTGGAAGTCATCTATATATAAATTGCATTTGAAACCATAAAATGAACTAACCCAGAAATAGTGTATAGAGATAGAAGGGCAGAAACAAGAGGGGCCCTGGAAGGAAAGAGAATAGAAACCCTAGAAGCACAGAAGGGACCCAGGACAGTGCTGACCCAGACATCAAGGGAGTTAAGAGTTTCATGAAGGAATGATCAATGTCAAATGCAACAAAAACGTCCGTTAAGAAAAAGTTTGAGGGGCTGGCCCGGTGGCACAAGCAGTTAAGTGCACGCTTTCCCAGGCGCGCACTGATGCACCACTTGGCAAGCCCTGCTGTGGCAGCATCCCATGTAAAGTGGAGGAAGATGGGCATGGATGTTGGCCCGGGGCCAGTCTTCCTCAGCAAAAAGAGGAGGACTGGCAGATGTTAGCTCAGGGCCAATCCTCCTCACAAAAAAAAAAAAAAAGAAAAAGTTTGAGAAATAGTCATCGGATCTAGCAATGAGGTCATCACTTAAAACCTTAGCAAACAGTTTCAATAGACAGATGGGGGTAGATGTCAGATTGCAGCAGGAATGATGGGAAGTTAGACAGTAAGAGACAGTGAGTGTAGCCTACCATTTGAGAAGTTCAGACAGGCTAGAGGGGGTAATGGGAGAATGATTTATAAGGATGGGAGCAACTTACATGGGTATCAACAGGAAAAGAAGGAGCTAGTGGAGGGGACAAATTGACTAGATAGAACTTGGTCCCAAGAATAGAGATTGGGATCAAGGATAGAAGGTAATTCACTTTGATCTGAGTCTTGAGAAAAAGTCATTGTTGCAGTGAGGTTGTACATGGGTCTGTAGAGGGAGAGGGTTGACACCCAGAGAAACCCTCCCAACAGTTTCAATATCCTCTCTGAAGGTATGGTGACCAATCTTCCTAATTTGCCAGGGACTGAGGGCTTTCCCAGGACAGTTGGTCAGCCTATTGTTGGCACAGGGAAATGCCTTCCCTCCCCTGAACATTTCCAGCTCTTATTCTCTGAGCCACAAAATTGGGCACCCAACTGTCCCTTAGTTCTTGTTTTGACACTGTGTGATAATCTTTTCTCCTCTTAGGTGTAAGCTCCATGAGGGAAGCATGTCTGCATGGTGAAAAGACACCAGAGCTTAATAAATTCCTATTACTTCATGGGAAGATACTTCCCAACAGAGGCCTGACAAAAGGTTACCTTCTGCAGACCTTCCTAAAAGTGGGATCAGAAAGGCACCTTCCAGGGAATTTCCCGAAATCCGAAAGAACTTCAGCCCCTTACTGGAGCCAGCAGAAAACTTGTCCTTAGCCTCAAACCCTACTCTCACCTTCTTAAGGTGAATAATAAAATAATAGCTACTCTCATAAATCAAGTGCTTACCAAGTGCTAGGCATCATTTTGTTCAATCTTCACAGCAACCCTACGAGGTACGTAGTATTCCCATGTTATGGATATGATGACCAAGGCTCAGGAAAGTTAAGTTGCTTAGCCAAGGTCACACAGTTTGTGAGCAACAGAACCAGATTCAAAGGTAGGTCCTTCAACTCCAAAGCCCACGGTCTTCACCACCATCTAGGTGGTCTTCTAGCCTGGTGGCCACTTCTCCCCAGATGTAACCTCCAGCTCTCCTGTGGCTATGCAACCATTTGCTCTCCCTCCACTATCACAATATTTTAACTCTTGCCTTCTATCTTCCTTTCAAATTGGCTTCCTTCCCCTGAAAAACCAACTGCCACCAGGTGTCCCTCCTCTCCCGTTAGTGAGCACCACTTTGCTCTAATTGCAAATCAGAGGCAATGCAAGCAGCCTGGCAACTCTTCCTAGCTTAATTCAATCACACAAGTTCACATTATTGAGCAATGTGCTATACTCTGAGGATGCCCAAATGAGAAAGTCATACTAAGGATACAACACAAGTACACAATGACAAGGCAAAATCTGAGAGATTCAAATGAAATTCTAAGCTTAAAGGAGGAACTGATTGCATCAAGTCTATGCGGGGAAACAATTATGAAAGATCCCTTTGTGACAGCTACAAGTAATATGGAAAGAACCTCAGTTTCTTATCATCTGTACTGAATGAAGGTTTAAAAACAGGCCCTAATTGTATCTCAAAGGCTACCTAATGTCTTTTCCATTATTATTTTTTCTGAGTCTATAAGAAACTGTTTTTGAGCTCTTAAATGAATTTACAGTAATTCAGAAGTAGATCCCAATTCATCAATATTAAAGAAGTTTAATATTGGGGAGGGGATGGAGGAGGAGGGGAAGGATGCAGAATAGAATTCTAATTTAGTCTATTTGTGGCAATATTTAAAATCATTTTAGGGCATGGAAAACTAGACATCTTGAGCATTTGTGGAGCCATGGCTTTTCAATTATTTTGGCCTGCTCTATGTGTTCATCAGACAATAAATGCTCTGTGGCAGTGGCACTCCACATTCAGGAAGAATGTTTCTGATGGAATAAACTTGTTACAATCCACTTCTTTGAGGATTCATGCATGAATAATAAATCACGTTTCAAAATTTAAAAAGGGACACGCGAGTCAGAGGAGGCCAGGAAAAAATGAAAAATTAGGATCATGACTTCCTTTCCCATAACCCATCCATTCTTCACCTATTGAGGAAGACATGGAATGTCTCATGTCTTCCTCCATGGGGGAAGACTTCAAACGCTGCAGCCTCACAGGTGGACTCTATATTTCATGCCATGGCTGCCTTTTCTGCCCTCGTTCACCTTCACATCCTACTCCCCACATTCCTGGCCTAAAAGCAAATGTCTACAGAAAAATCTCTAGGTATTTTACTGGCAAAACCAAGCTTGAAGGAAAAAAAAGAGAGAAGAAATGAAACAAAAGTAAAAGCTTCCTTGAATTTCTTTCTGACCAATTATGTGACTTCCTGTAGGTCCATTTTGATTTCTCTTAGGTGGTGAAGGAAACTCAGGGGAAACAAGTTTGTCCAAATTAACTCTTGCAAAGACAGAAAACTCAACTAAGTTTAAGATAGGTTGTAATCTCTTTGCAGTTTTAAGAGTTACACCATACTATTGAGACATGAGTCACCGCCCATGTCAACTGTTTTAGTCCTCAGGTGCTGAAGATCGAATTAATCATTTGCTTTGCTTCATGGTCCACGATTGTCATGGGTTTCAAATGATTGTTGAATATTTTGGTATTGATTGGTTTTATTTTTTATCTCACCAATTCTGAAGAGTAGAGTTGTTTCTAAGTCACTTATAACTGTTATTTCAAAGAGGAGGGATATCTGACCATTCCTAGACATTATTCTCAATCCCCAAGGAATATCAATATACTCGCAGAGGACCTAAAATTGTCTTCAGATGAAAATATTCAAGACAGGAGGTTCCCACTCGAAAAGAAGAGAAAGTGGATTCTGACATAATTGGTGTGGTTGGGGCCAGGGCAGGAGTGATTCTTTGGCAGGGCCAGGAGCATGACTACTTTTCTTTAGAAAAAAACTGGAGTCTGAATCATTTGTATTGCAGGGGAGGAAGACTATCCTCTACCCACTCTGGGTCCTTTCTGGCTGGTATGAATTAAATTGACATGAGACAGAATAACAGGAGAAAATCAAACAAAGCTTTATAACGTATACACGGAAGATACACAGAAATACTGGGTGACTACAAAATGGCAGAGATTCTCATCTTAAATAGCATATTAAGTAAAGACAAAGGAGGATATATACCAATGTTACTGCAATAAACAAAAAATTAAAAAAAAAAAAAAGGAGGATATTGGGGTGGGGGGAGTCAGCTATGGGAGACGAACAGAAAAGCATAGTAAACAAGAGGATGCAGATTTAAGTCCTTGCCTTCTGCATTGATGAGTGTTTCTAGAGATAAGGTCAACCCACCTTCTTCCTGGTACAGAGAGGGTGACACATTTACAAATGGAGATTTCTCTTATAAATGTAAATGTCTCTTACAAAGGGTCACTTCTACTTTTACTTGGTTTTCAGAGCTTTAATAAGAATGGGCTTAGCAAGGAGCCTCCCAGTCTATCCATACCCAGAATTATCTATGGTCATGGCCTGTCCTGGGGTCAGACCTTCTATCTTAAATTCTTTTAGGCAGTTGGGGGTGGGGGAGGTCAAAGTTTCTTTCAGAGAAAATAATCACAGTAAAGAGACATATTTTGAGGTGGCCAATTCTGATGCCCCACAGTATCTTAAGATTAAGATCAAAGACTCAACTTTTTCAACATATGTGAAAAGACAAACTGCTAGACAGTCTATCAGCCTGGCCAGGTCTGCATGTCTCACAGTCACAGTAAGCCCCCCCATTGTAGTGTCATGAAGCTTCTATTGCAAGAATAATTCTTCTCTGCTCTCCAGAAGGCTCTCCTGGGCAGGAAGTGGAACAGACCCCTTGTCTGGCTTCTTCCCAGGTTCTCACTCACATCTTCTGTTATCAGAATAGCCCTCAACTGCCCTTCAGTCAAGCCCGGGGTTCACAGATTCGGATCCCGGGCGCGCACCAACACGCCACTTGTTAAGCCATGCTGTGGCTGCATCTCATATAAAGTAGAGGAAGATGGGCATGGATGTGAGCCCAGGGCCAATCTTCCTCAGCAAAAAGAGGGGGATTGGCATCAGATGTTAGCTCAGGGCTAATCTTCCTCAAAAAAAAAAAGTGGACACATGAGTTCCAATAAGAATATTTTCATATTTCTTTTTTTAAAAACATACATTTCCTGGGGCCGGCCCAGTGGCACAAGCAGTTAAGTGCTAGCACTCCACTGCGGCTGCCTGGGGTTCGCCGGTTCGGATCCCGGGCACACACCGACGTACCACTTGTCGAGCCGTGCTGTGGCAGTGTCCCATATAAAGTAGAAGAAGATGGGCATGGATGTTAGCCCAGAGCCAGTTTTCCTCAGCAAAAAAAGAGGAGGATTGGCAAATGTTAGCTCAGGGCCAAACTTCCTCACAAAAAAATAAATAAATAAATACATTTCCTGGTGCTGGCCAGGTGGCGTAGTAGTTAAGTTCGTGTGCTCTGCTTCGGAGGCCTCTGCTTCGGAGGCCTGGGGTTCGGCGGTTCTGGCGAACATCAAGCCATGCTGTGGCAGCGTCGCGTATATACAAAGTAGGGGAAGATTGGCACAGATGTTAGCTCAGGGACCACCTTCCTCAAGCAAAAAGAGGAAGATTGGCAGTGGGTGTTAGCTAAGGGCCAATCTTCCTCACCAAGAAAATAAATAAATGAATACATTTCCTGACTCTGTGAGAAAATAGCTCATGGTCCTAAAGCTCTCTCTCCTTTTCACGGCTTCTTTTGGGTATACATTCAGAAGGGAAAAATTACCAGTCTTTTCTGATGATCTATTTCTTTTGTTCATCTTCTACTGAATTTAAATGGGGTCATTATTTTAAGCTGGAATAAAATCATTTTATACACCCTGACTCAGAGAGGTCTTGTTTCCATTAAAATTATCTTTCTAAGCAGTAAAAATGGTTTTTAACACAATGGTTTGTGTATTATTTCCCAAGACACCTCTGTTAGTCCAAATGACATGCACACCAAACTTTTCCCTTTTCCACAAACTGTTAAGCAAAACAATCAAAAAATCAAAAAAGCAGTTGTTCTGTGTTATTTTTAACCCTCCTGGTTTGCTTTGTTCTTACCCAAGAGCCTTGCTTTGGAGACTCGTGTCCACTGGCAGGGTCCTAGCCAGACGACCCTGGTCTTTTCCTGAGAGGTAAGTATCATAAGTATCCTGTGTTCCCTAAATTGCAGCTCAGTAGCCCCACTGGGAAGCTGAGGCCTCCTAGTTTCAGGTTGCTCCAAACCCTAATGGCCTCCAGGTGTCAACAGCAGAGTGTGGTGGGCAGGGCTGGACCAGGGCCCAACTGTAGGTGGTTGCCAAGGCAGAACAGTTTGAGGGGTGTAGGAAGGCTCTTCCAGGGTCCTCAAAGTTGAATGGAAAGTGCATGGCATTGGCCCTGGGGTCAGAGACATGTGTAATCCTTCCAACACGGCTTGCAACATCAGGAAGGGCATGCAGACAGAGCCCATTGCCAGAAAAACAAACAAACACACACCTCTTAGCCTCTTGTCAATATATACAAAGTCCAAAGAATGGTGCAAAACATTCTTTTCTTTTCCTGTCGGGACACATCTCAGTTCAGCAGTCCTTTCTATTTCTTTTTTGGCTTCCTCCTTCCACTGCACCATGTGGTGAAGTCATTAGTCCAGGACAGACAGGTTCCTGGCTCCATCTCAGGCAGGCAAATGTGGACCTTTACGTTCTTCAGACAGATCATTTGGAAAACAACACACCCCCCCCCCCGCATATATTGATCACCTCTTGTAACATAGCATATTTTGCTAAAAGGCTCTCACTCCACCATCCTTGGCCAGAAGAAATCAGGACGCTATGGTCTTAAACAGTGCAGCAGAGAATTATTTTGTCCCTAAGTCTCCACCAGTAAGAGGTTTAAATGTAGTGGGATATTTCCACTATACCACACTTACTACTTTTAACATCAATAATAATTACAATAACAACTAGTATTTACTTTGTTTCTGACAGGTTTAAGTCCTTTATCACCTCTTTTAAGCCTCCCAACAATACTTAGAAATAGATTTTATAATTATCCAATTGTCCGATAAAGAACCAAAGAGGTTAATTTCCCCAAACTCACAGTAAATGGTGGCAACAGGATTCGAACCAGGAAGTTGGGTTACTGAGCCCATGTCTCAAGCGCCATATTTGACTGTCATGAGACTACATGTAGCCAAAGCGTACAAAATTTCAGTTATGCAAGATGAATGGGTTCTCAAGACCTAATGTCCAGCATGGTGAGGACAATTAACAATACTAAATGTATACTTGAAATTTGTTAAGAGGATAAATCTTAAGTCTCCTACCCCCATCCTGCCCCCACATGAATGGTAACTATGTAGAGGTGACGGATATATTAATTAGCTTAAATGTGGTGCTCACTTAACATGTATACGTATATCAGAACATCAAGTTGTACATCTTAAATATATACAATTTTTATATGTCAATGATATCTCAATAAAGCTGTTTCTAAAAAATGGATGGTTCTATTAAAAAAAATTCTCCAAATGGTAACATTTACCATAGTTGCTTTATACATACACACACACACACACACACACACACACGCTCACACACATTTTTTTTCTGAATCACTTTGGAATTGAGACATGATGTCCCTTTATTCTTAAATGCTTCCATGTATGTTTCCTCAAAACAAGGACAGTCTCTTATATAACCATGATACAATTATTATAATCAGGAAATTAACATTGATACAATACCTTCAGACCAGACACTTCTTCATGTTGTGAAAATCATAAATTTCTTGGAATAAAGATCATTTATTACTGAGCATGAAATACATCCACTGTGTAGGTAGAAAGAAAAAAGCATAAGAGCAAACAATTTAAGAAAAGAAATGAGTATTTTTGCATGTGTGTGTGAGGAAGACTAGCCCTGTGCTAACATCTGCCAATCCTCCTGTTTTTGCTGAGGAAGACTGGCCCTGGGCTAACATCCGTGCCCATCTTCCTCCACTTTATATGGGAGGCCGCCACAGCATGACTTGACAAGCAGTGCGTCAGTGCGCGCCTGGGATCGGAACCTGTGAACCACGGGCCACCGCAGCAGAGCACATGCACTTAACCGCTGCGCCACCAGGCTGGCCACAGAAGTGAGTATTTTTAAAAAGAGTTGTTGCATCAGCTTCTCTGTGGTTTCTGAAATGATGTTACAACAATCCTGATAATAGATTACTTTGTCACACCCCATCAACAAGTCAATAAGAATTTTTCAGCAACATAAATTTAATATTTTTTAAATATCCTCCACAATATCTATCAATTTTTTAAAAATGAGTATGCAGCACGAATATTTTTGAATGCAAATATGGATAAGTAAAATATCTTGCATTTATTTCGTCGACTATTTAGTGTTATAAAATGTGTGTGTGTGTATGTTTAATTTTAGGGTAAACCCAAATGTTTTTGATCAACACAAAATGACAGAATTGCAATACATTCTTCAATAGACTTGCATAATATATTTATATTAAATAAAAGATTTTCCAAGACTCATATGCTTTTTAAGCTCATGTATATCACACCATATCTTATAAACTGTGTGCCTTACCTCTTGTGCTAAAACTAGGCAGGTTCCAAATATTCTAAATATATAATTTTATGCTGTAGTTTAGTAAAGGCCACAAACCAATCAGATTTCCTCAAAGTTAATCAGCAGGATACTGAAGGATTTTCTTTTCTTGAGAAACAGAGCCAACACAGCTTGTATAACTATATATAATGCTACATCTCATTTGTTCCCCTACTTGAATGCAAGCTCCTCTAGGATAGGATGGTTTGTGCAAAGAGCTCAAAAAACATTAATTGAATAAATTGGGCTCTCTCTTTTGACCGCACCCCACCATACACAGATGACTACTACTAAAAAATACCAGAAGACAGCTATCCTGAAATCTCCCCATTTCCTGTCCCTGGGGAATTAAGAGTCAAAGTACAATCACCTTCAGAATCTCTTTTATTGAAGAGTTATCACCTGGTTCCCTTGATCACAAATAATTCAATGCATTCCTTAGGCTTTTGGGGGAGTTTGTAAAGGTGCATGAGGCGCCATGAACCTCACTGGCACAGTGATCTTATTCCAGGGACAAAGCTCCTTTTGTAAGAGAAGTTGTGTGTACAGGGCCAAATTCTCTTGCTTACTGATGGTTCTCCTCCATGCCAGCTACCCTTAACCCCATTAGAGCTGAAGGACCCTACCATAAAATGAGCCCGTTTCTTCTGCTATCCCCACACCCCTCCGCCTCAGAGTTGCTCCCATCCCTGTAGCAGAAAGTTGGCTGCAGGGCTGGGTTCGCTATCTAGATAATCTGTTGCCTGCAGAAATGCACTTGCTCAGTTCTTAACTCTGTACACTCCCAGTCAAGTGAGAAACTCAGGTGTTAGCAGTTGCTCTTGGAAGATCACTCTTTAGTTCTGTTCAGAGGCCAGTTGGTTGAGTCGCTTTACGATCATGTTGTTGATTTTCTTAAGATCATCTATGTCCTTTCCCTCAGCTATTAGTCTTCTTGACACATCATCCATCTTGTTTCCAGTTTGAACTTCAAAATGGAAAACAGACTGTGTTACATAGGTTTCCAATGTGGTCCATCAAGACTCGTCAGAGCCCTGTGTTGGTGCTCAGGTGAGCACTGAAAGGCCCTCTAGGCAAATCCCCTCCTCCAACATCCCACACAGCCCAGAAGCCCCAGAGAGAAATTGCTGAAGACTGAAGTTATCTATCAAGTGAATTATTTTTACTGCTTCTTGGTGCCAGACTAGACTACCTTTGGCAGCTCTGCACAGATTTTGGCGGAGAAAGACATCGCTGTGAGCAACAGAAAGAAACCCATGTGTCTGATTATTCCCAGAGCAGTGATTGTTACATTGTCTCATTTGAGACCCATTCTCAGAAAAGGTTTTCAGTCCTCATCTGGGAAATGAGAATTTTTGGGTTCCAGCCTATTTTGACATAGCTCTGCTGGTTCTGAATTACCAGCACACAATGAATGTGTAATAATTCCTCTCAGACCACCCTGAGAGCAGAGAGACAATATTTTCAAAATAAACAGAACCCCTGGTAATAGAGTAAGCTAGGGAATGGAACATACGGAGGTCTGTTTATCAGAGTCAAAATTTCCAAGAAATGCAGCACAAAATCAGCACTCAATTAATAGTTGAGCTTCTTATCATTTCCATTTCAGAAAGGTTTTTTCCAAGGTATCTTTCAGGAACTAATAATGTTAGTAACACACTATTGGGTTTAGCCAATAAACTGACGTGGAAAGGTAAACTAGATGTTAGAGCTTCACCTTCCAACCTTGGGACAAATTATTGCCCAGAGCTGCTTCTCCCCCATATCTGAAAAATTATGTTGGATGAATTATAGTTCAAGACATGAGGGAAGAGTCTTAATTGAGCTTCGCTGCAGAGCGAGGCAGAGCTACCACTGGCTTCTGGGGAAAAGTGTGAAAATGAAGTAAATCCAAAACATGTGATGTCCTTTCCCTTCTTGGGAACCTCCTACATTAATCAAACACAGAAGGAAGTAGCAGCCATGTTGGCCTCAGTCTGTTCCACAATACACTGGTTGCAAATTAAATTCCAAAGAAGAAAAAGGATTCTATGTGCAAAAAAATTAGAGAAAAATTATATACTAATATGCCTCTTGGAAATTCACAAGATTAAAAATAATCCCTTGAGCATTACCTAACCCAGCAATTCTCAAACTCATTTGATCAGAGAACCCTTTTTTTTCTTTAGGCAATACTTAGTAACATCCCACACGCCTAATATTCTCTGGAATACACCGCTTGGCCGCTCGAAACTGCTACCTGGGGCCACACAGGCATCCAGAGTAATCTGCTCTTGCTGTCCATTATTCCTCTTTAGGACTGAGATTGTGACAAAAACGTAAGGCCCAATGGTTTCATAAGAATGTAGTCAGTATAAAATAGTCTTATTGCTCTTGCACAAAAATGCCAGAGTTATAAAGAATACACGAGTTCTTGCACTTCAGTTAAAAGGATGCAAATTGCACTGAATCCCACTGACAGCAAAAAGGTTTCCTTGTTAAAGATGAGCACAGGTCAAGTTCATTCGCAGATGCCTGTGCCAGCTGTGGTCTTAGGTTGTCTGAAAACTGCAGGAAGCCTTTATTATGACTTCAACATAGGCAGTGGGGTGCAGGCAACCTCTGGAGGCAGGCAGGCCGGGGTGTGAATCCCAGTTCTGCCTCTTATTAGCTGGGTAAACGTAGAGAGGTAATCTCTCTGGGCCTTAGTCTTTCATTACTAAAATAGAAATATTAGACACTACCTTGAGGGGTAGAGTAAGGATTTAAGATAAAGAATTTAATGTGTCTGGCGCACAGTAATTGTCCGATAAAAAGACATTCTTCCTTATTCACGTCCTCTTTCTGTTTCTTACTTGATATAAATTTGCCCTCAATATAAAACACTACAAGCAAATATAAATTCTATTTATACCAGAGGAGTATGAAAATGGTGATAAAGCGCCTGGTCTTTCATGTCAGGCAGGAGTGTCTTTGAGCCCTGATTCCAAGCTCATTAGCTGTGTGACCTTGGGCATGTTAATTAATCTCAGCCTCAGTTTCAGCATCGATAAAACCAGAATCATAATAGACCCTACACTATAGCGTTGTTACGAGGTTGTGCACAAGCTGACCTCAAGTGCTCAGCCCAGCACCTGGGACAGAGTGAGCACCCAATATACAGCATCTTTGTATCATCATTACCCTCAATCTTACTACTTATCATTCCACAGAAGAGAGAAGTTCTTTGGGTTGCTCCCAGGTCAGTAGGCATTCCTAAAATTTCCCAAGTTTAACTCAGTCATTACCCCAGATGGGTGTGGTGTGATGATCTTTGGAGCATTAATTTATGTTGAAACAACATTTCAAAAGAGTAATCTATGTGCTTTTTTTCCGGCCCTGCAGGTTCAGGGCCAACCCTCCTGCAACTGATACTCAGAAGCAAGGCCACCATTACTGTAAGGATAGTTCCCACTGTAGCTTCTCAGTGCAAAAGGGCATCAGCTGGGTGAGAGAGAGGCAATTAAACAGAGCCAGAAGTTCCCCACCAGCCCCAACGCCCAGGCCAGATAAAGACCTTTAAGATGGAAGGAGGAAGGAGTTTGGGGGGAAAAAGGGATTAGAAGCTGTAAAAGAGTCATGCCCCTGCCTACCTCTCTCCACCCATCATCACCACTACCTCCTCTAATCCTGAATGAACGCAAATTAGCCGCATTCCAAGGACGTGGGCTCCACTTCTCATAGAGGATTTTTGAAGGCTGCAAGGCCTGCAAAGCATGAAAAGGCAGAAGAAATGATAGTGTGGTGGATCCAGGCGAAATGTGTCCAAGATGACTCCCCCCTCTCAGGCTCCTTCCACTTTTTTTGTGTGTGTGAGGGAGATCAGCCCTGAGGTAACATCCATTCCAATCCTCCTCTTTTTGCTGAGGAAGACTGGCCCTGGGCTAACATCCATGCCCATCTTCCTCCACTTTACATGGGACGCCGCCACAGCATGGCCTGACAAGCGGTGCATCGGTGCGCGCCCAGGATCCCAACCCCGGCCGCCAGCAGTGGAGCATGGGCACTTAACGGCTCCACCTCGGGGCCAGCCCCTCCTTCCACTTTTAAGGGGGGGTGGGAGGGAACGAAATAATTCCAGGTGATGGCACACAGGGGTTAGGTGAGAGAGAATACTGGTGGGTGGGGGCGACGTGCAGAAGGAGGGGACAGCATCACAAGCGGACAGCACCCCACCCCCATCCACAGCAGAGAGGAGAGTGGCACTGAGACCTTGGGGATCTCTTGGCTGAGGACCTGTGTGGGAAAGCCTGGGTCGCCACTCAAGGGCACCACATTCACACATAGGCAGGGCAGGTTGTATCAGAAGCAGGAGGCCAGCAGGAAAGAAGCCAGCCTCCTCACATCCCCAGGACTGCCTCTGGTGCTTCTAATTGATTTCTGGCAAGTGAGAAAACCTGGAAAGGAGTTTGAAACCTGAATGTGACTATATGTTACAGACCTGAATTAATGGAAGAATCTATGCATTGGATTAAAAAACCTAGAATTAACCAGAATAAGCTGCCTACCATTTGACAGCTAGGGACTCCAAGTGAGAAACTGAAGTGTTTCAGAAATATTTAATGTACGTGTTTGTGAACTTCCGGCACTGTGGGCTTATGTAGTGGGTGTAGGCTGCAGCCACCCTGCCCCCGGTGAACAAGAGCATTCGCCCTGGGCGTTCATTTGCCCTCTCTCTCTCCGTATAAGCACTGATTGCCAGAAAGCATGGACTTGTTACAGGAGCAAAGTGAGACAACCAGCTATGAAGGCAGTGCATGTAAGTAATGAAAAACCTGTCCGTGGTACTTACCTATTAGAAATATCACGAAGGAAACCAGTGCCAGGCTAATGATCAGCACGATTATCAGCCCCACAAAAAACAGACTGTGGCTTCCATTTCCTGAGTTAGTGCCAACGTCTGGGATTTTCTCCTCTAGAGCTAATAGGAAACAAACAACGACAAAAACTCATCAGCATACAGCACACCAGCAGAACCGAACAGTCCCCCATTAGTAGAGATTCGAGTAAGGGATACGACCATTTTCTCTCCAATCACTCTAGAAAGTGACATGTTTTAGGAACCTCTGGGCGGGATACTCTTTGTGAATTTTTTACCTTCTTCTATACCGGTATTCAAAGAAGAAGCAGAGTGAAGTTATCTCCTTACCCCTGTTTGGGGGGTGGGGGAGGGGGATTGGATAAAGAAGTTAGGGGTTAAGAGTGATGGAGGCTTTATTGCCCTTTTCCCAAAGTGACCCAGGAGTAAAGCACAGCTGGCTGTGGGACACCTCCCCTGCATGCAAAGCTGAACACTCTGGGATATCTCCCAGGAAAGTCCTTTACCGTAGGAATAATCAGTTATGCCTACACCCATTTAAACAAAAAATGGCCCTGATGTGTTTCTTAAAGCTGTTTTCAGGATGGACATGTTCTGGAAGCAAGGTTCTTTTAAATGTCTTGCTGTTGAACTGAGAATGCAGCCACACTTATAAAACAGCTTTGTTTACCCACTTCACCATAAATTGTCTTCATTGGGTTATCATTTTGTAAGGCCTATTTGCCTAATAACACCCAAATTAAATTGAATAAGACATACAGAAACTTGGGGAATGGAGACCCTTGGTTGCTTTCTATATTCTCTCCTACTTCGCCTCAGTTCCACACACTGCTACTTGATTACAGATAGATGAGTGGCTCATGTCCCGTGCTTTTAAGTACATCCTGTGTCAACCTCTCAACGGCTTTTGCTTCCTAGTCAAAGCAACAGAATCTGCTGGCACCCAAACATCTACTTTTATTGAGACTGACTGCAATAAAAACAGGTGGAAATCTGAACACATTCTGATGAAGAAAAAAGCAGGAACTCAGAAAGAATTTAGAAGGGGAATAATAGATATAAAATTGGGACAATAAGAGTTTAGAATGCATATGAAACAAATGGCAAGTGGACAATTAACACCTGTGTTTGAATGTCAGTGTTTAAGCTAGAAAAATGGGGCTCAGAATGCTCTAATAGAACTCCTTTACAATATTTAGGGGACAAGATACACATTTAGTACTTAGCAGATTTTTATTGCTTCATTCACCCTTTTCTAGGCCTTTAATTGGGACAATTCGTAATTTGTAAGTAGAAAATGAAGTTGACTTTTTGTCCAACAAAATTTTAATGATATTTTTAAAACTGGATGAATGTTTGGAGCATTTTCTCAGCAATCAACAATGAAGTAAGATCCCTCTAGGAAAGCAGGCACCATCAGTGACCTGGCTGTGGTCACTAGAAGGCACGACAGCAGCGGAGAGAGATAACCAAGCCTCTGGGAGACCAGCTCTGCAGCCTCCTCCCCTTTCCAGGGAAAGAAACTCCACAGGGAATTCTCAGAACTTTTGAAGACAAGCATTCAATTCTTGCTTTGTAACCAAGAGAGCCCATAAGTCATCAAGTATTCAAAGAACAAAAGCAAAAATTGCCTAATAATAAATAGCATTTTCATTGCCAGGCTGTTCCTAATGCCCACCCCGCACCCCCCCCACACCCCCAGGTCCAGATTAGCATTTGCTATTTTTAGGTGGCCTAGAAGCCAGGAAAGGCCACCAAGCCTTGGAGGGCACACATACGGAACAGATGCTGCGAGCCGGCAGGATAGAGGTTTAGTTTGTTTAGGTCGTTTATCGAATCCACAACATAAAGCTTTCTATCTTCATAAATGCCGCGAGAGCCAGTGTCCTGGGAAGAATGATTCATTGTCCCTGAAAGGAAACACTGACGTTAAGTAAGAGGCTGGTCTGGGGAACTCAGCTCCGCAAGAATCACAGCCTGCAGGAGACTGGACAGGCATGGAAAGAACCACCCACAAATATTATTTCCAACTGAAGGTCTAGAAAAGCTTTGCTTGTCCGGAAGAAAATATTTCCTTCTGGGGACAACTTTGTAACTATTCTTTTTGCTTTGCTTGCCAGGAAGCTCAGAGTCCAGCGTGTGGCCCAATGTTAAGAACTGTACGGTGCTTGATACACTGCTTATCTGCCTATGCTCTTACCTCCTCTTCAGATTTCTCAATTCTGTCTACATTTTCTCTGGGCCTGCTTTTCATTTCGTAATTGATTTAAAAATTTTTCTCTCTTACTACATTGTTCATATTCTGGGGCAACGCCTCAAATCCCTTGTGCAAGGAGACTATATATAAACATATAGGAAGATAAACTTAAGCTAGTTGGCCTGTGGCCATAGAGATTCTGAGAGAAGAGAACATTACTGTGACGCATTCTAATTGCATGAGGCTTTAATACAAAGCTGTAATTTTTATATTCTCCCTCAATATGGTATGTGAGGCTCTACCTTAAAATGTATCCTTTAACCATTAGATGCTGGCTGTGAATCTTCAAGACCAAATCTTAGCAAGCTTAGATGTTGTAAAGAGGAATCCTGCAGCAGTCGGAGGCTACAGGCCAGGACTTCTGAGGTCTCTTCCCCTGAGTTTCCTCAGATTGAGGTCACTTACGTAATAAGTAATTTTAAAATTGAGGTTTACATTTAAGGTAATATTCTAATGACAGCACAACTTCAAGCAACACTGACAAGCCTGCTATTTTAAGATCTCTCCAGAGCACAACCGAGAATCTGTGGCCTTTTAATTGCATGAAAAGAAGGCTCTAGGAAGACAAAATACAATGACTATAAAAGCTTTCTCTTTTATCATTATCTCTTTTCATAAAATGAGTCTAATAGTGATATAGGATTTTTTTGATCTGGAAAGGATTTTAGACGTGCTCTCCTTTAGCCCCCATCCTTTCCACAAATGAGGAAATGGAAGCTCAGAGGGTAAAGACATTTCCCTAGCTGCAGAGCTGGAAGCGGCCTCTTGCTTCAGAGTTCCCTGCACCTTCCCTTGTGCTACTACACTCCTTCTCTACATCCCTCCCTAATCCTCTCTCAGGACTCAGCTCAAACCTCACCTCCTCTAAGAATCAACCTGTCTTTCCTTTGTGCCCTTGCTGGTTGTGCCATTCTTCTATCAGAACACCTATAATATTTTATCTCATTTATTTGCTTACATCTTTGACTTCCCCAATTAACTGAAAACTCCTTAGGGTCAGCACCAATCCTATTCTTCAAATGCCCAGGGCCAACTTTAGAAGCCAGTGACTTATGTTAAGTTGGAGCACTTAAAATATTTTATTTGGGGTTTAAATCTCACTATTTTCAAAAGAATTTGAGGCAGTTAATAATAAGGACACTAACAGAAATAAAACTGAGGGTAAAAGTCCTCACGTGACATCTTTCCAGACTTTTAGTAAAGTCAAGGCAATAAACTTCATGCCTGCCTATATGTGGCAACACAGTGTTTACTTCCTGTTAACATTTTAAAAATTTCCTCTAATATCCAGCCACAGAATAAAGAGAAATATAATTAGAGTTAGGAGAAACCAAATTCAGAAAAAAAGGATATGAACACCTATAAAAGATCTGAAAAAAAGCATCAGCCATTTACTAAATAACTTAAACTGCACTCTAAAATATTAAAAGCCAGCAATTTCCCAGTAATACCTAAAACCTATTAGTACTTGTAAAAAATGTGCTCCCAGAACCCTAGCTAAGAAAAACAGTGAGCTCAAAAAGTCATGGACTAATTAAATTTTTTTTCAATCAAGATTAAAAACTAAAAAGGGTGTTTCAGTTATCCTGAAATTTTAATGAACAAGAACACATAATTCCATCAGTATTTTAGGTAAGGTACTACTGAAGCACTTTATATATTGATGTTATTGAACTCCAAATTTACTTCATGGAGCATTCATAAGTGAACGACTTTAAGTGGCAAAAAAAAAAAAAAAGAAGTAACAGCCCATGGAGTAGAGAGGCCTTAGAGATCAATCAAATCTCATCATTGTATAGATAAAACCAAAAGTGTTAACTAATGCATGGTCACAGATTCCTAAACTATTTTTCTCGAAATTTTTTATATTTTATCATCTTTTATACTTTATTATCCCAAATACTAATATTTGATGAGGAATAAAGGTTGTATGTGTCACATCATAGGATCCTCGTTCCAAACACAGCTTCTATTTTAGTCTGGGTGACTGATGCATGGTTCATTTTTGGATCTCTGACTTAATATCTTTGAGCCTTAGCTTCCCCTTTAGGAATGTAATTACTATTGCTTAAATCTCATACTGAGGCTTAAAGAACATTTACAAAGTGGAGGACTAGCTAGAAAATCATAGCCACAAAAACTGACTTAAGAGCAGTGCAGCTAATAAAATCTCCAAATTATTGGCCTTGCTACCAACTCAAAAGGTGACTCAATGCAACATCAAATCCAAAAGCACTAAGACAACAACTTAGAGAGAGTGCTCTGAAAAAAAATTTCTTCTTTAGGGTAAAGTCACAACGTAAATAGATGCTATTTCAACGTGTTTTAAAATTATGTGCAACATGCAAATGGTAAAAAAAAGAACTAGTAGAGGAAACTGAGTTAGGTGTGGTTCATGGCCACCAAGAGCTTGCAAATGACTCTGCAAGTAAATGGATACAAGATCACATGGCCCTAAAACCAGGACCCACAGCTGTTTGACACCCAGTTGTTGCTATCTTTGGTATCTCCATATGAGGGCATCTGGGAACAACCAACAGGGCTGGAAAAGCCAGTGTTACTAAATTCTGCATTGCTCTAACTCGACCCTCCTTCCCGACTCTGGTGTGCAAATTTGCTCATTAAGTAAGATTGACCAATACAGCATTCTTTTAATGGAACCCTTTCTAATACCTTGTGCTGAAACATGTAAGTAATTTCATTTTCCTCCCGTTTAGATCAATGCTAACCGCTAATTCTTTTTGTCTTGTAAGAATTCTTTGACTACCTACAAATAAATATTCTGACAAATTATAGTTGCCTATGAAAAATTGCTTCGCTCTTTATTTTTTCTCGTAGGTGCTCGGTATCAAACCACAGAAATAACTCACACGAGTATTGCTTGCTACAAAATCAGAATTGTTATAATAGGGCTTAATTCAAAGCTAATAGGAAACTTTATTGAGTGAGTCGTGGTAATTTGTTCTTTAATCTTATTTCAGAGTCAGTGCCTCTTCAGATTCAGGAAGTAATTTTTAAATCAACTCTAAATCATTTCTATCAAAAGTTAAAAGCACAGAACACATGCAACAAAAAACATATCAGCCTCAAGAATCATAATTCAGTCTCAGTAGAGGAATAGCATGCAAATTACTTACAAAAATGTGAGCTTTCACTGCTAGGTTACCAGAAAAACAAAAACAACTAATTATTCGGAAGCAACTACAACAAAATTTTCTACAAATTCTGTATTTCCTTCTTTGCCTTCCATCAGCACACGGGTGCTCCTAGAAGGCCCATAAACCCAGCATGAAACTGTTGGTCTATATTTAGTGTTAATTTAGCCAAGCAGTGTAAGATTCCATATACTGACTTTCTTCATAATGTCTAAGGTTTTTAGTAAATATATTACTGATACTATGCTTTAAAAAGAAAAAAACCACCATTCCTTGATGAAATTGGTAACTGATGAGGTTCTTATGGGACTGAAGTTAATGTCCTTATTTGGCCGACACAACCGTGTAAGCTGACACACTTCCAGCACTTCTGCCACGGTATGCTCCATATATAAATATCTGGTAGCAGGATGGAGCTGCCACTCTGACAACTAACTTGCACAGGACTACCAGACCAACCAGAGGACTACAATAAAGAGGGACAGGATAAGGTTGTGACATTAAATGAGGATGATGCAGGTCAGAGGACTCCTAGGGCTTCCAGTAGCTACGAAAAAAGATTGTGAGTGGGAGATCGTCTGGCTACAGACCCACTGCAGGTGACGGAAGCACTTTGTCTCATCAACGTCCTTTCCTTTTCGAAGGCTTTATTCTGTGACTTTTTATGCATCTTCTTTTCTCAGGAATGTCAGCCTTTCTCTTATGTGGTTCCCTCACACACATGCCAAGGAGCTTCTGCCCTCTGGTGTACATAAAAGAAGCTACAGTGAGGAGGAGACCTGCAATCCCATAAACCCAGATCCTAGACCCCAGGGACGAACTATCCCAGCAGGACACTAAGGGTTAGGTGATAAACTGATATATAATCCCTTATAATCCTACCTTCCATGGCCATGACTAGATGGACATTATTCATCCTTGAAACACATTGCATGTCAAGTAGAAAATATTTGCTCCATAAAATTTCCCTCACATCTATAGTATCCAGTATAGACCTCACTCTACTTTTGGGAAAAAGGAACATCATTTTCTTAAGCTTCATCTACACCCGAGGAGCAATTCATGAAGTAGGACAAGATAATTAATAACTGTTTTCTCAGACGCAGATTATACGTTAAAAAGCTATGCCAAATTTCTTGAAAAATGAAAATGTTTGTTAGCTATTATTTTAATTATCATGCCCAGTTTAAAAAATAATCTCCCAACTACCTGATCTATCTTAAACCATCTATCCTTTGAAGAAAAATAGAATAGCCACATTTTGAGCATTTACTGTGTGTTTTTCTCTCTCCTGTAACTTTACAACCCTGTGATCCAATCCCTCAGGGATGAGGAAAATGGACACTAAGCAATTCCTCACACCGTAGTCTGAATTCCATGTTTCACCATATTTTACAACAGTGAAGGGAATGAGATTTTTAATGGCTTGTGACCAGTTAGACTTATGAGAACCACTTAAGAGCACAGCAAGGTAACCTACCTCATTTTATCTACTATGTACCTGAAGACTTTTGGGTCACAAGAAGAAAATAGGTATTCTCACCTGAACTGTTTAATCTGGGGACATTTTCAAGTATTTCTTGCTTTTTCTTTCAAATATTATATCTCACTGTATCTAGATTAAACTCCCAGGAAATTCAGTAAATGCTATCAAAGACTTGAGTCACAGATGCTCATTGCTTCAAAATTTATGCTTGAGCCTCAAAATAAAGAACTTATTAGGCAGGGACCATTTCAAACTCCTTTAAACCAGCAAAATTAACCAAGAATCCAGGAATGAACTGGTCTATCATACACCATTTTACTAGTTTCAAGAAAACTCAAGCATTCTTACACATTGAATCCCCAGTAAATCTGTCCAGCAAATACCCATCAATTCCATGAATAAAAAAAAAAAATCTATAAATTTAATATGCAGATTAACATGTTTATCTCTTCTTCCTCCTAAAACCCCAGTAAAAAGGCAGAATAGGTAAAAATTACAAAACCACAAGAATGAAAATAGGAGAAAGCAATGGTGAACAAGATTTCAGCAAATGTATTGAATAGCAAAAGGAGGGAGTATTTGGTACCTGCCTTAGCAGACCTCCGGAGAATTATCCCTGATGAGTGATGTGACTGATCCCGCTTAATTCAGGCAGGCTCAGGAACTGGAGGCAACAGTGAAGTATGGCGCTAAACACAGGCAGGTAATTTCATGTTAGCCAAAAATAAAATGCAATAGAAGATTGGAAAACCATGTTACGTAAACCTCTCAGAAAGAAAAAGAAATGAGCAAGAAAGAAATAAGCCCAGTGGCTCAATCCAGCAGCTCTAGTATGTTGAGTTCTAGAACAAAGAAAATGGGGGGGGGGGGGGGGAGCATGGTCAAGAACTTAAAAATATTTTCCAGATTACCAGAGCCCACCAAAGCACAGTATCACCCAATTTTAGAACACTAGAGACAAAGTGATTCTAAAAGCAAAAGAAAACAAAGAAATCAGAAACAAAAATCACATCAGATATTGCAACACTTGACAATTGGAAGACAATACAACAATGCCTTCAAAATTCCGGATTTGATTTTCTATCTGGAACTTTATATACCAAGCCAAACTATCTTTCAGACATATAAAGTCTCAAAATAATCAGCCTCCCACTCACCCATTCCCAGAAGTTACGAAGGAAGTGTTCCACTTTAACAAGAAAATGATCTGACATTGAAAACATGGGGTCTAGGAAATGTGAAATCGAACCCAAGAGAGGAAAACAAATCCCAGGATGATGAAGTCTCAGGAAACAGCTGTATACTCAGACAAGAAAGAAATTAGCGCAGACTGAAACAAGAAACAAGAGTTCTGCTGGGCTTTGACCAGGTGGAAAACAGATTCAAGAAGAGTTTTATATATTTATTTAGGATTAAAAAGAATTAGTGGTATACGTAAAACCAAGATAAAATGTTCTGAGAATTGAAATGTACACACAGCAACTATCTAGCTCAGTAATGAACATGGAAATATGGTCACTATGATGCAAAAAATGATGCATTGGGAGAATGAGAAAGGAAAAGTAAAAAGGCAGAAATTTTCACCTAGCAAATAGGAAGTTGGCAGATGTCTAAAAATAATAACCAGTTGTAGAAGCATATTAGAAACCAGAAACCCAAGTACTAGGAAAAAACTAAAGGCTGAAATGCCTTCTGGGATGGGCCTGAGAAATGGGGAAGGATGGAGCAGGGAGCTAACTTTTTTTCTTATAAGCCTTGAAGTTATCTATTAAACTATATGTGTGTGTGTGTGTGTGTGTGTATATATCACTTCAATAAAAATTCATTTTTATTTAAACATATGTATACATATACAAAATTGAAAATCTAGGAAAAAACACTATCTGTAATCTCTTTCCCATGATTCTAACCTACTTGGATACAAATGACAACATGCAAACCCAAGTTCTAGATTTCCAATTGGTTTTCCAGTGCACTCTGAGGGATAGAGCTCACACTCCCAGGGGGTGCTCCATAGGCCAGCCAGTGATTTTCAACTAGGGGACACATCAGACCTTCCAGCTGTTGTTGGGGAAGTGGGAGAGGAAGAATGCTAGTTTGGAGCAAATACCTCCAGTGATTTTGGTACTTCTCTACAGTGTACATGCTTCCCTAACCCTCACCCCTCTTTTCACTGTTTTTCTGCACTAATGTCAAAGACATAAGTCTAGGAATCTTGAACTGCAAATGTTGCCTGTGTAACATAATTTGTGTACACATTAATAAAATCCTAATGTATTGTCAAAATGCATTTCATAAAGTGAAAAATCACCTCATAGGGGTATCGAAGCAGCAACAGTCTTAAAAGTCAGTAACTGGAATCCCAATAATATATTGCTTCATTTTTTCGTCTATTTTCATGTTTCCAAACATACAAAGTAAGTCTCATCTCACTCTCTCCCTACCTGGCTTGGTCATTTTGAACTCTGTACCTCAAAACCATAAATAATGTTTCTTTATTAGAAAAGAAGCACTTTCAATGTGAAAAGATTTTTATTTCAAAATAAAAGAGTACAAGGTCTTACACAGCAGATAAAATTAGTGTTACTGCCCTCAGAGGTCAAGGTTAGCAATCCATGCGCTAATTCATCATGATTCCCAATAGCTGGTCTGCACTTAAGTGCAACTGTAAGGTCTCATGGTTTAATTCCCTTTGTTGATCACAGTGACAAAATTAAAATTATTAGGTTCCATTTGAAATTAAAAATATAGCAGCTTTTCCAGAAGAACTAGCTCCCAAAATTGTATCCAAAACTCATTTGTCTAAGATTTTAAGTTAAATACTTTGTATATCTATACCAGAACAATCAATATTTTTGACAACCACAGTACAAGAAATTTAATCTTGGCTAATAATTTTTCTCATCAGGAAATCATGTAAAATCTCCTATTTTTGCTTTCTTCATAAATAGAAAATGACCAAACATTACAAATACTTTATTCATGTTTACTGATATTTACAGAGAATATTCAATAATCAGAACTCACCATTTGTAACACTGTACATTAAATTATAATATAAACCCTGCTACAAAAGCTATCTATGTTGACCCAAGATAAAAACTGTCTCTAGAGTTTAAATACATTAGAAATTACAAAAAAAGAAAAAATTGGAAATTAGAAAGTAGTTTTCAAGTGTTGAAAATCTAGAAGAATTCTCCAACATCTGCTCTCTTATCTCGACATTTGCTTCGAGCTTTTGTTCGAGCTTTGAAGGCTGCAGAATTATATAAGTGCTAAAACAAAGAAAAGGAAAATATATGTGAGTCACTAAGGCTTAAGATATTCTTGCAAAATAATAAAAAAAGATAAATAAAAATCACAAAGGAAAGAAATGAACTAATTCAGCCCTAGAAATATTTTAAATGTTTATGAAACACATAGACACAAAGAACAAGAGGGAAAACTAACATATATAATAGCTAATGGCTATCTATATTAAGAAAAGTACTAATCAAATATGTAAAATACCAAAAAAATTCCAGTGAGAAAGTAACAAAAAGTACATCAACATTTAATCTGATCAAGGAGAAGATAAATCACAAACTAATGTAAACAAAATGTCCAACCATGCTATCATTTAAAATGAGGAAAAATATGAGGTTCCATTTTAATACCAATTAACAAATATTTAAAATTATAAAACCCAATGCTGTCAAATATGTGCATAATAGCTACATGCTTTGATTCCTTGCTGGAAACAATTAAAAATGACAGAATACCTTTGGAAGGTAATTTGGCAATACATATCAAAAAGTCATAATCCAGCCCTGTACTCCATGCAAGGATTTCTTCCAAGAAATAATTCAAAGGAGAAAAGTATGTAAAAATATTAACATTTATTAAAAACCCAACAATTATACGGCCATAAAAATGACTAAAGACTATAAAAATATAATTAAGCAGTTCACAGCCACTAGGATGGCTATAATTTAAAATAAAAAAACAAAAACAGAGAATAACAAGTGTTAGTAAGGATGCAGAAATTGGAACCCTCATATACTGATGGTGGGAATGTCAAAGGGTACAGATGCTGTAGAAAAGAGTTTGATAGTTCCTTAAAAAGTTAAACATAGAATTACCACATGACCCAGCAACGCCATTTCCTAAGTATATACCTAAAAGAAGTGAAAACAGGTACTCTAACAAAAACTTGTACACAAATGTTCATAGTAGAACCATTCACAAGGGACAAAAAGTAGAAACAACCTAAATGCCCATCAACTGATGAATGGATGGATAAATAATGTGTAGTCTATCCATACAATGGAATCTTACTTGGCCACAAAAGGACGGAAGTACTGATATCTGCTACAATATGGATGAACCTCAGCAACATCATGCTAAGTGAAAAAAGCCAGACACAAAAGGTTCTATTTACATGAAATATCCAGAACAGGTAAACCCATAGAGACAGAAAGCACATCAGTGCTTGCAAGCAGCCAGGCGTGGGGAGCGACTGCTTAACGGGTATAGTTTCCTTTTGAGGTGATGAAATGTTTTGGAACTAGACAGAGGTGATGGTTGTGCAACATGGTGAATATACTAAATGTCACTGAATCGTACACTTTAAAACAGTTCATTTTATGTTATGTGAATCTTACCTCAGTAAAAAAAATAAAAATATAATTAGGAATTTTGGAATGTTAAGTGAAAATATTAATTACTACTTAATGACACAAACCCTCTCTGAGCACTTCAGTTTCCTCATTTGTAAAATGAGCCTGGTACTCACTAAGCAGGCTCAGTTATCTGGTACCAAAGAAGCACTGTGTAAATATTTATTCTTAAATATGAAACCTTCATAGAACAAAAGAAAACAAAAAAATGAAAATAATTTCTAAGTTTAGATAATAGAACTATGGGTAAAAGGTTTTCCTTAAACCTCCTCCACTCGAAATGCATTACACTTTTAGTATAGTGTATGCTTCTACACTTTTAGTATAGCTATTCTGTGACAGAATCATGAAGAACTAAAACCCCCCAGCCACAGCTAAACACCTGTCACCTGGCAGAATCAAAGCTCTGGCTCTGCTTTTCCTTGGTGTATTTAGTTCTGTTGAAAACAAAATTAAAACCTACCCTTTCAAAACGAGAAATCTTCATTGTTTTAAGCATTGCAGCATCAAGCATCACTGGGGGTCCAAGTTCAAACACATTGCGAAGAAATTCATTTGACTTAGGTAAAGAAAAAGGTTATAAGGCTCAGTATTAAGTATCAGTTCTTTTTTATTACATAAAGTGAAATGTGATTAGTAGAAGTTATGTGGAGCTTATAAATGAACTTAGGTCACTTATTTTCTGTTTCTCATTATGAGAACAAATTGTTTTCCATTGCCTTGAATCCAAAAAAGCTATGTCAAACGATTTGCTTTCATACAAAGATATCAATAGTGCTCCATCAGACAAACAATACAAAAAAAACCAGTTTCACATTTATTCAATTTTACTGTCAAAAATAAATTTACTGTTTTGTATCATCTGGAAAGCATTCTGTGTATTCAAGTAACTTCAAAAGCCAATTAAGTGAGCTACATTCAAAACCGTTCCCTAATTTAAAAGCAAACATATAGAAAGGACGTTACCCACTCACCTGCAAGTGGTACTGCATCCCAGATCCAAGAACCTCCTTAAAGGCGTCATAGGTATGTTTTTTGACCCAACAATCAATATACATGCGTTCAGGACCAAACTTAACGGTTTCTGTTGGAAAATCCCGTTCCTAACCAACAGAAGAACCAAAATTATAAGAGGGACTAAGATGGCCTCAAGAGATCCTACATAAACACAATTTCTAAATAGACATATATATGATAAGATAAGTGGACAATATGGTTTAAACGGATACCTCCATCTCTGAATGTGAACAGACTAAAAAGTATTATCCTATATATGAGGGTGTAAAATTTGTCTAGTTATGGTAGACTTTAAGGCACAACTAAGTTTGGATAAATATTAAAGGCAAAATCACAGTGTTGTGAATGTTTTTACATTTCAATAGCACTCAACAAACTTGAAGAAAAAGTCACATATCTGTATTGGTCTAGGATTGAGGAGTGGGATGGGGAGAGAGACGAGAAGGTTGCAGGACAAGTCAGAAAGACAAGATGCTCCCACAAGACAGTGATGGAAATGAGGGGAAGCAGGGATCTAGGAAAGGAAGCGAAGACAAATGGGGTTAAGAGACGAACCAAAAAGGAGAGGACCAGCAACCAATGGGCTCCAACGGTCTAACATAGCAGGCTTATGAAGAAAACAAGAGGTAACATCTAAGTTGAAGATTTCAGAGATGAAACAATTTTGCCAGAGGACAATTTCTAAAGTATAACCATGGGAGGGGGCCCCAGTGAAACGGAAACAAAGGCCATTGGAAGAAATATAGCATAGGGTTTTTCAAACGGACAGAGAAGTCATCCAGAATGGTGACAGAACTTGAGATGAAAAAAAATGGCTGCTCCGTTCTTTGATGAATCATGAATATGGAAGACTAAGCAGGAAGGGAATAGCTGATAGCCATAGGGACAGGAGAAAGAAGGCGACAGAACTTGACAGGGCAGGACTACTCTAATCACCTTCCCCACATCTACCAAGCCCCCTTCTCTCTCAGCAGACAGGGCATACAATGTAATAGAAAAGAACGTGAACTCTACACTTATTTGGATGTGCCATTCATTGGCTTGTGACTTTGGCAAGTAATTTAACCTCTTTGGGTCTATTCCCTTGTAAAATGTGGTTATCTATACCTATACCACATAGTGTTATTAGAGGTATAAGACAGAGCATGTCTGAGAAGCACATACAGTACCTAGTCTGTTACAGCAGCTCAAAAACAACCGGTAAGATTCTATTATTTCAGCCTTATTTCAGAAAACACTGAGACACCAGGAAAGAACTCTCTATAGACTCATTTGCATCCTTGCCTATCCCTGTCTCTTAAATCAGATAGACAGACTCTCCTCCCCAATTCAGGACTAATCATTATTCTTTAACCACATCATATTCCCAATCTTTCACTCCTATTTTCATATGCTCCTTTCTCCATTGGTTCCTTCTCCCACAAACTGTCTTGAGCATCTAAAATAAAACAAACTCACCCACAATCCAGAGATCAACTCTCTTCCTCTTCCCATTACAGCCACATTTTGCAAAAGAATAGTCAAGACACACCATCTCCACCTCTTCACTTCCCATTCACTTTTCAATCCTTCAGTCCAGCTTTTCTCTCATCACTCTACTGAAGTCGCTCTTATAAAGGTCACCAGTGACCTCCTAACTGACAAATCCAATTGACACTTTTCCTTCTTTCTCACTTGACCTATCTGCAGCATTGGCCCTGCTGAAAAACAGCACAGTTCAGTGGGTTTAAATTCCAGCTTTCCTACTTTCTGTTCTTTATTCCTCTGCTCTCCATTTTTCCTTAAAAAGATAATTCTATTGCTTAAGAGCTATAATGGAACTGAAATAAGAAAACTGGATGTCAAAGCACCTAACATATTAAATGCTTGCTGATTTAAGAAATACATGAGCTTCAAGAAGGGTTTTGGGATGAAAAGAAATGGTATGGCAGCAACAACTACACCTAAAATGGATAATTCTCCTCTGTAACAGCTGAACAATCTTCATGTAAAAGATCCACCAAGGAAGTAGGGTCCTTCAGAGAAAGCTGTGTTCCAATGAAAGAAAAGAGACAAGAACACTTAGCAAGGCTCTGAGGACACATCTTTCTTTGGCTGGTGCACTGAAGCAGGGCTGGAAGAACAAGGAACTCAAAGGGCAAGGAAAGATCTGAACTCCTCAGATGAACAGGACAGGGTGAATAAGCCCTGGGAGAGAGATCACTATAGGACAGAATTAGGAGACACACAGAGGGCTTTCACTTTTAGCAGTGCCTGACAGGGGGTCACAAGAGGCCTGTTAAATCAGTGCCATGTTCTGTGGCTGGCCTGGGCTAAGGGGTTTATCAATAGGGTCTGTCAGGTCCTGTCCCCCCTTAAAATCTATTACCCATGGAGGATGCATTAAGACAGAAAATCTGAAATCAGGTTTAATCCAAAAATCTAGGACATGTCATCATTTTATCTTTTGGAGCCTACAGGATCCAAATCTAGGAATAGCTTATAATTTCTCAAAAAAATGGCTTGTTTAATTTGAGGACACTGCCACACTAATTGTAAGACTAATAAGTTCCATTCTTAATGTGGATGTCTGCTCAGATTAGGGTTTTTTTCTGTTTTTTAGCTTATAAAATGCAGAGTAAATATAAAATGTTACTATAATGCAATTAGAGTCAACATTAACCAAAAATTTAGATCACAGAGGATCTCTATGCTAATTTATACCCTAGGTTTTACTTTTTTAAATGTAGATTAAAATGAAGAAAAAGTAGTTCTTAAAAGCAGGCTACATAGGAGAATCACTAGAACGTTTCAAAACTACATCTGAGTGAGGCCTTAGCATCTCTTTTTTTTAATTCCCATTCTAAAATTTCATATATATGTCAGGTTGAATGACTCTTTGGTGACACATTTATTCTTAAAAGAACTGCCCTATCAGATAGCAGTTTATATCCAAGAAATTTACCCTTTATATCCAAGAAATACTTTTACTGGCCACAAAAAAATATTGTTAAAGATTTTGGTATTTCCCAAAGTAAGACTCCTCTTATCTTACAGTTCATTTTAACTATGCATTCTAACGCCTGAGGGTTTCTAAGTCAATTTATTTGCCAGGTAGACTGAAGCAGATTAGAGGACTATAGAAGGGATTTGAGCATCAGATAATGATTTTAAGTGACCTTGTTAAAATGTTGGGTTTTATTTCAGATTTTAGCACCTAGCTTTCCCGGGGAGATCATAAAGGTCTTTGCTTAAAGATACTAAGGGGTAAGCAATAATTTAGTATTCAAAAAAATACTACACTGGGGCCACCCGGTGGCGTAGCGGTTAAGTGCATGAGTTCCGCTTCGGTGGCCCAGGGTTCGCAGGCCCGGATCCCGGGCGCCCACCGACGCACCACCTGTCAAGCCATGCTGTGGCGGCATCTCATATAAAGTAAAAGAAGATGGGCACGGATGTCAGCCCAGGGCCAATCTTCCTCAGAAAAAAAAGAAGGATTAGCATCGGATGTCAGCTCAGGGCTAATCTTCCTCACAAACAACAAACACTATACTAAATATCTATGTGCTAAGCAAGCACCATTGCTTAAATGATGGCAAATACACCAAGGTGAAATGCATTTCTATCACTATCAATCTTCTTGATTTTTTTAACCCCAAAAAAGAGTTATCTTGAGAATTAAATTTTCCCTTGTTTAAAAAAAAAGTCTTCATTTATGTTGTTAAAAATCCACTGAGTCTTGGGGCCAGCCCTGTGGCGCAGTGGTTAGGTGCGCACGCTCCACTTTGGAGGCCCAGAGTTCGGTGGTTCGGATCCTGGGGACGCACCGGCACACCACTTGTCAAGCCATGCTGTGGCGGCATCCCATATAAAGTAGAGGAAGATGGGCACGGATGTTAGCCCAGGGCCAATCTCCCTCACCAAAAAAAGAGGAGGATTAGCATTGGATGTTCAGGGTTGATCTTCCTCACAAAAAGAAAAAAAAAATCCACTGAGTCTTAAAATGAGGAAATTATTTTCGTCAAAGCTGAAGTTCCATCAACAAAATGACCCAATTGTCAAATTTGGTGGGAAACAATCTAATGTCAAAATGAGTAGCCATTACAGCATTGAGAGGCCTACCTCCACTGCCCTCAGGATGTCTCTGAACACTGACCGCTGCTTTCTCTTGTCCACTTTGGCCCGGTGCTTATTTCCATCTGTAGCCAAAGCCCTAAGCATCTGAGTCAAAGACTCCATGTCTTCGTAAAAAAAGTCCTGGTCAGACAAAAACAATTTGGTTTAGTTTTTTATTGTTTTTTTTCCCCAACCTCTTCTAACAAAGAACAGTCCACCTTGGAAAATATCTAGCAGCACTGCACAGAGCAACATAAATCTTTGAGCTGTTTAGAGATCTTGGCACATAGGCACCCATAATCACATTTATATTATCATGCAAAAGTTTAATCCAGAAATGCTAACTATAAGATGATACATTACCACCAAACAATTAACATTCCCCTTCCAAGTATATCCAGATGCATTCAACAAATGCTTATTGTGCTCCTACTGTATTTAAGACGTTACTGAGATTTCACAGAAGTTTAGTGAGAGTCAGATACACATATATTAATACAGCTTCTATTCTTTGGCTGCCCAGTTCCCAAAGCACGCATTTCCAGAATTCCAAACATTCTAATTCCAAAAGTACAAGCTATCAGTAATGCTTTTTAAAGTATCTAATTTCTATTTTACTGGCCATATTTCAAATAAGCAATAAGGTATTCACATTAGGTGCACAAACTGGGCAATTAAATTATTTAAGGTAGGGAGACATTTTAATCCCTTTTGGAGGGAAGCCACAAAATATATTACTTTGCTATTACCTTGAGTTGACTATGGGCTTCCTTGTAACAGTTTAAGTGGCTATATTTTTATGAAGTCTCTTTATTTTGGGTGTTTTTATTCCCTAACTACATTTCACAACCACATTAAAAACTAAAAGATGATTCAAAGTTATTTAGCCAACCAAAACTAGAGCAGACACTTACAGAAACCAGGTGACCAATCTTCAGTTCTAGGTATTAATGCCTGTTTAACCTTTTTTGCATTAGTGGTTAACAATCATTTAACTTATTCTATCCATTAAAATAAGCAGCTCTTATTCTGGGCATTCTCCAAATTGTATATATAAAACTGTTTAATCTCAAAAAGTATAAATATTTCTTTTAATGTCTAAAATAAAAAAGATTATTATACTTGTGGAAAATAAGCTTGAAATTAACACAATAGATATTCTAACTTTAAATAAATATTTTCTTATTGTCAATATTTTAGAGATTGTTTATTATTAACTGTTCTAGCAAATGTCTTCTTCAAATGTTCCTATTCAACCTCCTATGTCTGAGGTAGCTGGAGACAACACTTATTAAGATTTACATCTAGAAAAGCAATTATCAAAGCTGATAAGGTATTAAAACAGATCAAAGTTATGCTGATCTCTATATTTAAATTCCAATAAATTTGATTCCATCATAACAGGATGGAAATAGTTTTATTTGTAGAAAACAAGTACATTCAGGCACCAGCAGTTTCCTACTCACTTCATTGGCTACTTGTTCTTTTATAGTATTTCCAAAAAGAAAAAAAAGTATGGAAGATTTAAAAATACATATGGACAAATAAACCAAAAATTAAGAGACACATTATCTTAATTTTTTCTAAGAACTGGGAACCACCGCCAATGATTCTCAACAATCTTACCTCCCAGGGGACATCTGGTCATGTCTGGAGACATTTTTGGTTGTCACATCTAGGGGAGGAGGAGTTGGCTACTGGCATCTAATGGGCATGCAGCCAGGGATGCTACTAAAGATCCCAAAATGCACAAGACAGCACCTCCCTCAAACAACAAAAAATTATTCAGCCCATATATCAACAGTACTGACGTTGACAAATCTGCTGGAATTGAGCTCAGCAATCAATAAAATTCAATCTAGTTTATAGTCTGAATCATTGAGTTCAATACAGTCCTAACTTAGAAAAATAAATGTTAAATATCTTAGGGAAGTGTCTCCATAAAGTGCTCGTGCATTAGAAAGAAAAAAAATGTAAAATATAACAAAAATAGTCCATAAATAACAACCAAAAGCCAATTTATTGGCATCTAGGATAACTAAAGTCGTGTGCCACAAAACGACATTTCGGTCAAGGGCAGGCGGCATATACGACAGGGGTCCCACAGGATTAGCACCATATAGCGTAGGCTATACCATCTAAGTATGTGTAAGCACCCTCTATGATGTTCGCACAACAACGAAATTGCCTGATGACACATTTCTCAGAACGCGTCCCCCTAGTTAAGCAATGCATGATTGTATACAGAAAAACTGTACACCCAGGGACAAATAAAAAAGGGCTTCTGGAGGTACAAATAAATACCTTACTCTGACCAAAAATGAAAAAAGAAAATAATCACTATCACACAACAAGGTGTACATGCGTGTATGTGTGTGTCTGTCTCTCTTTCTCTCTCCTGTAGCACTTCTCCTGTCAGGTTAGGTGGGAGATGGAATGGGGAGAACTGGAGAAGGTCTGACTATACTATATTTTGGTATATTTTCCTGAGTCAACACATGACGTGGCCCCAAGATATGTACTTCTGCCCACTAAATAGTCTTTGTCTTATTTTAAGATACCCTAGAGAGCTCCTAAAAGGCCACTACTAGAATACTGAAGGAAAGGGGGAAGTAACACTCAATTCAATCAACAATTAGTCATGCAGCACATTAACGACATTTTGGTCAACAATGGACTGCATATATGATGGTGGTCCCATGAGATTATACCACACAGCCTAGGTGTGTAGTAGGCTACACACACACCATCTAGGTTTGTGTAAGTACTGTAGGGGAAGAAGAAATTTTCTTCTACCCTTCTAGGTTCTGCTGGCTGGTCTAAGAATTAAATTGACATGAGACAGACTAACAGGAGAAAAACAAACAACAGTTTAATAACATGTATACATGGGAGAAACCCAGGAAAACCGAGTAACTCTCCAAAATGGCCAAAGCCCTCACCTTAAATACCATCCTCAGCTAAAGACAAAAGAAGATGCTGGGGCGGAGAAGGTCAGGGACTTGAAAGGGAAGGAAGTCAATTCACAAGTTAGGTGAAAAAGAGCCAATGTTTGGAAAACAAGTGTTTGGCCACAAAGAAACAGAACACAGAGGGGAGCCCAACAAACAGGCTTTTCTAGGTTCTTCCCTGTCAGCCACCTAGCTTATGTTATGCTAAGGTGATAGCTCAGGTGACAGCTCTCAACCTTCCCCGAGACGTGTTTTTTTATCTAAATTCTTTCAGGCAGTTAAGGGGGACATAACAAGAAAAACTTTCTGAGCCTTTTTGTTTCTTAAAAATAATCAGCCTAAAATAATCCTCATGTTAAAGAGATACATTTTGAGGCGGCAAATTTTGTTCCCTTCAGTACATTCTATGATGCTTGCACAATGACGAAATCGCCTAATGATGCATTTCTGAGAACATATCCCCATCGTTAAGCAACACATGACCGTATAGTAATAGCTACTATTTATACTGTACCCATCATGTATTCTCAACAACACTATGAGGTGGTAACTATTATTTTCCCCATTTTAAAGATAAAGATACTGAGGCATAGAGAAGTTGCCCAATATCATCGTACTAGTAAGGGCGGAAGAGAGATCTGAACCTAGGCAGCGTGGCTACAGAGTACACTCTTACCTGCTTGGTTATACGGCAAACACACATAGTAAACTAAGAAAGCTCTCATGAAGAATTACCAATACCTCAGGTCAACTTTGAACAAATACCTATTACTAATATTCCACCAACTCATTCCTAAAAATTCAACCTAAAAGTCAGCTCTTCAGAAGTTTTTTTTTCTAAGTCCCCCAGGCAGAATTCA
Organism: Ceratotherium simum simum; assembly: GCF_057802395.1. Lineage (NCBI taxonomy): Eukaryota > Metazoa > Chordata > Mammalia > Perissodactyla > Rhinocerotidae > Ceratotherium > Ceratotherium simum. Next base: position 71,628,386 of record NC_141900.1, on the reverse strand, counting down.
TCACGCTGCTGGATTTCCAGGTTAATAATATCACAAAATAATTATGTTAGCAAAAAGCTCCAAATAATTCAATGTCACACATTTGCTAGAACTCTAATTTTAATCAACCTATGTATTTATCAACACCTGATTTAATCCCTACTGCTACCACCACACACTCACTCCTTTCAAAAAGTTTATTTACTCAACAAAAATAGCAAATAAAACACTAGGTTCTGTTTTATAACTCAGTTCATTTTTGTCCTTGACAAGAACTTAGGTCAAATTAAACATGTTTGGATGAGTTCTCTTGGCAATCTCATATAATTTATTAAGCCAGGGAACATAAGATATGTGGGTGGTAATATATTTATGTTTACACAAATTCAAACAAATTCAACATGTATAATTAAAATTGCTTTATTAGTTCACTTTTAAGATGTATTTCAAGGGAAAAAGAAAGGAAATTACCATTTCTAGCCAGGAGATGAATATAAGATTAAAAACTGGGACATCTGATTTCTGAGCCTTGAGGTTAAGGAGCCATTAACCAGCTCAAGAGAATTAAACTGATTGCTAAACTTGAGTCCAATTTCTCACATAAGGAGAATTGTTAGCTACTGACACCATTAACAACTTACTTTTCATTCCTACTTGTTATCCTTCAAGAAAAAAGGTGGGGTGCCTAGAGAAAGACACTTCCCAGAAATAAATGTCAAGACCCTAAAGATTTTTTAAACACAGGCCTAGAATGGAATGTGAAGGACTAAAGCAACCCAGAACATGTATTAATCCTATTTGAAACCACTCACTGTTAAATAACTTTAATTGCAATTGCAGAAAAAGTTTCATTCTGGAAATACAGTCTTTCTCCTTATATTAAAAATCACCTAGTAAGTAACCCAAGGTTCACAATAGAGGTCACAAACCAGGGTGACCAAATGTCCCAGTTAGCCTGAGACAAGGTGTCTCCTAGAATGCAGGACTTTCAGTGCTAAACCTGGGACACTACCAGGACAGTGGGTCACCTATCATAGACTCAAAGACCTTTGAAAGCCAAACTGTGGTAGTGAACATCCATGAGCACTGAACACAATGAACAACTGCAAAGCACATGTCCCATCTGAAGGGCCATGTGTGCTTGTGTCTTTGGCTTAGAGAAGTTAAACAACAGTGACTAAACTCATCTGATCCCAAACCTATGCTGACTTAATATTACATCCATCTGTCTGACATTTATTATAAAGCATCCACGCCTGAATTACCTCAATGTGTCCATATCTGAGAAATCCAAGTACCTTCACACAGATTATACTAGACACAACTCTCTCCATGGGTAGTAGAGTGCGTCCCCAAATTTCAGTTTTTTAGAGAGCAACAATTAAGTATAATGAACTTCACTCAAACGTTGCTCTACAAAACCCTACTGGTTTATGTTCTTAAAAGTATGATATCGGGGCCGGCCTGGTGGCGCAAGCGGTTAAGTGCGCATGCTCCGCTGCGGCGGCCCGGGGTTTGCTGGTTCGGATCCCGGGCGCGCACCGACGCACTGCTTGGCAAGCCATGCTGTGGCGGCGTCCCATATAAAGTGGAGGAAGATGGGCACGGATGTTAGCCCAGGGCCATCTTCCTCAGCAAAAAAAGAGGAGGATTGGCGGATGTTAGCACAGGGCTGATCTCCTCACAAAAAAAAAAAAAAAAAAAAAAGAATGATATCACCACTGCCAAGAAGCAAGGCAATCAATCACTAGGTTCTCAAGCTGGCCATGCTCCCAAGTTATCACCCAATTCTTAACTGTGAAAGTAATGACAGAATAATGGTACTTGTGACAGAAGCTTTTTCCTCTACTCATCAGATACTTACACTATCCATTCCTCTGGCCAATTCAAACAGAAGTGCCAAAGATTCACCCACAGCTATTCTCATGTTTACATCATCAGAAGAGAGGAGGCTTGGAAGTTTATGGAAATGCCTGGAAAATAGTTAGTCATTACTATGTGAACACAATTATGTCAATAAATGTTTTTATAAAATGTGAAACTAAAAATACATACATCTCAAGCTTTTTCTTCACTTCATTGATTGGGCATATGGTCAGTAATAATGTCCATGCGAGAAGTGAGCTAATATGAAGCACTGTATTAGGAGTGCTGCAAATAACATTAGTATTTTTCTCTTTGATATAGGACTTGGTGAAGATATTTTCCAAACATTCCAGAGTTGAATACAGCTCCTAATATATGAATAAGGTAAGAATATGCAATAAGATAACCACTGTAAATTGGAAATGTGCAAATAACTGGAGTCAAAGGTTTTCTACTCACAGTAATGTCATCTGTGGCAATAAAACAGCAAACACCAAAGCAAGTTGCACACTAAAAAAAAAAAAGAAAATTCAGATATTAATGATTGTCATTTTCTTATTAATTTTACATCTTCCTGCTTTTATAATTCAATGTGAAAATTTTCTCAACTGGGGCCAGCCCAGTGGCGCAGCGGTTAAGTGCGCGCACTCCGCTGCAGCGGCCCAAGGATCGCAGGTTGTTAAGCCATGCTGTGGCGGCGTCCCATATAAAGTAGAGGAAGATGGGCACGGATGTTAGCCCAGGGCCAGTCTTCCCCAAGAAAAAAGCAGAGGATTGGCATTGGATGTTAGCTCAGGGCTAGTCCTCCTCACAAAAAAAAAAAAAAAAAAAAAAATTCCCTCACCTACATGACTACATTACATCCCAAGCATAGTATAAAAAGAGAGAGAAAGAATAGAGGATCAAGAGTTAAGGGAAGTGGATTTCAGCCCAAGCTCTGCTACCAAACTCAGAGTACAACTTTTTTTTTTTGTGAGGAAGATCAGCCCTGAGCTAACATCCATGCTAATCCTCCTCTTTTTGCTGAGGAAGACCGGCTCTGAGCTAACATCTATTTCCAATCCTCTTCCTTTTTTTTTCCCCCAAAGCCCCATAGATAGTTGTATGTCATAGTTGCACATCCTTCTAGTTGCTGCATGAGGGACGCGGCCTCAGCATGGCCAGACAAGCAGTGCATCAGTGCACGCCCGAGATCCGAACTCGGGCCGCCAGTCGCAGAGCGTGCGCACGTAACCGCTAAGCCACGGGGCCGGCCCTCAGAGTACAACTTTAGGAAGGTTATTCTATTTCTCTGGGGTCTTCCTTCATTAATCTAGCAGATCATTCCAAACTTCAACTCCAGCTCAAAGACAGAAATAAGTTTGGACATTTGTGATAAGGAAATCTGTTCTCTCTATTAAAAATCTTTAAAATACATTGTTTGTTATAGGTTTTTAAGCTTTAAAAACAATTGACAGTCATGCATGGCTTAACAACAGGGATATCCTGAAAAATGCGTCATTAGGCAATTTCAGCGTTGTGCAAACATCACAGTGTACTTACACAAACCTAGACGGTAGAGCCTACTACACACCCAGGCTATATGGTACTAACCTTATGCGATCACTGTCATATATGCAGTCCATTGTTAACCAAAATGTCGTTAGGTGGCACATGACTGTATATTCGTTTGTTTTTATGTAAACTCTACTGTGACAACTTCTAAAAAAATTAGCTTCCAAAAAATAAGCAACAGGAGGAGAAATCTCATAAAACTTAAATCACTGTCCTCAAACTTTCCACCTAAAGAAGGATCTCATTAATTCATATTTTACTTATTTTGGAATATGTTGAAAAGAAGCCGGGAATCCTCTAATCACCTTTTGTGCGGAAAAAAAGAGCTAAACAAGTGGGTACACTACAAGATTACCAACGTAAAGCTTACCTAATAAAAGAGACTCAGAATACAGTATTTATATGCAAACAATCTATTGCAACATAAACAGGAGCCATCCATTTTCAGAACATTGCCTTAACAAATTAATCATATAAAACCAGAATTTGAAATCTGTAAGACTTTATAATACTCCATTTCCCTTTCCTCCATATGTTGTCACTAAAAATTCCCTCATGTTGTTCCAAGTACCACTATAGCTTTAAGTCTTTAAAGTCACCATTCACATACTCAAGTTTCAGCTCATTCTGTTCCAGTACTATGAGGACCCTTGTGATATTAATCTGCTTGGTGTCACTATTTTCTTATTTCATCCTAATAAAAACTGGACATTGTTAAAATTAAAAAGTAGCCTAGAGGCCGGCCCAGTGGCGTAGTGGTTTAGTTTGCATGCTGTATTTTGGCGGCCCAGGGTTCGTGGGTTCGGATCCCAGGCACAGACCTATACCCTGCTCATCAGGCCATGCTGTGGCGGCGTCCCATATACAAAATTGAGGAAGATGGACATAGATGTTAGCTCAGGGACAATCTTCCTCAAGCAAAAGGAGGAGGACTGGCAACAGATGTTAGCTCAGGGCCAACCTTCCTTACTTAAAAGAAAAATAAGTAACCTAAGCGCTATTCTCAGTAAAGGAAAATTTCAATCTGTATCCCTTCTCCTAAGTAAGCAGCAGAAGCAAGGCACATCTCTCCTTTTGATTATTCTAAGAGAAATAGTAGATTAAAAATTAGGACTGCCTACATTTAATAAAGATTCCTTCTGCTAATATGCAGAAGGCTGATAAGTTCTTTTAAAAAAATTCATAGCGGGGCCGGCCTCATGGCGCAAGCAGTTAAGTGCGCGCGTTCCGCTGCGGCGGCCCGGGGTTCACCGGTTCGGATCCCGGGCGCACGCTGACGCACCGCTTGGCAAGCCATGCTGTGCCGGCATCCCATATAAAGTAGAGGAAGATGGGCATGGACGTTAGCCCAGGGCCAGTCTTCCTCAGCAAAAAGAGAAGGATTGGCAGATGTTAGCTCAGGGCCGATCCTCATCACAAAAAAAAAAAAAAAATTCATAGCAAAAGTATGAAGAAAATGCCTGTGAAGAAAATGCCTTTAAACGACAACAAACTCACATGCAACCAAAATTAAGTGATGGCTCCAAATATCTAACAAATAGTGTTTTCTGTTGAACATTTCAAATACCGCTATAGTTACATAAAACTACCCAAAAAGGGGGGACAGAAAGGTAAATAGCAAAAGCTTAATTAAATATTTCAGGGTTACTAACTACTAGAGGGCAGAGATTCCTATCAAGTCACCAAACTCCTACTTTTTTGCCTCCAAGGGAAACAGCTAGACTATTCCACACAGTTGGTAAACCAAGGAACTTGCAGCAGAAGGGATGTGCCTCTGTCCTCTTGTTTTCCTCATCTACTAGCTACTATAGTTGCCATTTGGAGAGGACCTATAAGTAGGGCAGAGCTGTAGGATGGATGCCTAGAGACCCTGCCAACTCGTACTGGGCAGTGATTGAAGGAGAAATAAAGTTTTATTAAGCCACTAAGACTTCAGAGTTTATCTGATACAAAGATTAATGTCACTTGCCTTAAGTAATACTAAAGAGGAAGCTAATTTGAATAATCAGTATTAAAAAGTTTCAAACTTGAACTGGTTCTCTTGTTAGGAAAACAGCTTAAGATTCAAATCCACTAAGAGTAATTTCTTAAGCTCCATTAAGACTCTTAAGATTCTTAAGCTCCATTAAGATTCACGTTCATGTGATCATTTAAATCACTTATTAGCATACCAAAAACAAACAACAAAAAAAAACCCAAAACCCACAATCTAAAGTCAAGTGTTATAAGTGGTAAATATCAATTAGAGAATGAAAGCTTTTCCAAACCCCAAAACCAGATAAATACTTCATAAGTCAGAGTTTCCTACATCTACCAAATCCACTCATGTAAATTATAGAATTCAGCTTTTCATGAGGACTTGTAGGCCATAGCAGCCAAAAATTTTTAAAAACACCCCATTACATTTCTTAGAATAAAAAATAACCACACAATAAACATTGTCTAGACCATATCTTTAAGTTCCAATCAAAATTCTACAGTCATCCTAAATAACTCAACACAGTATTTATTATATTTTATATCAGTACAGTCATGCACCACATAGACGTTTTGGTCAATGACAGGCAGCATATACAACAGTGGTCCCATAAGATTAGCACTGTATAGCCTATGTGTACTATGCTATACCATCTAGGTTTGTGTAAGTATACTCTATGTTGTCCACACAACCACCAAACTGCCTAATGATGCATTTCTCAGAATGCACCCCCGTCATTAAGCAACATCTGACTGTATATGATCTTCAGTAGAAATTTGCTCTATCTGGGATGCTCTATGGAGTCTCAGAAAATTTAACAACTGTCATATTGATTCTGCTTACTAAAACTAAAAGAGAAATTAGAATAAAATGTTAGTAAAAACCTACCATTTAAGGGGGTCGGCCCAGTGGCACAAGCAGTTAAGTGCTCGAGTTCCGCTGCGGCAGCCCGGGGTTCGCCGGTTTGGATCCCGGGCGCGCACCGATGCACTGCTTGGAAAGCCATGCTGTGGCGGCGTCCCATATAAAGTGGAGGAAGATGAGGCACGGATGTTAGCCCAGGGCCAGTCTTCCTCAGCAAAAAAAGAGGAGGATTGGCAGATGTTAGCACAGGGCTGATCTTCCTCACAAAAAAAAAAAACAAAACAAAAAAAACCCTACCATTCAAAAAAATGCTGCTTTCCTAGATCATTCATCAGAATGTCTGGGTGGTGTCACGCCTAAGATCTATAAACTTAAAAATCTTATACTTACAGTTTGCCTAGCTTGGATACTAGCTGTGCCATCACAAATTATTTTCTTCAGGATTGGTCCAAGAGTTTTTAAAACCTCTTCACTTTCAATTCCAGGACCCAACTGAATACAAAGAACAGATGCTAACGCTGCAGCTGCACGCTGCTCATCACTTTTACCTGTAAAAGAGGCCAAGATGCAACTAAGACAAATGATTTTCACTAGACTAACTTATTAAGGCAGCAATTTCCCAAATTGGTTTAATTTCAAAATAGCATCTACAACTTATGAAACCCATAATATGCTCCAGGCTTTCACACGAGCTATAAACCTAGTGAGGTTAAAGAGTTCAAACTCTGGAAACAGATCTCACTCAAATCCTAGAGTGACCACTTTTTAGCCAAATGATCTTCAACTAGTTACTCTTATTCTCAAACAGATTTCCTCATCAGTAAAATGGAGATTAACACCTATCTTAAGGGAACAATGTTAGTTCAGCAAAATAATGTGTTTCAAGCCAATCTGACCTTCCAAATCTTTCATGTACTCGTAGAACAGTGCTCAGGTAGCCCAAGCATTTCAGATGTACACAGCCCATGAAGTAAACTAAACCTTCAGGGTGCCCCTACTAAAAATTTTAAATAAATAAGAGATTAAAAACAAGGGATTCTTTAAAACCATAGAAAATACATTACTATAAAGGTAAATGTAAATTAGCTCTTTTGAGAACTGTATACACCAAAGGTTTGAATAAACTTTGAACTTCAGTTATTATCTGATAAATTAAAAATTTATAAAATATGCAGGTTAGAACGAATTTTTAAAGGTCACCTAGTCCAGCTACCTTACAGGAGACAGTTTCAATGTAAACACCTTTAACAAAGCCACTGTAATATCTCAAAAAAAAGCTATCAACTATACCACTAACAAGTTATTTAACCTAAGACCCAGTCTCATGTTTCCTAGGCCCTTCTTTCTTCCATACAATGAGAGAGGTGGATTAGATGAAAGGTTGTGAAACATCCTTTCACGACAAAGCTTTCACCTGAGGCAAAATGAGAATAAGGACAGAAAGCTAAGCTCCTTCAATGTAAAGGAGCACGTGTGCTTCCCACATTTTTAGTCTTAGAAATATTTTGTTAATAAAGTGATGATACAAGGTAATTATTTTCATTATGTTCTTACTTGGCAAATAATTAAGCTGACGGCCCCAAATCTTTTTAATTTTGGTGGTTCCTACAACTAAAAACTCTGCTAATACTAAACTTAATCTTTAAGGTCTCTCTCTTTATTCTTAAAAGTTCTACGATTATAACAATATGAATTCCAGAATTATCTGGAATTCTAACAAAGTTCTAGAATTCAAATATTCTAAGGATGTCCTGAAAATGATGTCATCCACAGCTATGACTGATGTTTTAAATAAGAGAAAATGAGCTAGATAACTATAATACTTTTTCAATTTTAGAAAAAATAAAGTAGGATGCTTTTTTAACAATACTTTTTGTTGACATCTGACACACACTTTCAAGCCTTTCTTTCTTATATATAAGAGAATAGTAATCACCTCTTCTGATACAACAAAGGATGAAAATCCACTCCAATCCTTCCTAGTTTCAAGCTGTTGATCACATAAACAAAAACAAACCTTACAGTAAGTCTGATTTTGAGTTTTAACAAGTATGGTGTATTCCTTGACAATTATAAAGTTATGAGTGAACTAGACTTCTAGTGCCATTAACAAATGTTACTGCAAAGAAGGTAACAAATTCCTTTTCAGTTCTGTGCCTGTGACTCAAAAATAAGGACATTACCTTTTTTCAGGCAGCGCTCAATGCTGTCAGTTAAAGTCATTCTTCTTTCCAGAATAAATTCATAAAGCATTTTTGAAGCCAGTGCATTTTTAATACCTTCAAGAGCTGCCTGCCTTATCTTCGCACTATTTAAAACAAAATGTAAGACAAACAGGATCCATTTGAAGAGTACCATTAGTCAATAACGTTTAAAAACTTATTTTCCTTTCAATTTTTTCTATTTAAAGATTTTTTTAATCTAATTGTCATCAAGCCCTAAACATTTTCCAATAATAATTTAATTTTCACCTACAACTCATTTTATTACACAAAACATTTTTAAGCTGCCATATATCCTAGCATTCTTCTGCTTATTAGTTGAATAGCCACAAATTTAAATGACTACATAGTATTTTATAGTTTCAATGTACAAGACATGTTCGCCTATATTACCCTTTAAAGTAAACTCACATTGTTTTTAACACTACAAAAGTCTAGAGTTCATGTTTGCATCTTCTGGGCTTTTTAATTCCATTTGTTTTAAGTCAATTCTAGAGCTACTGTGAAATAAGAAAACAATTTAGCTTTGATATTTTTCACATCGGTAACAAAATTAGAAGACAAAAGGCTTAATGCAAAGTTTAGTTGTCCCTTCTACTGAAGATTAAGTTTTAATTCAACAAATCCATTCCAATTATAATCAAGTACAGTTATGTTCTATTATGCTAGAACTATAACTGAGTTAATTAATCTAAATTCTAGTGGTATGTTCCTATCCACATTAAAAGTCCAAAGGAACAAGAAACATTAAAACATCCCAAGTAAACAAATCAAGCTTTAGAAATGCATACTGTTAAATCAGAGAACTGTACATACTATATATATATGTATATAAGGTGGCTGATAGAATCACCCAGAATGAAGAGTTTCCAGTCTTTCCTACCTCTTATCCAGGGTCAGGTCAATGAATCCCTTCAACTTGTACTCCAAGTCTTCTTGAGTTCCTTCCTCATCAAGGACTTCTGGTCCTAAGGAACAGTATAAACCAACCACCGTAATTTAAGTAGAAAAAAAGCAGATAGGGAACAGTAATAGTATACCTTAGCTATAAGAATTCTTCCATCTAAAACATCCTTTTACTTAAAGTTGCAAATTTAAAACTCATACCATCTTCAGCAAAACTGGAAGGATCGCTGTAACCACTGCAATGGCTCATTGTTTCAATCGATGCATCCTCATCACTAAAGGGTTGAACATTTCGATGCTGACCACCTATTAGGTAAAAGAGAGCGGAGGTAGATGATTTTGTTGCCATATAGATAAATATTTAACTTAAGAATTTTTAAATTTACTTAACAGAAATCTAGTAATAAAAACCCAAACTTATTTAAGAAAAAAGATGATTATATTACAAAAGAACACACTTAAATATTTCTAAAATAAGTCACTTCACCTAATACATATTTTACAGCACCAACTTTTTACAATATACATCAGGTTCAGAAATATATCAGTCATCTAACATGAGGGCACCAGTTTTTGATAATACAAAAACTGGAATTACAGATGAAAAAACTACTTCCAAACCAATACTTCAAATCATAAAGACAATGAAAATAGATCCAAAAATAGAGTATGATGTCATAGAACATCATCAGAATAAGACAAATATATCGTCCAACGAGAATGACTGGAAACTAGTAAACTTTAGTGAGCGGATTAGTTTTTAGGTTACATATATCTTATATGAAGAGGAATTTAAGGAGTTAGATGATAGTTTTAAAGATAACTTGAATAGAGAGGAAAAAAGGCTTAAAATAGAAGTTTTGGTATTTGATATAGCATAAAAGCCAGTTAGATAAATTACCTTTAAAAGAAAGGTTCTGAAGTATCCAACAGTTTAAAAATGTGTTATTGTTGCGTTACTAATGTTGTGTTACTGTTTCATTACTAATGTGTTACTGTTGTGTTAGTGAAAGTGCTGTCACTAAAAAATATAACCTCTTTTTTTTTAAATTAGAATCTTTCTCTCAACTTCATTAACCTAAGGAATAAATCCATATTCCTAGTCACTGTCATTTCTGGTCAGTTTTTTTTTGTAGGAATTTCATGTTAATAAAAGGATTGCCTAGTCATGAATTACACTGAGCAGTGAGTTAAAATAAGTCCCAAATTCTGCCCCAAAAGTGACCTTGAGTCACCTGATTTACCTCTGAGCCCATTTCCTTATCAGTAAAATCTAAGATTGCACCAAAGATCACTAGGTCCCTATGTTCAAGAAATTCATGACATTTACTATCTTAAAATAAGTTTTTTTTAAATCCTCTTAAGTTTAAGCCTGTTGCTGTTGTTTTTTTCTTTAAATCAAAACAGAGAAGAGAATTTAGCAGATTTTTAAATCAACACAGGAAGCAAGTGGCCTTACAAATTTGCCTGCTATCCCAAAGGGAATAAACAGTGCCAATCAAAGTAGTAAAGCATCAAGAATAAGCAATGAAGCCAAGATCCCAAAACTTCTTAATCAGAATGCTGAGGAGAGAAATAAACAAAGATCTATGAGATCATAGTCCATTTCTGGATCTATCTTCATTTGTTTTCATGACTTGAAGTCATGGCAACAGTTGAGAGTCATTTGATTAACTTTTACTAACATTTATTAACAGATCGACTTATATTTTTTATTTTTCATATTCAGCCTACTTCTAAACTGTCAAGAAGAGTATTTCCTATGCAGGTCTTACTCAGCTCCCTTCTTTAAAGTTTCAGTGATTTTCCAAGACTCAAGGGAAAGAAGATTAAAAAAAAAAAAAATCAAGGAAAAGAATCCTATATGAATGCCTGATATCTACGTCAAACTCACCCACTTTGTGATCCTAAGTACCACTAATGAGGTAGCACTCTAGACACACAAAGTCCTTATTTCTTAGAGGACTGACTTACTGACAAGGTTTTGTTCTTTCCCAAAAATGCTCTCTTCAAATTAAGTGCTATGACAAGTATGCATACACTTGTCATACTGTATAAGAGGTCAATTTCATTAGCTTCCTCGAACCCTCCCCTAACTTAAAAAATAAAGAATTTAAATGGAAAACCCATTAAAGAGACAGAGAGAAGCTGGTTATCTTTTGGTTGTGCTTGTGAAGATCTCATTTGAATCCTATTTCTTCTAGATGCCATTTAAAAATACCAATAAGGTAAGTACAAGTTTGTGGCAATTTTCCATCTCTTACACTCAACTATTATTTATTCATTTATTTAGTGAATAAGTAATACATTCAGATGGAACCAAATTAAGGTTTTAAAAAAGTAAATCTCACCCCCATACCCCACTTACCAGAGGCAAGCACAGTTCAGTTCTACTGTAAACGTCAAAACATATTCAAAGCATGTATAGTTTTATAAACTAATCAAATAATTTTTTCATTTCCTTATATACGCTAAAATTCATACACATATTTGTTTACATATATCTTTTCTACTGAAAATAATCAAAAAGGCATCAGCAATAAGTCTGATGAAAGGTCACCAATGAGCTTCAATGTAAAATTGGAAAGGCAACCCCACTGCCATCTGAGGTTACTCTGTAAGGACCAGGAAGGAAGGAGACTAGACTGGAAGCTTCAGAAGGGAATAAATGTTTGTGATTCAAGGAGGTGATTAGCAACATTACCATTTTCAAAATGACTTTAGCTTGCTGTTTCTCCATTATTTGTTTCAACAAAACATAAACTTAAAGAATAAAATTAATAAGAATCTTCTAGACAGAATTCAAATGTTTACTTGAGACGACTAAAAGCTTAAGCAAAGAAAAGTAAGAGGTATGCCAGATTCACGCAGAGCAACTAGATGCCACGGCACACTAATTATGTACTTTACATCTTGATCAAGAACCAATTTCATGAACATCGAGAGCATTCAATTAAAATAGAGCGATACAAAGAAAAGGAAAAAAACTACATTTATAACAATTCATTCCTATTGTCAATTATTAAATGTTTAATATGTGATTACAAGTTTCCGTGCTGCTATAAATTCTATAGGAAAGCTTTTTAGATGCCAGTTTCCAAGCACCTTTAACAAAAAAACTGGCCTATTTACTTTCTAATGAACAAAGCAATATCATTGTGGGGGTCACAGTGGGAACTGTGTTGACAAATACCTAATGGCTACTAGTAGTTCTGATGTGATAACGTCTGAGGATATTTCAATATTTAACTTCAAAACTTCAACACAACAATTACTAAATGAGATGCTTTTACCCAGTTTACTTTAACACTCGATTTTAGTGTGGTGTCTCGTAGAATCTTCTGCTTTAAGTCTTTTTTTCTTAACCGTATAATTAGTAGTAATCATTAATTCAGTTGAGCACCTACCCATCCAGGAAAAGCTTCAACCTTGCAGTGAGGAGACATAAAACCTAAACTTTTCGCCAATTGCAGCCTAAGCTCCTCACCACTCTCGCCTATCTCGGGCTCACGGCAGAGAACCTATACAATGCAGCACAAAGGACAACGCGGTCTCTGCCCCGGGGAGTCGCCTCGACTGGTCGCAGTGGAGCTGGGGGCCCGCGATTTCTACAGGTACCAAGCGGGGGGGGAAGGGGGGGAGCAGAGCCTAGGCTGGGACAGTGGCCCCCAGCTTCCGACGCCTCCGCCGGGCCACGTGGACACGCGGGATGCGCAAGAAGGCAGCTGAATGGGATGCCACACCGGCGCCTCTGCGTCACCCCGGCCCCACGGCGCAAGGCCAGGCCGCGTGACGCAAGAGCCGGTCCAAACCCGCCGGACGTTTGGCATTCCCGAGAACTCCATGTTGGAGCCAGGGGGTCAAAGGCGAAAAGTGACAGGACAGACACAACTCCGAGCTCTGCCCCACCCTACGTCCACGAGACCTCTGGAAGCAAGCACCGGCCTCTGAGGAAAGTTCCTCTCCCCCACAGCTCCCCGGCACCCGGACCCGACTCCCTCTCAGGCCCAAGGACCCATTCGTCCCCAAGGGTGGCGAACAAGAGGTCGGTTCGCACGCCAGATCCAAATCGCGCGAGGTACGGCCCCCGGCGCATGCTGGGAATTGTAGTTCGCCAGCTAGGCCAGGCTCCCCGCAGACGCAAACGTCTGGAGGGAAAGAACTACAACTCCCGCGGTGCCCAAGACCAAAAGACTCGCTAGACAGGCCGGCAACCGGGATGCCGGCGGCGAGGATACTCCCTTACCCGCTGTCGCCGCCGTCGCTGCAGCTGCCCCTGAGCCGCCTCCACCACTGCCACCGCGGTGAGGAGTGTTCCGCTTCTTATTCTTCGGCATCGTGGGACGCCCGGTGCCGCCTAAATTCGGAGCTTAGCGAAGATCAGCCGATAGAGCTGCACTTTTTACTCGTGCGTCTGTGCGGCCGGCGGCTGAGAGGCGAGTCTTCGGCTAACAAGAGAGGCGAGAAGCGGCGGGGGTAAGAGCGGGCGGTGGCGGCAGCAGAAATCCCCGTGAAGAGCTGTAATCGGAAACGATACATGTTTCTCTTTAGCGCGGGAGCTAAGGCGGGGCGGTCGAGGCCACGACGCCTTAAGTAGCAAGACCGCCGCCTGTCGTCACCATCCGTGGGCGGGACTCGAACTCTCCCTAGCCAATACCCATAGCATTCCCCACCAGAGTCCCACTTCGCGCGGCTCATGGATGCCGACTACCAATCCCATGCCGCAAGTCGGCCAGCGGCGCCCAGGGAGCGAGTCTTCGTGGCCGCACTGAATTCTGGGAACGGTAGTAGGCCGGGGGGCGGGGCTCGTCTCCCAGCTCCGCCCAACTTGCTTTTCTGCGCGCTTGCCTGCCTTCTCATGACCCCTCCCCTGCCTCCGGGTGGCCCCGCCTTGGAATTGACTGGGGTGGTCACTGGTAATGAGCAATCCAGCGGGTATGCCCGATGACGACAGCTGGCTTCCAGCTGGGAGCTACGCAATCCTCTTTGCTCATCTTTCTCCAGAGGCTCTCGTTCTCCTCTTTAACTTTTCCCCTACCTCCATGGGGCCTCTGCCCAGGCGCAGCCATACCCCTCCTTGGGAACATTTGCATGGTTTTAGTTGTTGAATTAGTTTAGCGATCATTGTAATATCTACAATTGGACTGTGGTTCAGAGCTATGTGCCTCCCACTTCCAAAAAAAGTGTGCTGTAATCTACTTAGTCGTGTAGTTCGCGTGTTTCTCCTATTCTAGACTAGAAATATCTGGCGATTCAGTGTCACAGGTTTCCATACAAGAATCTGCCAGTTAGGAGGTCAATCTGGGATAAGGGTTGGTTTCTGAGAATTTAACAGCTGGTAAAACAAACATGAGCTGTAAATAGCAATAATCGCGGTGATTTTTATTTTCCAAGCTCCAGCTTGGAGCTCCTGGATGTCTGTCTTCCTTGTTACATTTGTCATGTATTTAGGACCTGTTATTAAGTTCGTATAGTATGCTTACGACAAACCAAACTCACTGACTCACCTCAATGTACATGACTCATCCCCCACTCCACCTCTCTCCTGAGCTCCTTCTCTTATTTTCAGCTGCCTGTAGCACATTTCCACCTAAATGTTCCACCTGCACCTCAATCCAACATCTCTAAAACAAATGCTATATTTCCTCCTCCTGTCTTCTCTTTGTGTGTTCACAGTACTCCTATCCTGGCATATGTCCAAATTCAAAACCTCAACTTCATGTATCGTTCCTCTCTCTCTTTAGGGCCCCCCCAAACAATCAGTTTTACGATAAAACTCTTAAATTTATGCCCTATTCTCCAGTCACACGTGGCCTCAGTCCCTGCCTGGCCACTTTAGGGGATCTCCCAGTCTTTTCACCAATGTCTCATGCATGATAATACTGCCAGCTTTATTTGTGTATCCCCTGTTGTACTAATTCACCTGCTTTAATAGTTGCACGAAAACATTCCTTGGTTCCATTACCAATACATTAAAGGCCAACCCTCTTAGGCTGGCCTGGCCTCCCTTTCCAGCCCCATCCCTCACTGCTTCCCCATACACGCCCTGTTTTTAGCCCCATTGAACTGCTCTTCGTTTCCAGTACACGGTTCTGGTCACCTACCTCCATTTTATCACTCACATTTTTCCCTGTTCTTGAAATGCTCTTCCTCCCACCTTCACCTTACAAAATTTTATCCATCTTTGAAAATTTAGCTCAAATGCCACCTCCTTCATGAAGCCTCTAACCAGAATTGTTTCTTCCTCCTGACAACTCTTAGCACTCTGTAATGCTCTAATCTCACTTACTGTGTCCCCACAGGCCACACAGCCTATTCAAAGGGCAACATTTCAGGGTTGCTTTTACTTTGTTTAATCCTAAATCGGCAAGTAAACCGCACAGAGCACGTAAACCAGATAAGGATGCAGGTTGTGGACGCAGCTCCCACTGATTCCCTTGTATCATCCCTTCAGGTGACGGCACTTCGGAAGTCCAGTGGCCTTGGCCCACGTTGAGTGAGATGACCCCCAGTTGGAGGAGCGTAGAACTCCATACCTTTTATAACCCCAGCTCTTCATCATCCAGAAACAACTCATGCTATACGTAAGGCAATAATTTTGCCACTCTGTGAGCCATATCACCAGGCTTAAGGTCCAAGTTCCAGGCCTTGAAACATGGACTTTGGCTGCACTGGGGGCACGCTCCTTTTATCTGCATCCATTCATGTCCACTTAGAGGCTTTTCTTGGGTGGGCCTAGCATGGCCTACCACATTGTATATGTACTTGTTTTACATTTATTTGTAAATGCATACATCAGCTCATGAAATTCTCAGCTCCCCAAGAACAAGAACCTTGTTTTCATTATCTCTATCCCTCATAGCACATAAAGAAGTGTTATCTTTGTAATTGTGGATAGCATATGTTAAATGAACGTTTAAGAAATAATTGCTGACTAGATTTTTCTGGGTCAAGAAAAGGGAGAAACATTACATACGTGGAGTATAATTTTCAAAATAATGAATTCTGAGAGGTACTTTTGATAAAATCACCTTACTGTATTTTTATGTCTACAGTTGAACTCCAGGTCAGTACAAGTACCAGAAGGATTTAGCCGTAGTTCTCATAAGACAGTGACCCTTAATGCAACATATTGGTTTTGCAACATATTTAAAGAAATTAGAAGACTCCAAACAACATTAAGTGAGTCACCAAACTACAAATACAAGGAGAAAAGGGGAACAAAACAAGGGCTTTCTCCTAGCGAGGCTCCAGGAACTTCTGCCTACATCTCATTGACCAGACTTTTGTCACTTGATGATCTCTAGCCAAAAGGGAGCCTAGATGATAAGTATTTTTAGTTGGGCTCATTGACCATCAAATTTGAGGTTCTGTTGATAAGAATGAAGGGGAGATCATGGAGATAAGGTAGGCAGCTAGCAGTCTCTGCTTCATATACTATGAGGCAAAGTTCTCCCATGCTCTAATAAATAAGTATCACATATTTGTTACCAGCTTGACATTATGTGCTGCCTCTTACCTCTTACTGGTAGTAAGATGTATCCTCCTCCTATGAAACACAACCACAACCTGCTCAGTTTAACATTCCACCTAACAGCACCATCATGGTAAGTACACTCAGATGTTGCCAAAATAAACTTTACATTAATCTGAATTTGTGGGCACACCTGAGAAGAATTCTAACCTCTCGTGGGGTCTGTATATTGAGGACTTTGATTCAAGAACAATGAACACAAGTAAGACCTGGTATTCAAACCTCCCTTGGAGGCATAAACATGAAACATTCTTTGAATGACTTTAGTCATAGCTTCCTTGAGATTCTTTGCATAGAATTAGCCGAAGTAAATGTCTCCCAGATCCTCCATCTAAGACTTGTCATAATCTGGTTCCTGCCTGCCTCTCCCAACTCACCTCTCATCACCTAACAACACAGTCCCTTCCCTTCTGCCATGTGGAACTCCCAGCAGGTCTCTGAGCTCGCCATGCTCAAGCTTCTGGGCTTCGCACAGCAGGTACCTGCCTACCTCTCCATCTCATCTTCTGCCCCTCTTCTTACCCACTGTACTTCAGGCAAACAAGTCTTCTTTGCCAACTCAAAATACGAAGTTCATTCGCCCCTTAAGACTTTTGTAACAACTCCTTCCTCTGCCTGACATGATCATCCCCTGAGCTCCCCACAATTGCCATTCAGATTTCAGCTTAAATGACACCTCCCCCTGAGGAGGCCTCCCCCACTCTCTCTTCTAATGTAATCCCCGCACCCCACCACCACCCCACCTATATTCTTCTTCTAAAGCACATCTCACTACCTAATATTTTTCTAGTTCAATTATTGTTGTCTCTCTGCCCTACTAGAATGTTAGAATTATAAGATTTTGTTTGTTTTATTCACTGCTGTATCTTCAGTACTGGAACTTAGTAGATATTCAATTTATATTTACTGAATGAAGAAATGGATAAATAATTGAATATCACTCCTCTGCCTGGAACAGTCTTCTCCACAATCTCCTCTTCATCCTTTAAGTCACAGATTCCAGACCCCACTACCCCATCTGATTTAAATGTCTCTCTTCTGTGTTCCTATAGTAGCATTAATTATATGTATTGTAGTTCTTGATTACTTGTCTGTTTCCTCATCAGACACAAAGTGGGCAAAGTCTAAGTTCGTCATCTCTGAATCAGACGCCAGGGCTTTACAAGCATATGTAGCACCTTTGTGCAAATTAGAAAAAGAGGCCAGGGCACCCAGCCTGATGAGTAATAATGGGGTGGAATTCAGCCCCCTCTCTCCCTGGAGCAGGGAGCTACCTATACATCTGTACACAGTGGCCTTGGTAGACAATAATTAAGTCAATGAGGGAGTGAATTTCCTCCATATCTGAGCAGTTTTCTTAAAGGCAAAGAAACTAAGGTGGGGGAAAGGATGAGACTAATAATTATCAAAAGTCCACTCTGTTGCTGGCGCTGTTCTAGGTTCTTTTTTCTTTTTTTTTAAACCACTTTACTGAAGTATGATTGACATACAAAAAACCGTACATCTTTGAGCCAGCCCTGATGGCCTAACGGTTAAAGTTTGGCATGCTCTGCTTCGGCGGCCAGGATCCAGTTCCCCGGGCACGGAACCACACCTCTCATCTGTCAGTAGCCATGCTGTTGCGGCGGCTCACATGAAAGAACTGGAAGGACTTACAACTAGAATATACAACTATGTACTGGGGCTTTGGGGAGGAAAAAAGAAAAAGAACAGAGGAAGATTGGCAGCAGATGTTAGCTGAGAGCGAATCTTTCCTAGCAAAAACAAAAAACAAAAAAACTGTACATCTTTAATGGGTACAGCTTGATGGGTTTGGAGATAAGTATATACTCATGAAACCATCACCACAATCAATGCCATAAACATTATCCATCACCTCCAAGTTTCCTCCCATCCTCTTTGTGTGTGTGTGTGTGTTTGTCTGTGTGTGTGTGTGTGTGATAAGAACACTTAATTCTAGGTTCTTTTCACACATCTCATGTACCTCTTACAACACCTGTATACAGGAAAAATAAGTTTTAACATTTTGTGGATGACAAAATGGGCTCAGAGAGGTTTTGCAACTTCCCCAAGGTTGTACCATTAGTAAACAGTGAGTCTGTGATTAAAACCCAGGCCCATCTGATTCCAGGGTTGTCTCTGGCTGGCCTTGGCCACATGGAACCTGACTGCTTCTTCCCAGCAGCCTTGGATTATGTATGCAGTCCTGCTAGGACATGCCCATGTGGACAAAGTCTTGCCTGGCTCCCCTTTTTTAGCGTCTCTTCACCTCTAATATTGTTGACCGCCTGATAATTGTTTGGCAGATTTAGGTTTTTCTGATATTTCTAAGGCTATAGCAGAATTGTATTATCAAATAGCAATGTTATTCAATCAAATAATTTTTAAAAAATAGATTATCACTTAAGTTCTAGGTTACATTGCTTTCTTAATCTCTTTGAAGTTTTGTGTTA
This sequence comes from Ceratotherium simum simum, assembly GCF_057802395.1. Classification (NCBI taxonomy): domain Eukaryota; kingdom Metazoa; phylum Chordata; class Mammalia; order Perissodactyla; family Rhinocerotidae; genus Ceratotherium; species Ceratotherium simum. The sequence goes on along the minus strand of NC_141900.1, from coordinate 71,609,030 downwards.
TTGCCAGGAATGGTGATAATGCAACATGCTCAATTTGAGGTCCCTGTTTGTTCTTTTCTTACAAAAGGATACAGTGGCAAATTGAGTTAGAACTCTTAAGCCTTAAAATATTTTTGTTTGCCTTTTTTCTTTTCGCTAGGTAGGAGACATTTCTTTGTGGTTTTCAGTTTTGAAATTGCATACAGTTTCTCTAATGAGATTTCTGACAAAAGATAGTAAGACTAAATTCAATTGTCTTCTAAAAAGAGAATGTTGCTTATCTCACAAAGTTGCAGTATTGTCAATAATACAGTACAAGGTTATGTTAGGAGAGTATCGTGAGCTGTAAGTACCATAATATGAGCCGCCAGACAATGATGTTTATGACATGTTGCGTTGGAAGAGCTTTTCATGGCAACAGCACATGTATGAATTATCTTTTCTTTGAAGATAGAAATATTATTGGGCTTTTTCATTTGGATATCCTCTGAGCTTTCATACCAAACATAATCAAATCATCTTGTTCTCTACTGACCCCTCTACCCTACATCCTACAACCAGTTCTCCCTCCTCACTTTCTCTGTGTAGTAGCACCAATCTTCTGGCCAAACAACCAGAGAATCTTAAAGTTGAAAAAGACTTGAGAGGTGATCTACTTTAAACTCCTGTCTCATCTAGGAAACCCTTTGACAACATGACTAAGATCCAGATCTCTAACTCAGTCTTCCAGGGTTCAAATCCAGCCACGCTACTTGGCAATGGGTTCTTGAGCAAGTAACTTCACCTCTCTGTGCCTGTTTCAATGAGGATAATAATAGAACCTATTTCATGGAGTTGGAATGAGGAATACATGAAATAATACATGTAGAGCACTTAGCCCAGTGCCCAGCACATAGTAAACACTCAATAAATGTTAGCCTTTAATATTAGCAAGCAGGTATTTATCTGTCTTTTCTCAAACTCTGCCAGTGCCAGGAATCACACAACTTTTCAGGGCAGATCATTCCAATATTGGATAGGTATCATGTTTAGAAAAGTCTTATATTCCTTCAACAAAAGTTCATCAAGTGTCTTCTATGTACCAAATACTGCGCTAGAACCTGAGAGCAAAGAGATGAGTGAGAACAGGGTATCTGGCCTCATGAAGTCCCCAGTCTAGCAAGAGAGCTCAGCACCGAATGGCCTGTGGCTGTCCTGCCCTCTCAGCCGACTTGGAGGCAATACTCCTGTGTCCCCCAGGATGTGACCAAAGAGGTCCTTCATTTACCAGTAAGCAACTAATCCAGAGGCTCCCCAGAGAGTTCAGTCCTCTTTTCTGGAGCAAGCCACCTTGCCCCTGTGAACCTCCATTTCCTCATCTATAAATGAGAGTAAATAATTCCTGCCTATTAAGTCACTGGACTGTCATGAAAATAAAATGAGATCATTATGTGGTCTTTATAACCTGTCAGGTACTCTATAATGACAAATACTCCTTGTGTTAAGCCAAAGAAAGAAATGACTTTCCTAATGATGGAATTTTAGACATCAGTCATCAAGGAAGGATCTTTTGGCTGGGAGTAGATAGACGGAGATGAGAGGAGGAACCAAACCAAGCCCCCAAATCAGGCTTACTTACAAGGACCGGACTGGACTGAGTCAACAAGGCATCCAGCATTGCTCCTGAAAATCTCATTGGTGGCCACATGTGTTGCTGGAAGGTCATCAGGTTTTAGATCCAGACAGACCTAGAGTCTAAATGCCTTATCTACCACTTACTAGTTGGGTGACCTTGTGCAAGATACTTAATCTAAGCCATTGTTTCCTCATTTGTAACTCAGATTCTTTCTCCTGGAAATTCAGAATTAGAACTGAGAGACATTCAGAGTCTGGACTAGTCTTTTTTTTCCACTGAGGAAGATTCGCCCTGAGCTAACATCTGTGCCAGTCTTCCTCTGTTTCGTATGTGGGTCGCTGCCACAGCATGGCCACTGACGAGTGGTGTAGGTCTGCACCCAGGGACTGAACCCAGGCCGCCAAAACGGAGCACACCAAACTTAACCACTAGGCTACAGGGCTGCCCCTGGACTAGTCTTTTGAGCAGAGGAGATATAATGTCAAGGAATAAAAAGTGGCTATCATCTGCCTACCACAGAGATGAAAAAGCAAGAAAGCCAGTTTGCTGAGAGAAAAGAATGAAACAGGACTGTAGAGAGAAGCAGAGATGAGAGATGGAACTGTCCAGCTCCCAATGGGCTTCCACTTCCAGGTAGCAGAACTTCCTAAGACCCAACTGAATTCCTGCCTTCAGGTTCCAGGAGACACCCCTGAACTTCTAAAATAAACTTGTTCTTTATGCTTAAGTTAGGTCTAGTCAGTTTCTATTTCTTGAAAGCGAGAGTAACTGATAGTTTCTTCTTGGCACTCCCCTACGTCCTTGAGTCTGGTATCTCTTGGAGACCCAGGAAACTGTCCAGGCAGTTGCAAATGGGACTTGCAAAGGCTATCTTTTACTCTCAGATGAAAGGCAGTAGGAAGCAGGAACAGATTCTCCAACACTTTGGAGGCATGTTAGCATTTTTCTAAATTATGGAGAATGAGTGAACTGCCAAATTTCATTCATCGTCAGTGATATTTTACTGTGAACCAACCCAGCCAAAAGAATTCTGAAAAGACACTATAAAAACCTAAGCCAAACTGAACTGACCATACCAGGTTTATCACATTGAAGTATTTATATCAAATAGATCTAAAATTATAATTATTTTATTAAAAATAGGAAAAAATTGGCCTTATTGCTAAAAGACTGAAAATTTTATTAATATGATACATTTAGTAAATATTTTTTCATTCCATTCAAAAAAGTCTTTTGCAATTAATTTGTTTGCCTACCCCAAATCTATCCGACCCTCCTTCCTCGTTCACAGAACCCCAATTTTGTCCAGATTTCCAGCCTTCTTTGAGTGGCCCTGTGCTTCAGGGAAGGCTGGACCTAGCCTCAGCTCCACGGGTTGGGTCGTGATTGATCCCATGATTGATTTCTCTTACAAATGGTTGCTTTAGTCTTGGACACACAACATAATTCTAGCCAATGAGACATAAGAGTTGAGGGGTTTTGCTGAAAGATTTCTCCTTCCCAAGAAAAATACAAATGAAGAGAAGGTCTTCTCTTTCTCCAGATGTTGTCATTTGTGACCATGAGGGCAAACAAAGCTAACATACCAGGAATGGCAAAAGAGGATTCAAGAAGCTGGATGAGATTTTTGAGTCCCTCAATTACCAACTGGCACCACCCACCACCTCTAGGTGGCTCATTAAGTGAGATAATAAAGGCCCTAAATGTTTAAGTCAATTTTAACTGGAGATTTCTGTGACTTGGGGCTGAAAGCATCCCAACTGACGACTGTTTTATCTAACAATCCCTTGAAAATGATGGCAGCATTTGGCAATTTCTAACATTCTTATATGTGTTCAAAAGTGAGTTGAATAAAAATAATCCCCCAACTATTCTCCTACAACCCTTAAAAGTGCCATATGTTCCAAGAAAGAAAATGTCTTTGAAATCCTCACTCCTGTCATCTGCTGTTTTGTACATAGAATGTACCAACATAGTGCCACTGCCCACTTCATGCCGCCTCCACAGAATTCTGTCCAAGGACACCCTGTTAAAACTCTTTATTTGGAGAATTTCCTTTCCTCCACTCCCACTATTATTGTGTATGAGTGTTTTGTGGGCTTTTTTTCCAGACTCCTTTTCTTTCTCCATCTTTGGCATTCCTAATTAAGAGTTATTTCCCTTAATGATCCTTAATAGGGTCATTTGTTGTTGTTGTTAACTGGCATCAGAATTTTTGTAATTGAAACATCTTTCAATGGGAGGAATCAATTTTTCTGCCAGTGGTATCCCCGGTGGCTAACTTTCATTATGCTAAGGTTGATGATTCATGAATGGTAGTTTTCCTTCTAAACAAGGGCCACCATGATGGGTGAGCAATGGTGCCTTCTCTATATTCCAAAGACTGAGGGAGTAAAATGTACTCTACTCACATAATAATAGGGTTAATTTGATTCTATATATATAGGTGATGACTGTTATTTCTTTGAAGGTTATTTATTTGTTGACTTGATTTTTGTAGCCTAGTCTTTTTTGTATAGGAGATATCTTCTAGTCTCAAATTATTTTCATTCCTGCATCCATTGAAACAAATTTGCCTTTGTCTCCTAGTTCTGTTTCTTAGGATGGATTTTAAGAAGCCCCAGGCTGATCAAGGAACTCTCAAAATAGGAAGTGAACCAACACCTTTTATACTTTTGTGCTCTTCATATGCTTCAGGCAATATTCAGGAATATTCTTTCTCTAATCTTGTTCTCCCAAATTCTACCTCTTCTATCTTAATCCACCCTCTCCATATCCCCAGTCTTCCCCCCTAAAAGTGTATACAGTGCTACAACACCATTTTCATAGCCCTGTAAGCTAGAATATCTGCCTACATGTTTTCTTTAAAAGGAGGTAGTACATTTTGCCAGCTTCACTATTTGCTTTCTCATGGTGTTATCCATTTGTTATATTTGACTCATTTTTTGGATGAAATCAATAGTTATGATTTGATGGGCCAGCCCCGTGGCTTAGCGGTTAAGTGAGCGCGCTCCACTGCTGGCAACCCGGGTTCGGATCCCGGGCGCACACCAACGCACCGCTTCTCCGGCCATGCTGAGGCCGCGTCCCACATACAGCAACTAGAAGGATGTGCAGCTATGACATACAACTATCTACTGGGGCTTTGGGGGGAAAAATAAATAAATAAATAAAATCTTTAAAAAAAAAAATTTTTTTAATTTAAAAAAATAGTTATGATTTGACATTTAGAGAGATACAATCAATTAACTAATGTATTAGTTTTTAAATCTTCAAAGATGACATGTACTGCAATCTCTGGCTTTGATATTTCTCATAAATTCCAGAACCCTATATCCAATCACTGACTTTTACTAACACTTACTGTCCCACAGACTCCTCAAATTCAACAAATTAAAAATGTACCTACTCTACCTCTACCCAACTCCTACCTGTTTCTCCTTTGGCATTATGAATCATGGTTTATGTTCTACTATCCACCTTGATATCCAAGTCAGAAACCTAACCTCACCCAGCACACTAAACCGTTTCCCACATCTGAAATATCTCTAGACTCTATTCTCTTCTCTCATTGATGCAACCAACTATTACTTAGCCTCATAACTCACCTTCTCGCTTCTAGTCTTGCCAAGCTCCAAGTTGTCAGAATGATCTTCCTTAAGGCAAATCCCATCACTATCTCCATGAAGACTTTCCAAACCCCACCTCTGTCCCTGCTGAGGATTGTCCTCTCCAATGTGGTTCCTAGTGCTCTGGAGAGCTTACTGTCATGGGGAAGCAGCATTACCCTTAGTGGTAAAAAGTGCATTTTCTGGAGTCAGACCATTAGGATTTGAACCCTGGCTCCACATAGAGGCAAGTTACTGAATCTCTGTGCTTCAGTTTCCTCTTCCATAAAATGGCACTAATCAATAGTGCTTCTTAGGGTTATTGGGAGAATTAAATAAGACAATACATGTTAGCACTTAGCGCTTGCCTGGCACATAGTAAATAATAAATGTCATAATAATATTATTGTCATTACAGAAAACCTGTGACTTCCATTGCACTAACTTGTTTATATTTTTCTTTACTAGGCTGAGTTCCTCGCAACTGATTCATCTTTGTAGCTCAGCACCTAGCACTGGCCTGGAAAGTTAGTAGACACCATAAACACTTTTTGATTGAATGACCACATTACTGCCTGGCTCATAACCCTTCATTGGCTCCTGATTGCCTGTAGGATAAAATCTATCCTCTTTAGCACAGTTTATAAAACCTCTGAAATCTGGCTCCTACTCATCTATTCCGCTTTATCTCCTAGACTCCAGCTAAGCGAGATCACTTGCAGTTCCCTGCAAACAGACATTTCCTTCCACCAGAATGCCTTTCCAGGCCCTTTCCCCAAACCTGGTGAACTTCTTTTGATAGTCAAGCGCCAAATCAAGTATCTCTTCCTCTGAAGTCTTTCCTGACCTTCTTACAGGTGGCCACCAAGTCTAGAAACACAGGCAAGTATATAATAAATGGTTTGTTGGAACTATATTAAAATACAGGATGAAATAATGTGTCTACATTTCCAGACTTCATGGCCAACCTGTAGCTAGAACTGATCATTCCCTCCTCATGCTCCCAGAGTACCCTCTACCTCTTTTATGAAGTACTGATTACCCAGGATGCAGCACACAGAGGCTCTGCTCTATTCATCTTTGTTTCCCAACCACCCAACTCCGTGATTGACACAGATGAGGCACTTAGCAAATATTTGTTGAATGAATAAAATGTCAACAAATATTTATGGATCATCTATGGGTTAGGCAAGGAAAACTGCTACCCATTGGATCATTGCTAGCGAACATCCCTAACATACAAATCCCCTCAACATCACTTTCATCTCTGCTGCTCTGGGTGGTGAAGCAGAATTCTTGGTGTGTGCTCTGGTGATTTCATACTACATTGCTTACATTCAGCTTTCGTTCATGGTTAAACATGTCTTCTTTCAACAAATTTTCCCATTTTTTGAAAAGGGAAAACTTAAGGAAATATGGTCTACTTTAATCAGTTGCCATTATTTGATACCTTCAAGAAGAAAAATATTTATAGAGAATAAAATGAATAAAACATTTCAAAATTAATGATACATTGAAGTATAAATGTTCATATTAATGAGTCAATTAAAACTTTATAAAAGAGCTATTATCTAAACTTACCAGATAAATATATTGCTGTTAACGTCGACTTTAATTTATACAGGCTGATGGAGCTCATGTATATGGTTGCAGTCAGATCATGTGGCATTTTCAACTAGTCAACTAGTTGTCCCCCACCCTCTCCACCTGCGACAGATTTCCTCTGGCTCAGGGTAAAAATCCCAAGCCAGTCTCCTCTCAGCAAACTCTCCAATGCAATATTTCTTAAAGATGACATTTGGCCAGAAAAATAAACACTTAACATGACAGTTTCATGACACAGTCTGTGAAGTGGAAGACAGCCTCTGGCCAGTGACGATAACCACATTGTCGGATGCATGTTTCACAGTTGCACACTGGCTGGTCTAATAAGGGAACCATTTAGGGGTGTTCTCTGCTTTAATAATGACTCATTGTCCTGGGAAACTTCACTTTCTATGGGAATGAGCCCTGGAGTAGCTCATAATTTCGTGGTCACTATGACAACTCTGAACCTGTCAGAGATGCTCTGGCTCTGGGGGAAGTTATATTTGGATCTGATTTTGAGGGAGTGTTGTAGTAGGGAGGTAATGCCACCATCACTCCTTGAAATCTAAAGTAAAATTATTGTCATCTGATAAAGGATTATTCTGTTCATCATTAATCCAACCTATAAAAGGCACCTTGCAAAGTGAGCCATAATAAATATGTATTCATGGCACAATAGCACCCAAAACTAGGAGTGCCAAGTTGGCATTTGAAATTCTCAGAGGAAGTTGTTAAATGATACAGGGTGACTCAAAAAGAATTGAACATTTCCAAGATGAACCTCTCAGTAACCAGGTAATACACGATCATGTGTGTCCCAAACTGTGGGTTACATTTTAAGTGTCTAGCCATAGGGCAAGTATTAGGTTTTGACCATGTTTATATTTAAGTGTTCAATTCTTTTTGAATCATTCTGTACAATATTATGGGTGTACTAATCTGAGGCCCAAAAATGGGATTTAGATGGTCTGTGAAATCCCTGAAATTATATGAAAATAATGTATGGTTGACAGTTGAAGTTATTTAATTTTATCCCATATTATAATTTGTCTTTATGTAATGACATGGTATCAATAAAATTTTTCATTAACAGATTTTACAATGACATTAGTAATTAATTATTGAGTTAATCTTAAATTTAATTTAGAATTTAATAAACTCCTACAGTGTTTTAAGGTCTATAGTAGACATATAAAAAAACATGCTGTCATATTAAGTACAGTTCAACCCTGGCTGCTGCAGCACCATTATCATTGTTCTTGGTGTGGGATGCGGGGTCACTGCTAGCCCATCGAGAATCTTTTCTAACTTCTACACAATTTAAAAAGATACCAAGATGCCCTTCCTCTTGGTAGACGGGAGGCAGTCCTGCAATGGGGAGCATTGTTTGGCATGGCAAATGTGACTGGATTTCAACCCCATCTCACTCCCTCAGCTGGGTACCTTTGTGTAGTACACAAATTGTACAACTGTACACAGCAGCCCCACTGGGACCCCAATGAAAGTGAAAATATACTGTGACTCTTCATTACTTTCTCTACTTAAAATAGCTTGAACAGAGACCAAGATATACTCTTATTTTTTTAAAAAAAGAACTGTATTTAATTGATACCAAGTTCCAAATGAATGTGTCTTACAGTGCTATACCCATTCAACCACTCAATAAATTTTATATAATGAATCCATTTTTTAAGCAAAAAAACAAATTAAGGAAGTGAAATAATTCTAACTTCTATTTATTTATTATGTTTTCACTTAGAATAATAGGTTATTTCCTACTTGAAAGGTGATACCCTGTAGATCTGTCAAATAGACCACTTTCCCATAGGCTCTGTTTTTAAGGACTCCTTATACTAAAATAATCCCTCCTCAACCCCAAAGCACTTTGTTTATACTCCTCTTGTGGCCTTGTTCTATTCTGCTTTGTACTGTAATTTATCTTGCTTCTCTGTCTGTAAACTCCTACAGGGCAGGGCCTGTGGACCTCTGTCTCCTCTGCTCTGTGGGGCAGCAGCACGGTCAAGTGGAAGCAGCATGGCCTCTGGAGTCAAGCCAACCTGCATCCAGATCTTGGCCCTGCTGTCTACTAGCTCTGTGATCAGGAGTAAATTATTTAACCTCTCAGAGTCCCATTTCCTCACTTGTAAAATGGAGATAATAACACTTAACACATGGGATTGATCTGAAGGTTTAAAAATGAGTGAAGTTGTGAAGGATTGGCACTTAGCGAGTTCTTTGTCACTATCAGTATTTTTCAGAGGCAGCATGAGTTTTGGAATCAGATAGATTCAAATCCTGCCTTGGTCACTTAGTGTGTCCCCTAACTAAAAGCTACTTCTGTAAGCCTCAGCTTCTAAGCACCGTGAAGGTCGGATTTTGTCCATCTTGTTCACTGTTGTGTCCTTAGCATCTAACACAGAGCCTGGCAGTTGTTGAATGGACCAATGAATGAATAAAAAATGAAGATAACTCCTTACAGCACTATTGCAAGAATTCCATAGACTGTATATATAAAGTGCCAGTCACAGTCACAGTGCCCGGTACATAATAGGCCACAATAATTGATTTTTGATTGTCAAAACAAATGGATACAGAAAAATAGGATTTAAAAAATGCTATGGGCATTCCTGCCCATGTATTTTCATGTTATTACAGGAGTAGGCAGTAAGGGGACATGGCTAAATGGCTGGCCTGATGACTAATACCTTCTACTATTAAATTGTGTTCATACCTCCAACGTAACACTATTATAGGCAGCAAGAATTGTTTGTTTAGTCAATATTTATTGAGTACTTAGGATGTGGAGAACACCAAAATGGATAAACTATTTAGGAACAAGTACATCTATGTCAAGGACACAACATGGAGGTACTTGTGTTTCAAGAATCTGAGGCCTCAGATAACTGGAATTTCCATGTAAAGGAGATTCAAAAAAGATCATAATGAACAGACAGGTTACTTGGTAGCCCCTTTTCTCTCTTTATTTCAAATACTACCTTCATAACTGTGACCTTTCTGCTCCCACCTGTTTAGGCAGAGGGAGGTAGCCCCATGACCTTTGTCACAAATAGAGACGGTATAGAAACACAGATTATGGAGGTCAGGACAAGGGAGTTTCCTGCTGCTCTGGATACTACCCTCCTATTATTACAACAGGGGGAGGCGGACTACTCCAGATCTGAGGAATGGATGGAGGGAGGGTAAACCGCAGCTGTGAGTCTAAAGATAAATGATTACACCTCATCTGTAACTTGGCTTCTAGGTGATCTCACCTAAAACATTCCAAACTGATGGGTGTCATTCTTGTCCTCCGAGATAGGTAGGAAAGTGGACTCCATAAGCCGTATTATTGATCAAAGAGAAGGAAAAAGTCCAGGGCTGTTATGCTGAATTATCAATTTGAAGTTTGTTGTCACATATCTATATAATGAGATTCTTAATTCAAAATATACAATAGGACACATGGTTAAAACGGTGTTATATGTCTTCATATAATCATTTCTAGGCAAAAAGATCTAAGCATTAACCTCGAGGCCCAGCCTTAAGATTGCTCAGCTCCCTTTGTGCCCTCTAAGCCTTGAAGGATGGAAGCAGATTTCTGGCCACAACAGGGAACACAGGACACTGGGAGTAGCTGCAACACTGCTTGAAAAATAATAAGGAGAAAATTTCCTAGGACCAAGGATGCAGGAAGGAAAGAAGGGAGGGCAGAGAAGGTGGGAGGGAAGGAAGAAGAAGGGTGAGAGAAGAGGGAGAAAGAAAAGAAATAGCAAAATACCCTAACAATTTCCATCCATCTTAAGGATTAATTATGTCGAACATTGAGCAGAAGGAGCTCTGAGGAAGGGCCCTTCCGCCCTCACTGGCCTGTAGGGGCATCTGTGTCAATTAGCTTGGGAACACAAGGCTGACCTATAGGAAACAGGACGCTGGAAGAATCCTCTATTTCCAACACCAGGCTATGTGAGGGCCCAGGTCCGCTTTTGGGGGTACCAAGCTACAAACAGGTGATGTGGGTCTTTGACATCCTCCTTGCTCCCTTTATATAAAATACCTTCTAGTCTTGCCCTCCCACTTGGATAACCCCAAATGGGAGAGAGAGCAGTGGCATGACAGGCAGCTAGGAGTGAGTGTGTGTGGAAGGGAGGTGGGGAGTTAGCCCCACTCCTGGACATGGGCTCGTGGGTGTTTATTCTGGGTGGGCCAGATGTTAAAGACCTCTGTAGTCTTCCAAGGACAACAAAGATCAGAGCTCATGTATGACAAAAAAGCTTATCTTTTACTAGCTTCCCCTTCCAGGTTCTTCTGAGAATCCTCAGGACTATTCTCCTGCCCCGCACATCTGTGCTGGCTGCTTGTCCCCAGTGAGCAGCGTGGAGCCAGGCTGCTGCTCGGCTCTCAACAGGTCACCTCTCGCCATCTCATAGCCGCGTTCCCCAGGCTGCTGCTAGGCTTCCCTATCTGCTTTACTCCAAGCACTGACACATGCCCATCCCTGAGTTCCCCAGAGCACCACAAAGATCAGAAGGCTTGAGCTAACAGAAGAGAATTAGAATACAGAAAACAGTATTTTCCAAAAAAGAATTGGGCTCCCAAATCCTCCACCTGCCCCAGGTTGCATCTATTCTACGTTGCTTAGGATTATAATTTTTTGCTTTCCCTGGCTCATAACTCCCTCAGTGGAATTATGGTGGGCAGACCCAAATGCCTTTATCCAAGAGAAGTCCTTGGGGCTCTGCAGCTGCTGTCAACCTCACTGCACTTCTGATTTGTATCTGCCAACATATAACAGAGAGATGGAGAGACTAAAGAAGTACAAAGAAGCTGAGAAGAAGGGAGATGAGAAAGATCTGGGATGAAACATCCGTACTGTGCTCTGTGGCTCAGAATTGTCTTCTAATAGTAACATTCTATCTTTATTTTATTTATATAACAACTTTTCTCCATACTAAGTTATCCTCTTCAACGAAACACTGAAGGACTGGTGGTGGAGAATTTACCCAATCTGCAGTTTTTGTAACATGAGGCCATACAGTATGTTCTTTTATAGAAAGATGCTAGGCCTGCCTTATCTCTAAAGAAAAAAGAACATGGTGAGACTGCCTTGTTTACTGAGATTGCTAAGATAATAAATTGATATTATGAGTCCATTTTACTGTGTCTGAGAATCTGTTGAAGCAGAAGGGACATTATGGGAATAAAGCTTAGGAGGTGAAATTAGATTTTTCATACACGGAGTAGCAGCTGCTCAGATAGCAGAAAAATCCTAAGTAATTTATCAGGCAGCAATGCAGTGAACAATAATAAAGCAACTCTTCTTTGAGATGAGAGAATGGTCTAGGACAGCTCTGTGACTGCAGATGACAGCATGTTATATTCCAGATATTGGAACCATTGGATAACTAATGTTCGAAGGTTTATAGCTCAGAATGATCATTCTAAAGTGCACATTGCCTTTGACTCAACATTATCAAAAACAGAATTTTGAAATGTAATCACGTGCTGGATGTCCCCCATGGCCACAATAAAGAGTGATGTCTGCTTATACCAGAGGCTTTCTATAGGTGTGAGACATTCCACGCACCAGTCACCACTGAATGGCCAAGTCTGAGATTAGACAAGTGTTTGAGATAGAAAAGCCAAAATTGGTATAAAAACAAAGCAAGAAGATTGGAGTAAACAAGAAAGTTCAACAGAGTAATTGTAACTAAAGCAGCTCTAGTAGTAGATAGGTCTTAAAGGACCAAAGACTGAACATTTGTAAATGACGTCCCTGCTCTTTTGCAGATAGGTCAAAGTTATTTTTCTGAAACTATAAACATTTGTGGGGAGGTGATTTTAGAGAAAGGAGGTAAAAGGCAATTCTAAGGTAAAACTGTCAAGTTGGTAAAAGGCCATTGACACGATGACAATAGCTTGTGAGGAGAGGATTGACATGATGTCAATGGCCTTTTTAGGAAGATTAATCTAGTGCTGATCAGAAGAATGAATTGAAAGAGGATGAGCAGGGGTGGATACAGGTTTTGTGTGTCTGAAGCTAATACCAGCTTAAAGAGGATGTAGGCCGTCTTTAAGAAAAACAATATAGATTTAAGAATACAAAATTGCTAGGGCCACTCCCAGAGCCTTTGATAGGCCCAGGCAAGGAAGGGGGACTGGAGATTAAGTTTCCTTACCTTCACAATAAGCCACCTCATGGGTAAGTGATAGCTAAAGCCACTAACACTGTCATCCCCATCTACCCAGCAACCCAAGCTAGAAACCCAGGAGTCATCTTTGATCCTTCCTATTATTTCCTCTTCAGTCACCAAGTCATGCACATTTTATTTCCTAAATATTTCTCAAATTCATTTCTTTCTTCATTCTGCATTCTCAATGCCAATACCTTGGATTCAGCTATCACCACCTCTTACCTACTCCACTGCAAGTAGCCTCATAACTGGTCCTCTATTTCCACTCTTGTTTCTCTCTCAGAAATCTATCCTTCACCCAACCACCCAGAATACTGTCTATCTAAAAGGTAAATCTACAGTTTCACACTTCTGTTGAGTATCCTTCATTAAAGCCTTATCAGGAGGAAGCCCCAAGCCTCCTTAGCAATGACAAGCAAAGCCTCCATGACTTTGCCCTTTGTACCTCTCCACCCTCAGCTTTCAACTTTTCACAGTATCAACACCATATTGCCTGTAGTTCCCTGCAAACACCTTGAAAGTTTTCACCTCCAGGGTTTTGGTTCCTGGCTGACCTCTTAGCTTGGAACCTCCTCCGTTTCTCCTCATCCCTCTTCCCCTCTCCTTCTTCCTTTACCAGGCTCACCTTCTGCTGGAGGCCTTCATCAACACCCACCTCCCCACCAGCAACAAGCTGGTTAGATGCCCTCTTCTGTAATCCCACACGCAGAGCTCCATCAAGGTACTCAGCACACTATGTTAAAAGGACTTTTTTATATCTTGCCTTTCTCTCTCCTCTCCAGACTGTGATCTCCTTGCGGGTATGAGCCATGTCTGATTAATTTTTAGCAGAATGTAGGTCCCCAGCACTTAGTAGAATGTAGGTACTCACTAGATATTTTTGAATGAATGAACAAATTAATGACTAAATCAATCACTATATGAGTCATTCTCTGTGACAGTACAGAGCGACAAGAGAGTAGAGAACTTAGTTCTGGGCTATGCCCAAGACTGCAGGTGGGAGAGAGAAAAGAAGACAATTAGGCACAGGCTCCTGAGAATAATCAATCAGAAAAGTAGGAGGATCAACAGGAATTGTGTCGTCTTCTTTCTGTGTATCATTAAGTTATGGAGTTTCTACAGTGAATGCATAATACTTTTTAAATAAGAAATAAAGGAGTTTATTAGAGTACATGCTAAGCTGCTGTAACAGAGAGACCTCAAAACAAAATAAAATGATTAAATAAGTTTATTTCTCTCTCACGTAAAAATCCAGAGGTGATATAGTCCAGGGCTGGTAGAGAGGCACTGCTGTCCTCAACATGCCAGCCCTGCCGACCTGACCACCAATTTCCAAGGCTGCGTCTAGTCAACAGTGAGAACAAAAGACAAAGGACAGGACAGTTAGCTTTTAGGGAAGCAGGAAGTTGCCCCCAACTCCAGGCTAAATGTCCATACCCAGCTGCAAGGGAGGATGGGAAATGTAGTCTCTAGTTGGGCATCCATATGCCCAGCTAAAACTCGGGAGAGTTTTATTCATAAAAGGAAGAAAGAGAAGGGAATACTAGGGACAACTAGTGGTCTGATGTAAAGTGTTTTGTTCTGTTTGATTTCTACAAAAGAGAAAGAAAGAGAATGTTTTAGTAAAGCAGCAGCAGGAGAAGCCAGATTTCAAGGAATTAAGAGTAATTGGGTAGTAGACAAATGAAGACAAAAAGTGCAGACCCCTTTTTTCAAGTGTAACAGTAAATGGAAGAGAAAGAGGGTGATGCCAGAAAAAAACTAGAGTCAAATCAGGTTTTGTTCTTGTTTGTTTTCTTTTTCTTGAAGGAGGAACACCTGTGCTTATTTGAAGGTGTCAGTGGGGATAAAGAGCAAAAATACTGGAGAAGGCCTAAAAGTAAAGATTTTAGCCTTGTTAAGTCAGAAGGACAGCTCACCTTCTGAAGTTGAGGGAAGCATGAGAAGACAGTGTGGAGACCTTAGTGAAGAGGAAGTTAGATTGAGAAGTTAACGCCACCCACCAGTTCTCCAGGGGCTCCCACTATAAAGCCCCAGCTCCCAACTTTCCCATCCCTAATCCTACCCAATCACATCCCCCTCAAAATATTACCTGTGACCTATTCCTCCCCGTTCTCTACTTTGCAAAGTCAATGAATCAGCCAGACAAGAGTATCAACAAAGTCTTCAAGGGACACTATGCCTCCTGTTCATCTCTTTATTTATTTATAAATTCTTAATTCAATACATAAAGGTCACCTTCTTCGTTCCCACAGCTAGGGATATAGAAGTGTGAACAAGACAAAATCTTTGCCTTCGTGGAGTTTGCCTTTGAGGACAACATGTGCATTTCAGTGATAACCTCTGAAGACAATGCCCCAGCCTTTGCTGTACAGTTACTGTAACAGTGAAAATTTTAGTGAGGGTTGGAGATGGGGCAACAGTATGACAGATGCATCTCCAGTCTCACTAAATACACACCTGTCCCCTGATGGCTGGAAGAACACACAGATCTAAAAAAATCCATGGAGGGCCGGCCCCATGGCTTAGCGGTTAAGTGCGTGCGCTCCGCTGCTGGCGACCCAGGTTCGGATCCCGGGCGCGCACCGAGGCACCGCTTCTCCACCCATGCTGAGGCCGCGTCCCACATACAGCAACTAGAAGGATGTGCAGCTATGACATACAACTATATACTGGGGCTTTGGGGGAAAAAAATAAATAAGATTTAAAAATAAATAAATAAATAAATCCATGGAACGCATACATGGAAAATGGAGATAACAAGACAAGTCCATCTTGAAGAGATGTAATAAGGTAAATGAGCCTCTAGGGAGGAGCTTCTGTGGCCAGAAAGGGCTGTGGTTTGAGCCATGTTGATTTTCTCCCAGCGGCAGGTGCTTCCCTCCCTCTAGCCTTCCCTTCTTATCACATTCTTGGCCCACTTTAATTTTCTCCTGCGTATGATCACCTTCTGATTTTTATGTAAGCTCAATAGACCATTTCTAATCTCTGCCAGGCAGAAGAGCGTACAGGTTAAGAGCAGGGACTCTTAAGCAAAAAGGCTTGAGTTAGATTCTCAGTCCTTGAGCAATTTAATTAACATCTCTAAGCCTCAGTTTTCTCATCTGCAAATGGAGATGATAATACCTACCTTGTGGCCTGCTTCTGAGAATTAAAAAGGATGTCCGGGAAAGTTCTTCACACCATGTCAGCACCTAATGATCACCCATAAAGGTTACTTATGATTATGTGACAATGCGACCAGATACAGCAGCTGGTGTCAGCCCAAAGCCTGACCAGTTCAGGCTGTTGGCCCAAGTTAAAAAAAGTAATAAAAGAGCATTAAATACTGGGATGAATTACACATCCCTTCTGGAACAGCCTTTTACTATACAGATCTAGAATGAACCAGGAACCAGAAGAACAGTCCGGTTTTAACAGCGGCCAGCCTTGCTAAGGCCTCTGGGGTTGGTTGGCCTTAATGATAATAATAGGAAATGCCGAGTCATCATGCCCCTGGGGGGGTTGGGGCGGAGTGGGGGGGCTGAAATC